>NC_056743.1:950221590-950304090 GCF_019279795.1 Protopterus annectens | reverse complement strand
ATGCTAACCAAGTTGGAGCCCTTCTGGAATTGCACCAGGTTGGATAGTGGCCCTCAGACCACTGTCTCTCCAAATTACCATATCATGTACACCACTGGGATATCTTTTCATGATATTGATACTGAGGCCATCTGCTGACCACACAACCTGGCAATTGAGTGATAGACACCTCTTTCTATTGATATAAGGTTTAGAGTTGTCTGATACTATGCTTTTGATTGGTATGTGGGTGCAGACAATTGAACTGAGGACACGGGGAAATTGACAATATCATAGAACTGTTCCATGGCAGCCCTGCACTTCTTGGCTGCTGCCGGGAAGTGGATGAATTTGATGACTTTTCTGCACATTGCTATCACAAACTATCCCAGAATGTGATTAGCAGTTGTCTGGGACACTCACACAGCATCACCCACATTCTGATGGAATGTTCCAGAGGCCAATATACTCAGACTCAGACACACTTTTGCTTCTACTGGGACGAGCTTACCCCACAGATTGTATGCAGAAAGGTGGGATGCATAAATCATGCAAACAGCCTACAGCAGCACTGTTTAACCTGTGCCTATCTATGATGCCCTGGTCATAGAGCTGGCTTTACTGTACCCTGGTTCTGTACCTTGCCGGCTGCCTTCTGGGATGCATTTGCCGATCTTCCTGTACTATGGTTGTAGTACCCCATCCTGCTGTAATGCAGTACATGCAGCTTGAATTTTTTTTAGTAATATTCTGCAGATTCCACAACATTGCATAGAAATTCATAAGGAATTGTATGGAAAAATGTTAAGCACATATGGCCTCCACTGAGTACTTTCATTAAATTTTTGGTGGACAACTCAATTGAATTTTATTGTCACTGGGCACACCCATTGTGTTTTGGAATCTGACAGCCATGCATGCAGTCTGCAGTTATCTTCACTGCATGAATTATTACTTGCATGTGTCATTCTGTCCACTATGGAATCACGTCTGCTAGTTCACAAACATCTTCCTTTGGCATACTGTGCTCCCCACAACTTTCTTTTGTAATCTGGACCTTAGTACACTGGGCAAGATGTTTGTGCTTTAGTAAATCATTAGTGGCAGACTCACTTAAGGAATCCATTCTCAGCAACCAGCAATTAAAAAATTATAGAAGAAAAGAAAAATCAAAATAATTGATGACAGAAGTCAAGGAAATTAAACCAAATAATCATTTAAGTCAAACTGAATAAATAAATCATGCAAACGATATGCAAATGAATGTTAAATTAAGTACACTGAGTTAACTTCACACAAGTTGAAGTAATTCATAAAGTAGTTACTCAGCCCTACTGTATCAGTTCCGTCAGTACACTGAAATAACAGGCATCTTTTACATCACTTGCAGTCACACTTCATTATAGCAGTAAAAAAACTGAGGTAAAAAATATAAATCAAAATAAACATTCTTTTACCAAACAGTTATTCAGTAAACCACAAACCGACACTTCATGGTTTCAACTAAGATCTGAGTCTCCTGTCTACAGTTTGTGTGAATTTATAGTCTTTTTAAGGTCCATGGGATGGCTCAATTTTGCATGTCTATGATATATTGCTTTCTTCCAACAAAAAGTGAAATTTAGAGGGAAAAATTAAAATGTAACCTAAAATAAGTCACTTACAAAGCAGTTGCACACTAAATAAACCGACACTCGGTGGCTGCATATAAGCTCTAGAGTGTAATGTCTACATTCTGTGGGAATTATACCTGACCAGGATCTTTGGGATGTTTAGAGTCTGCATGTCTACATTCTATCCCTTTCTTCTAACAAACAGTGGAAATTAGAAGTAAAACAATAAAATGTACGTCAAAATAAATCTTCCCTTACCAAGCAGTAGCACAATAAATCTCAAACCAACTCTTGATGGTTTCAGATAAACTCAGGAACCTGTTTACACAAAGTATGGCTTGAGTTACAAAGTTTTACCATTTTGAGAAAGCATATTTCAAAGCACTTTAACTTTGAAACAAATACATTGCATTTTTGTGATGTTTGAGGTCAAGTGTGGAAAATTGAACTAGAGTGTTATTCACATGCGTTGACTGAAGTGCCTTTCTATTTAATTTAATAAATGCTCTTTCTTTTTAGATCAAGTTCTTGCATGACCTAATTCATTTTAACTTTCTCAAAGAAATTCACTGTAAAAAGAACATTTATGGAATGTGCAACATGGCAAATATACTTGGCCAATAATGTTTCTGAAACATTACCAGATGTTTTATGAAAACACAATGCAGTGACTGCATACACAGGCCCTCTAACCTACTAGTTTAAGTTTTGAAAGATGTTTTGTTGAACCAGAGAGTAGTTTTATCTGTTTATTCTAAGTTTTTCTTTGATTTGATTTAATATGCTGTTCTTTTTTTGTGGTGGCAGGTATTTAAAACAATTCCAACTGTGATCATATGTTTAATGTTTTAAAAGGTAAGTGCTTGCGCCCCCCCCCCCTCCAACAGACACTCAGTGACAGTTTTGTATTGTTTATGATACATAGTCATGGTGTATTTTTAAGAAACAGATTTGACATTGCAACTTTTGATGCTTGGATCGGCCAGTCCAAAATAAATTTTGGTTACAATTTGATGCTTTTGCAATGGAATAATCTTCCATATACGGATACAAATATCGTGAAAATAGCACAGCCACATGTGACATTTTAGACAGTACAGTTGTATAAAGGATTATGAACTGGCCCTCAATAATAACCAGGTGTTCGTGTGTTCAAGAAAAAGATCTCATGAATTTCACTTCAAGTGCAAAACAGAACACAACACAAAACATCACTACTGACAAACATCTTGAGAACATATAACTACCTGGTTATGATCATAGAGACCTGATAATAATTTGTCATGGTTCAAAAAGCTTTACCTGGTATGTGCACTACAAGTTAGAGAGAGAGAGATAGTGAAAGGGAAAAAAAGTAGGTGAACCTGCGGAAGGATCATTAACGCAGAGGGTTCCGGGACGGCGCCGTCCCCGGGTACCAGGGCCTCTCACGCTCTGCCGCCCCGACCCTCCGTGCCGCGCTCTCTCTCACTCACGCGCCCTCTCTCTGCGCCCTTACCGGTACCTGAGTTTACATAATGTCCCCAGTTTGTCACTGTCATAAAACACAAATCATTTCAGTCATTAAACATGCCAAACATTAGCATTTCACTCTTCTTATTGTTTAGTACATAGAGATGCAAGACCTGTTGCTCTGTTAACTTTTAAAGTAGATTAGAGTAATACTGATATGGATTCCCTGGTAATTTTTAGTGCTCCCTTGGCTTTATCAAGAAGTCTTAAGCACTGGACCCTGTACATCATGGACCATTACAGACAGTCAATATTGCCAGACATTAGAGTTTTGTACTTCTTTGTGCTTATACATCGTTTGTGCACAAAAATCTGAGTTCTATTAGTTCTTTAAGTGGATTATGGTAATCTTAGGCAATATTTCTGGTGTCAAGCGTTCCATCTATAGCTTTTTCTACTGCAAAGCCTATTGTTCTGTAAAGCTTTTTGTGACTTAGGGTAATGCTTGAATGTCCCTGGTGTCTAGTGCATCCCTCCCCCAGAATTGTAGGATTTGTTCAGCCACACACTGAGACTTACTCTCACACACACACACACACACACACACACACACACACATACACACACACACACCATTATCTGTTAACTAAACTCCCCAGCACACACTACCCAGAGTAACTAAAACTAGAAACATTTGCCTGAGTTAGCTAATGTGGCCAGTGACAAGGATTTTTGCAGCCAAACAATTCTATGAGTCACTTGGCTGTGTATACTACTTACCATAGGCATTTACAAGGCAGAGCACATGGCTAAATGACATATGCCACTCCTGTGGAATGCTTAATTAGTATTTGTAGCAAGCCAGAGAGACAGCCATGATGGTGTCGTACCTCTTGGAAAAAAAACATTCTGGTAGAGCTATCTCAGAAAAAAGCTTACTGTGGGCAGTAACATTTTGAATCATGACTATTATTTTGCATTTTTATAAATCATTTCATTGTTTTCCTGTATTATATTTTCCCCTGCTGCATGTCATTGAGCCTTTATAGATCCATAGGTAAATATTAAACTTGCTGCCCTTAGGGGCATTTTAACCCTGGCCAATCTCTCTTCTAAAGGTTTGAATCAAGCTGTACCTGTAGGTTCATAGTTTACTATTAGGCTGACTGCCTTTGGGGGCTATTTTAAGCCTAGTCTATTATCCCATGTGAGACTCAAACCCTGCAACTTGTGTCTGTAAAATAAACACCTTACCTATTATTATTATTATTATTATGCCAAAATCCCCACCTAACAGGCTCTAGTGAGATTTGAAGTCAGATTGCTAGATTCAGAATCCAGAGTGCTAACCATTACACCATGAAAGCAGCTTTAACTTTTATACCAACCCCCATCCCCCAAATTAATACATTTACACAAACAATACCTCTCTGGATTTGCACACCATTACAACAGGGGATTCACTACACACACACACACACACACACACACACACACACACACACACACACACACACACACACACACACACATTTGAGATTATTATCAGCATTTGCCACAGACAGACACATTTGGTAAAGTCGCATGCTGCCTTGAATATCACTTGAATATCTGAATCAAGGGTTTTAACTTCATATATCCGACTTGAACCTAGGAGAATCCTACATCAATAAAATGCAATCTAGTATTATAAACTGACAAGTGCAATTGAAAACTATCAACTGAGTAGTTAAAGGTGTGTTGAATGAGTGTTCAGATGGCTTGGTCAATCTGTCAGGGGAAAATAAAGAAATCAAGAATTAAACAATGTGCCTCAAAGGTCAGTTCAAAATTAATTATCCTTATTGCTGAAAGTTAATCAAAGAATCTTAATTTGCCGACAAAATACAATGACTGCAAAATACAATGCTTAGTTGTATCTGCTGATTTAATATTAGTTTAAGATTAATTGATTAGCTTAAATAAGAATATTATAGAATTCAAATATAATAGAAAGGAATGTATAAAACTGTGTTATGGGAATTTTTGAAAGGACATTATTGTATGGTACAAAACAATATTCTTCACAGCCTTTCATCTAGGAACAACATATATTTTAATATGAATGAACATTTTATTGTGCTGTTTTATAGAAAATTATTGGATCGTATATACAAAATTGAAGAAAGAACCATATTCATACAGCAACCCATTTTGAAAAAATGAAGATGGTAAGATAAATATTTTTGGGTACTATCTGACAGAAAATTACTGGATGTAGTTATCAAAAAATACATGTTCAGACAGCAACTGAAAAGATAAAATATCTGGTTACACTTACAGTCAATGGCCCACTGTCCTGTTACTTCCACATGGGCATTCACAGCCTCAGAATATCTGCCCCCCGACAATTGCTGCTGGCAGACATTTCCCAGAATATAAACTCTCAACTTTAAATATTTTACTGGTAACTTGAGATTGGACCCACTAGAATATTGTTGACCTTACCATGGCCCTTTCCCTTTTCACCTATATCTTGTCAGATAAACAACATTCACTATGCAGTACTACCCAAAGAAAGCTCAAAAGGCTGGTATGCCACTAGTTAACTTTAGGCATCTTAACAATCATGAACAAAAGAGAAAATATCTGGAAAACCTGGTAACAAAATCCAAACAGGCACCATTCTGACCAAATGTATATTACTCTTAGAAAAACTACTAGAATAGCACTAAAACAGCTAAATCAAAATACTTGTGACAAAAACAGTTAGCTTCTACTAGAAAGAAATAAAATGTCTTACAGAATCCATCTCTGCCCACCATCTTGTACTCAAGTCATCTTAGCTAATAATAACCCAAAACTTCACAGAATAGTGCAAATCTTTTTTTAAGTCTTCTGTTCAGACCTTTACAGATAAACTTAACTCCCCTATTTCAATATCATTAAAAGTAAAGAGGAATCCATCACAAAGTTGTACACATTAATTGAGTGTGCAGCCTTATTATTCTATTCCAAAATCATCACAAATAAAACAAGAAAGAACATTTTTGCAAATCCTGAACTCTACTACAGCCAAATTCAATATCCTTCACCCTACCTTCTACAGAAAAGCAGCTGATTACATTGCCAAGACATTTACCCAAATTTTAATCTCTCACTTACATTTGTTATCGTACCACCTTCTTTCAAACATTCTGTTATTCTACTGTCTAAGTTACCTTGCCTCAAAATACTTCAAAGACTTCTGGCCTATCTGAAATATTTGCTCAATTACAAACATTTTCAAAAAAGCTTCTTTATAAGCAATTACTTAATTGACTCATAGCTATGTACTGCTATCAGATTATCGTCATGGATATTACAAGGTCTTTAGCACATCCACTGCATTATTTTCTGCAAGCAATAGTGTTTATTGATGTACGAATGAAAGACTTATTTCACTATGTCTTTGTTAACATGACATATGCCTTTGAGACTGTCAGCCATAAAAGTAGTATTACAAACACTCAAAAGGTACAGCTTTCAAGAAAACACCATTATTTAGCTTAAAGATTACTTTGCTGAAATATCTTTTCAAATTTATGCAGGCAACCAGCACTATGCAAAAAGTATACCCAATACTGGTGTTACGCTAAGAAACTGCTTTTGGTTGTCTGTTTTCAATATTTATCAATGATATAACAAAAGACTTACCTACACTCAATCTCATAATATATACTGCTGATATTTTACTTTTGAAAGCCAATAAATCACATATAGACCTACTAGCACAACTGCAGACAACCTTCTCTAAACTGGGCCTATGGATATCTATTAGCAAATTGCTCCTTGGTCCAAGAAAATCAAATTAAATACTTTTTGCTACACCCTCCCACAAAAAAGTTTCCACCTTATCATCCATCTTTGTCAAAGTCAGCATGCATAGTACAATCTCTAGCATCCCAGAATGCAAATACTTAGGATTAACTCTTGACCAAGCTCTGGCTTTTACAATCCACACTGACAATATTAGAAAAATGTACTTTTTTCAACTCAAACCTACAGCATCTCTCATTTCCTATCACCAGCAACCAGGACTTCAATTGCTAGAAATATATTACTGCCCAAATCTGAATATGGTCTAACTTTCCTATCCCTGCATTCCATATATAATATTCAAAGGACACAGATTGTTGAAGACAAACTTTTTAGATTTGTACTATTGGCAGATTCTCAAACACACTACAGTAATGTCACTAAAGATCTACACTGATTATCTGTAACTGAACAGGCTTCCTTATCTATTCAACTGCCTTCTCTTCAAAGCATTAAAACTAGGATAATGCCCTCTGTTAATATATTTAATAATAAATAATAAAAGAACAAGACAATACAACACGTAAATTCACAGTGACATCAGAGTTCAAAACCACAGGAAATATTTAAAATAGCATTGCAGTACAGGCTCACACAAAAACAGAAAAACATCTGAACTAAACTTCACTATATTCCTGACTGTATCTAAGAGAATTATATATGTTATACTGTTCCCTAGAAACTCACTTCATTCAAGCAAGGCAGATGTGATGAGTGGATCTTGTTGTCAGGTCCAAGACATAATGCAGAATGCTCTATCTCACTAAGAGACTTCTCAAATTAATATCTAAAATATTACTGCTGGGATAGCTTGCAGAATTACATAATTTCTGGTCATCAGACTTCTAGTTTCCAGGCCAAAACCCACATTGCTAGAAGATGGCAGCATTTAGCATCTACATGTAAAAATATACAGACAGACATTTGGCATATGCTGGAAGTCATAAAACAATTGCATTCCTTTATGCTTCAAAAGTAGCAATTAGTTCACTCCAAGGACACTACAGAAATCTTTCTAGTACAGACGTGTCTCTAGCTGCATTGAAAACTTGAGAGCTAGCCTCTTTACTGCGTAGGCTTTATGGCGGAGCTTATAAAGTGATTTAATTTCAACTATTTTTCTAAAGTTTACTGGACTAAGGTTAACCTCCTCTAGTCTAGTTTCCACTGTTAAAATATAAACATTTAAACAGTTACAATAGTGCATGTACATTTCTGTTCTCTTCCAGTAGGGCACACTGTGGCTACATTTCAAACACAACAATTTGCAAATACCATTTCAAAGCACACGTCTGCACAAGCAGTTTGATATACACATGACATACAGTTCTGACAGCATTTGTAACACAAGTATCTTGTATAAATCATTTTGATATTCACCAATGGCATATAATTAATTATAAAATTCCAGCTAACTGTGCTGGCAATATCTCCTTTCATAACATTATCCTCAACTCCCCTGCAGACACTAGTATTCTTCAAGAAGCCTATGTCTGACTAACAAATGGTGCCAAAGACATGGTCTTAAACTCATTGCTAAGAAGTGCATAATTATACCCTTTGGAAAGTCAAACATCATGGCTAATTACCTTGTTGATAATCAAATTATATTATGGTCACACTTTAGCTGCTGGAGCAAAACGTAATTTTAAGAATTTTCCCTTTTATTATGGCTGTGCACCCTTGGAGTTAGTATATTGAATTTCCAGAGGTTGGAGGGCAGATGCCCCACATCAGCAGTATATGAAACCCTCCCCCAATGTAAAAGCTGTTTTTTGTTGTTTGTTTTTTCTTTTGGTAATTATAAATTTAATCTTTTGATTTACATTTGTTATTACTTTTTTCCATTATTTAGGTGATGATTAATTGTCTGCACAGAAGAATTTGTTTGATGTTTTGTGTTTTGAACAAGCTCACCAGTGATTATTCATTATATATTAGGGAATCACCTACAGAACACCGACAGCCCAAAACACCGTCACCCATATGGCCGATGCCATATGGTCGACACTCACAATATCGACAGTGCCAGAATTTCACAAAAAAGGAAAATAAAATTTCCTTTTTTATGCTACCGGGGGGTACACCCCCCTGCGCCCCCTGTGGGGGGCTCCGCCCCTACACATCCAGTACCTTTAATATAACAACTCTCAGATCGCACTACAGTGCAAGAATGGAAATTTTCCATTCCGCACTATTGGGAGATAGTGTTTCCCCATTGTCAATATTCTGAACCTCAACCATATGGCGTCGGCCATATGTGTGTCGGTGTTTGAGCTGTCGGCGTTCTGTATGGGACCCATATATTAGATATACTGATATACATATACATATCTATATATAATATATATATGTATAGATATATATAGATATATATATATATATATACAGATAGATATATTTTTCTTCTTTCTTTCTTGCTCTCAGACTTGTTAGGTTTTTCTTAGCTCTAGTTTTCATTGTATTTTGATACATATTACATTTTGTGTCTTTACCGTTAAACTACTTCACCTGATTCGAAAAGACAAGTTCTGGTAAATCACCTGTTTTGATTAGACAGCATAGAAAATGGGGTAGGTTTTGATTTATGACTTCTAAAACTACGGCAGGGATTCACATATATGTAGTACATTGTAGAGTGCAAATTAGAATGTGTAGTAGAAGAACCTGAGCTGTTCAATGACACATATATAGCAATCGTACAAGGACAAAATATCAGGATGTGCAGTATATGGTAATGAGCATGTAATAACATGGAAATGACAAACTCCATGCAAGTGAACAACACAGTGGTTGCAAACGGCAACACCCAAAATGGGCAGCCAGTTCATAAATGTATAAAGTGGGCATGCTTCGCTACATTGCATATCCATTTTTTACTCCGAGAATCAGCTTGTACAGGAGGATACTGATGTTTGGATTAGCAGCAGCTATAGTCAGCAGCATGTGCTAGTAGCTGCCATCAGACCCACTGGCTGCAGTGGTCATTCTTGAGGCTTTCAGCACCAACAGAGGAGGTACAAACACCACCTGACATATCATAAACTGAGAGACAAGCAGATTATGGACTATTTCAGAGCGGATAGGGAGATTGCAGGGATCTTACTTAAATGTGTCGCTGACAAGCAGAATAAAAAAGAATACAAAGTATGTCCATTACTGTAGATTCTAGCAGATATTAACACATGCTGCTGACTATAGCTACAAGACCCTTTCAGCAACCTGCTGGGGACACATTAGGGCTATCCCTGGCATCAGCTTCATGGAGTTTAAACCACTTTATTGTCATTATGCTGCAGCATGTGGAGTGTCATACCTGGCTCCCCAAAAGTGCAGAGAAGAAAATCAACACCATGTCAGTATTTAACAGTATTTCCCATTTCACTGAGGTCTTGGGTGTGTCTTGGGTGTTACAGATTGAACACATGTTGCTCTCAGTCCCTACTTTATTAGAGGGCCTGTGATCCTTCAACAGAAAGGCCTTTCACTCCACTAACTGTCAGGCAGTTTGTTTTTCCCAGGGCATTAACCCAGACAGTTCCCTTGATTCTCACATCTGCCACATGTCCAAACAATACTAAGGGTTCCTGCAAGGTTGCTTCATACAGGATCAACTAGTTGTTAGGTGCACACACGCAGGCTACATAGACAGTCCTATACACACATATACAACACATCCAAGGAAAATTTGCTGTTTGTTGTATGTTGCAGGCAGTGCCAGATACACCCTAGATCTCTAGTTCATAATCCCCTTCTACAACTCACATACATTACAGGAAATTCCTGTAATGCAGAACATGACAAAACATGTTATATAGTGAAGTAGGTGTTCAGACTACTCAAGGGATATTTACATTACCTAAATCTATCTGGCAACCTACTGTAATGCATTCCTAAAACTGATCAGTGCTAGGTGTCTAAACAAAAAATTCCACTCCCTAGAAGCTCTCGTTACCCTAGAGAATGCTGACGTTGGTGTGGTCACTGAGACATGGTTTAAAGCCACGGACAGTACACCACCAGTGCCAGATTATAATGCCTTCCACACATTTAGGCCAGCTACTTCACAGGTGGGGACTAAAGGTGGAGATGTCTCTGTTTACATCAAATATACCTGAAGGCTTGTCAAACAGGACAATGTACTTGAGTTGCTCCATGTTCAAATCTCCAAAAGCAAAATCCAAAACCACTTCCTTGCAAGCTATAGATCCCCCTCTATGACCCAGGAAACTCATACCATGCATTTAAACTATTAAAAACACTAACCATCCAACCCAATATCATATTCATGGGTGACTTTCATTATCACACTATTAACTGGGAATCCTATATGACACCAAATGTACATGCACTGAGATTCCTGGATTTTGTAAACACAAACTCCCTGGATCAGATATTCAATACACCAACCAGGGGTACAACTATACTGGATCTGGTCCTCACTAATATGGGAGAGTGCTGCACACCCCCTTCTGTAATGTATTCCCTGGTAAGGTCAGACCACAAAATGGTCTCCTTTGAAGTAAAAATAAAACCTGGACCCCCAGATAAACCTGGAATATTCAGGAACTATTCTAAGGCTAACCTCCTGCTATTAAGTGAGAACCTGGAAAAAGTTCAAGCCCCCATAAACACTGAGAACACTGCTGCCTATGCAGAACTGTTCACAGAAACCCCATACAAGCATGTTAATAGCTGCATAGAGGCAGCTGTACCCACCAGGAAGAAGTACAGAACTAACTCAGAAAACAACCACCCTGGTGGAATCACAAAATAAGTCGGATGTATAACAGGAGGAAGAAAATCACGGTGCACCACCAGCAGGATAAAAGCACTCTCGTCAAATTAAACAAACAACTCAGAGGATAAATAAAGTCTATGAAAGCCAAATTTAAAGTAAATTTGGCCTCCCAAGCCAAGGCCAACCACAAAGCATTCTTTAGCTATGTCCATAACCTCAAAGACAATACACAATTGTGTACAGAGCTCATTATGAATTAAACCACCTATACTGAGCCAGAAGACATAGCAAATCTCTTGGCTGATAAATTCAGCTCCAACTTTACCCCTCTCTCCCCTCAGCCTTCCCTTGGGAAATATCATCAAATATAACTCCCCCTACTATCACTAGGGAACAGGTCCTTAATGCTCTCTCTAAAACCAAGAACACTGCATCAATGGGCCAAGACAATATCTCAGGATGCCTTCTAAATAGCATGAAACATGACCAATCAAGGCCTCTGGAATAACTGTTTAACTGTAGCCTCCAAACAGGTTTTGTGCCTCATGAATGGAGAAAGGCAACAGTCATTCCTCTGCACAAAGGTGGGCCATCTACAGACCTTGGAAACTACAGACACATAAGTCTCACCTGTCTTACATGCAAAGCCATGGAAAGAATCATCATGGAAATGATCAATAATGCTATAGTAAACCTCCAGACACTGAACCCAACCCAGTTTGGTTTCATCAAGAGCAAATCATACCTACTCAACCTGGTGGACTTCTTTGAGAAGCTCATCAAAACAATGGATGAGAGCAAAATGTTCATACTGCCTACCCTGACCTGGCCAAGGCATTTGACACAACATCCCCCTCAGGCATTGTTGGCAAACTCAGATGGTTAGGTACAAACCCGTATGTCACCTGGTGGATAGTCAATTGGCTCACAGACACAACCCAGGAAGTTAGAAATGGGGAGTCCACCTCTTCAAAGAGGCCTGTCACAAGTGGAGTCCCTCAGCGATCTGTCCTTGGACTGCTCCTTTTTGGCATTTACTTCTCAGAAGTCAAGGCCAATGTCAGTGGTCTTTGGCTGACTAAATTTGCAGATGATTGCAAATTAGGAGCTGTCATTGAATCCCGCACTGACAAAAATGTTCTCCAGGAAGGGTTGACACAGACAAACAACTGGTGTCAAAGCCATGGACTAAAACTAAATGCCAAGAAATGCATATTGGTATACTTTGGGAAGTCATCCATCCCTGGTAATTATCATATTCACAACACACCCCTTAGAGCTGACCCACTAGTCAGGGACTTAAGGACAGACATAGATAGTAATCTAGCCTTTGACCATCATGTGTTTACAGTGGTGAGGAAATCTTTCTATGTTGCGCAACTTATAAACAAAGGTATGGCATCTAAGTCCAAAGAAGTCATTGTTCCACTGTATTCAGCATTCATCAGACCTATCATTGAGTACAGTACCCCCTTTGGTATGTACCTAACCAGGCATATCCAACAAGTGGAATGACCACAGAGGTCCCTCACTAAAAGAATACAGGGCATAAGTAAAATATCCTATGCAGACCACCTCAAGGCCCTATCCCTGTATTCTGTCTCCCACAGGCTTTTGAGGTGAGATATATGCCTGACATACAGGGTATTGTCAGACTCCATTCTGATGGGCTTCCTGCATATCCACAAAACAAACAGCACCAGAATTACCCATTCTAAAGACTTACATTTAGCCTGTGATATAAATAGCACCTGCTGGAGAGAAAGGTATGTTTCCCTGAGACTACCACGTCTATGGAATAGGCTCCCTATCCATGTGAAGCAGAGTTCCTCCCTAACCCAATTCAAGTGCAACTTGGACAATTGGATGGGAAACCAGAAATTCATCCCTGGTTTGGTACCTGTGTCTCTAATGGACACATATAACCTGTAAATGTTTCATCTCCTAGGCCCATGCTTACACTTATCAAGGGTATCAAAACTTGTCAGGAATTTGTGATGCATGGTTAGGCTTAAAAAGGCCCTTGCAGTCGTTAGCCTAGTAAACACCTATGAACGTATAAAAACTGCAGCTAATTATTTTTTGCATGACCAATGCTGCACAACATGTCATCATACAAACAGTAGATGCAGCAGGTGAACCTCTTGGCAGGACCCTCCAAACTCATCATACTAGAAGAGGAAGAATAGGACAAAGAGTCAGATGAAGAACAGTACTAAAGCTGAGGCAGGTTTGGGCATAATACATTGAAGCACTGACAATGAAGTTGCCTCTGGTCCACAGCTATGTGCCATGACACAGACTACACAGACAAAAATGATGTACATGTTATTGCACACAAGATATGCAGGGCAATGCCTGGACTGACCATACTGTGCCGCACACATAACCATGCTTACACAGGTTAGGCATAGGTCAGGGTACAATTGTCATCATTATCACTTGTACAGGTGGGTGGGATACAATGTCAGGTGACTGCAATGATATAAGATAGGGAAAGGTCATTGGAGGTGAACATGGTAGCTATTCACTCTTGTAAGTTGTGTGGAGTCAGTGAATTGCACTTCTAGTGATGCAGTTAAGTTTTCATAATTTGATTGTTAGCATAGCCCACTGATGTCTTATGGGATTGAGACTTGAAGAGGTCTGGGATGGATTAGAACTATGAGGCTGTGAGCATTCACTTCACCAAGGTGTACTGAGTGCTGATTCTGAGGATTATTTCTCATTAAGTGGTCATTATCCGTAACTGGGGTCGGCAGGCTACCCAGAGCTGAAAAGGAGGAGGTAAAACGACATGAATACACATATGCAGTCTCATGAGGCACCCTACATGTTAAGTCAGAGGAGTACCATTGACCATGTTTTGTATATCATGTGTGATATATACCAGTATACATTACATCAGGTTGTGTGTCAAGAGGTAATGGATCATAAGTTCATAATTTCACTATTCCATTGTTGATCCCCAAAGACTCATCAAAACTTTTTCTAGGTTTAATCACAAAATGGACTTTATTCTATAATGTTGGTATTGATGATGTAATGCACAGGTATTATTTTTAGGACAGTTAAGTATAACTAGCAACTTTGCAAAATAATTTCTGAATTTTCCAACCTTTTTACACAATTAAATTCTCATCATTGTCAGAAATTATTTTGAAATGTGTATCCTGAATGCTCAGCAAAACTTACCATTCAGTAACCTATAATCAATAAACAAAATTTTCACCTTGTTCAAATATGCAAGGGAAAATAATGATGAAATCATTTTGGCTACCTTCACTAAACAGATTCAACAAGATTTACTTAAGTATATTGCAGCCACAGACAACAGAATTATATTCAAGTGCTGGCCTTTTTAGTGACAGGTGTAATGGAATTCTTATGGCCATAATTTTAAATAATATTTCAGCCTGTCTCATAGCCATTCTACTAATAAATCTAATATGTTGTTTGAATAACAATCACTCATTTATTAATTTCCTTAGGTCCTGCATACATATGAGTCTTTCTAATATTTTGTCAAATAGTAAGGTTTGGTATTAAGTACTATTTTTCCAAAAATCATGAACCTTAATTGTGGCACACTTAAAATAACCCTATTCCTTGTCGACCATTAACTTATTTCAAATAAATAAGCAGTTAATCTAAGGAAATCTTAATCAGATTTAACAACATTCACTAATTTGCAATCATCATTATATGCATTAACCATATATAAGATGATCTGGGTGACATCGAAAAAAACTATATTAGATAACACTGGACCAAAGACTGTACCATGCAGTACACCAGTCTTCGTGTGTCTTTCAGCTTATTATTCCAAAGTAGCTGCCCCCCTGACATCTGCCTGCCAACCAGTGCTTAAGTCATTGCTTTTTAAACTGCCATGCTTAGGAGAAAATCCAGGTTGGAGCTTAGTTTGTGCAATCATACTCATGATAACAGGAGAAATCCATAAACTACTGTGAAGAGAATACTCATCAGAAATGTTAAAGTCTGTTTCTGTGAAAATTGATAGAAATATATACCCAAATTAAGGAAAGTGTGTGGTTTTAATCTGTAGCACGTGTGTGTACCATTTCAAAAATAATGCTTGTAACTGATATTTCTAAAGAATAACAAACCTTATAACAGACACTAGAAACCCCACCAAGTCTCACTGTTTATTTAGTTATATAGTCCCACAGGATTTAATAAACTACATGTAGGCAGCGTGTAGAGTCTACATGGAATGTATCTGTGTATAAGGCCATGGTTCCCCCACGGCAGCATGCCATGCATATTAATGATGGTGAACTGCTGTGGGAAACCATAGGAACAGGGATATTGAATCAGTATAGGGAGATGTGTAGAGGTTACACATAGTTGTGGATGCCTGGTCAGATGTTATGTACAGGGTGCGGATCCCTGTAATGCACCCCACCACTGTTGAAATGCTGTGAAGTGTGTTAAATGCGTAATATATACATTTTATTTATATTTATATACATATATATATATATATATACATATATATATATATATATATATATATATATATATATATATATTTTTTTTTTTTTTTTTTGTTTATTTTTCTGCAGGTTTGCATAGCATGGGGTGGAGCGCAGCAATGCCAAGATCCTCTTACATATAGACAGCTGACACCTGCTACAGATGTAAAAATAGAAACCAGGAGCAATCAATTATCATAATTAATTATTTTATTTTTCTGTTATAATTTTTTTTGTGCAGTGCTGCATGGAGTGCTGCAGAGCTGAGCACCACTTATAAATATATAGCTGACACCTGCCAGACACCTAAAAATAGAAATTGGGTGTAATTAATTATTTATTTATAGTTTTTTTTTATATATGTGTTTGCATGGCTAGGCACTCAGCAATGTTAATGGGTAGCCTAGAAGTATATAGGTTCATAGGTAGGTACTAGGCTATTGGCCCTAAGACCTATATAACTCTAGCCAAATGGTACCTGGGCTTTTGCCACCCAAGAAAATTATTTTCCTGTGCCCCAGTCAAGCAGAGCCACAGAAGTGATCCCCGGGGTGAATTTCCTATCTCCTACCCAATCATCAAGATTTTTCTTGAAGAGTGCTAATGAGGAGGTTTATTTAATATAGATAGGTAGTTTGTTCCAGAGTATGGGAAGCCTCTGAGACAGGAATCTATCCCTCCAGCATGTTCTGTTTATTGTGGTGACAAGGTTTAGGTTCCTAGAGTGTGCAGCTCGGAGGGATTGGGATTTCTTTACATGGAGCATGTCCAACAGCTCTGGGTTTGACATAGCTTTGTATGTTAGGTAGAGATCGCCTCTGAGTAGGCGATATGTGACAGAGTAAAGCTGGAGTTTTTTGAGACGGTCTGCGTAGGGCATCTGTTTGAGTCCGGTAATCCTCTTTGTGTGCTATTTCTGTGGCCTTTCCAGTTGTTGTAGATGTCTTGTGAGGTACATACCAAAAGGAGCATTGTAGTCTATAATGGGTCTAATGAATGATGAGTAGAGGGGAACAATGACCTCTTTTTTCCTGGATGAGAAACCTTTTGTGATGAGATGTGCCATGTAGAAGAATTTCCTGACTACTATGGTAGTGTGAATATCAAAGGAGAGACTACTGTTCACCTGTGTCCCAAGGTTTCTTATCACACTTTTGGTGTTAAGTAGACAACCGCTTATGTGGTAGTTCATGGGTACAGAGTTTTTACCAAAAGGGATGACAATGCACTTTTTGGCATTGAGCTTGAGGCCATGGCTTTGACACCAGGCATCTGTCTCAGTGAGGCCCTTTTGTAGGATATCCACATCATTAGGAGATTTGATTATGGCTCCTAGTTTTCAGTCATCTGTGAACTTTGTAAGCTTAAGACCTTATGTGTTAGCCTGTACTTAAGAGAAGTAGATACCATACAGGAGAGGCCCTAGGACTGAACCCTGTGGTACTCCACTTGTCACTGGTCTGAAGTTGGATTTAGAGTCTGCTACTTTCACAGTGTGGGTTCGGTCAGTGAGCCAGTTGGCAACCCATCTTGTGACATAGGGATTTATACCTAGTTTAGTGAGTTTGTCTATAATTCCAGGGTGGGGGATGGTGTCAAAAGCCTTGGTGAGATCTAGATAGGCTGTGTGTACCGCCTTACCCTCATCTACAGCTTTGGTGACCACTTCAAAGAAGTCTATCAGGTTTAGGAGACATGATCTGCCTTTTACAAACCCAAACTGGGTAGGGTCCAGTGTTTGGAGATTACCAGTGTCATTGTTTATAAGTTCCATGATGATACACTCCATAGCCTTGCAGACCAGGCTTGTCAGGCTAATGGGGCGGTTGTTCCTGGGGTCCGTGGTTGCTCCCCGTTTGTGGAGTGGGATAACCATTGCTGTGCGCCATTCAATGGGCACAAAGCCTGAGGTGAGGCTATGATTGAACATGGTACTTAGGTGGGGTGCCATTTCGTTCTGTAGTTCATGTAGAATGCAGCTTGGGATGTTGTCAGGTCCCATGGATGCTGTGTTCTTGGCTTTGGAAAGTGTGTTTTTTACCTGTGCAGCCATGATTACAGGTACTTTGCATTCTTCCAGTATAGAGATGGGCCCTTTAGGGGATGAGAGAGGGGTAAAGTTAGCACTGAACCTATCTGCCAGGATGTTGGCAATATCAGTTGGTTCTGTATATTTAGTGCCATTGTGCTGTAACTCAGAGCAGATCTGAGTGTTGTTATTGAGATTCATGACATAGCTATAGAATGCTTTGTGGTTGTCTTTAGAATCAGTGGTGATTTTGTTTTCGTAACTAGCTTTGGAGGATTTTATGAGGGATCTCAGCTTCTTACTGAGGCTGACCACGAAGTTCCTCCAATCATGGGATTTTACTCTTTTTTGCAACAGTTTTTTTCTTCTGTTGTAGTTTGTTTATAGCAGTGGACCACCAGATTGGCTTCCTTTTTTTGGAGGATAGCATCTTGGTTCTGTTAGGGATTGCACGATCCATGCACTAGTGTAAGTGTTTATAAAGTGCAATTGTATAGGATTCAGCAGTTGTATCTCTATTGTCTGTCAGCATGGATGTTGTGAAGTTTGCCATTTCTGTTTTAAGAAGTGTGAAGTTGGCTTTGGAGAATTTTTTTACGGTGGTTTCCCTAATGGGGGGTGGGGCTGGGATGTGGATGTCTAGCGTGATTTGCTTATGGTTGGATCTGACCAACGAGGAAGTGACCTCTGGTGTGGAACACTGGCTGCCGATGTTGGTAATGACCAGGTCTAGGATATTGCTGCCCCTGGTGGGGGTGTGGATAAGTTGATCCAAGGCATTGGAATTTATGAATTCCAGAAAATGTTGAGTGCAAGAGTTGGTACATGAATAGTTTTCCCAGTTAATGGTGGGGTAGTTGAAATCGCCCATTATTAGGGTGTTAGGTTGTACCCTAATATTTTCCAGTGTATCAAGAAATGAGGAGTGGGAATCCTGAGGCATGGTGGGGGATCTGTAGCAAGCTACAAATTGCATTGTGGTCTTGCCCAGAGTTAGTTGCACTTGGATAATCTCAGATGCATTATGCTGAGCAATTAGACTGGAGGTGTGGATATCCTTAATGAATATGGACATGCCTTAAATTAGAACCACGAAAAGTCAGTTCAGCAAACAGCTTTCAAATTGAAAATGCCATTTGTCAAACTTGCTTTTGTGGGGGGCTGCACCCTCTACCCCCACTAATTATATATACCAACTCATAGATTGCACTACAGTGAGGAAAGGGCAAATTTTCTGATCTTCGCTGTACTGTGATCTCACAATAACAGTTCGTTGAACGGCATTTTCAATGTAAAATGCCATTCTCTGAACTGAGCTTTCGTGGCTCTAATATAGACCCAAGTTACAACCTTATGTGTAGTAAGTCCTGGGTTTGAGTCCATAATAGGCAGAACATGATTGTAATTTAATGTACATTTTTTGCTTAATTTGATAACAAATTGTGAAATATGGCATTGCTGTGCTCTGCTAAGCTTTGCTCAACCATACTAAGCACTGCATAAACATGATAATGGCTCCCAATATTTGCATGGTGCTATGCTTCACTAAAACCATGGTTGTGCAAGTTTTTGCACTGCTCAGCTCTGCATAGCTGGTTTGCGCACTGCTAAGCGATGCATCACTTTTTTGAATGATGCTCAGTGATGTGTAAGGGTGGCAAAACAACCTATATTAAGTGCAATAGGTGGGAATTCTGCACCATTCATTGGAGTTCAATTGGCTGTTGATATGGCAGGTTGTGCTGGTGATGGTGCACACTTTCAACCACAGAAGTGGGGTATTCAGGAGTCCAGGGTCATGGCTGAGCTCATGGTAGATATACATGAACCTAGGTAGCTGCAGGGTGGTTTCCAGGGCTCAGAGTTTAGAGTGGACACCTGGGACCATTTGGCCAGGGAACTGAGCAATGTTACTGGTATCCCCCACACAGGTGAGCAGTGTCATCACCATTATGATGACCTGAAGAGGAGAAAGACAGGAACCTTGGACACCTGGATCCAGGAAGTTAGAGCAGGGAATGCCCCATAAATATGTAAGTAATTTTTCCACTGTTTTACCAATATGCAAGCTGAATGTCTGAAAAACTGTTATACATAATGGTGTGCTTCTCTCCTAATAACTGCAGCTGAGAGGGCTTGGAATGTTGAGTCCCATTCCAGGCTCCTGGCCAGGTTGCACTATGAATGTAGCAAGTATGGCTGTATTATGCTAACTGTAGTGCAAAAAAGCAAGAAAGAGTAAAGTATTTACTGCAATAAAGTATACAAAAGAAAAACAGTAGTGCAATAAATGAGCAATTAGAGATGTAGTGCAATAAATAAACAATGACAACTGTAGTGCAATATACAATAAACAATGCCAATAACAGCAGGCAAAATGGTGTACAGCAGTATTATGTTGTCATAACCATTGCAGTAGAGCTGTATGCATTGATTGCCTATGGTAAGGATGCTGCAGTCAAGTATAACACTGTAATAGCTGTAGAATGTATAGAATACAAAATTAATGGCCTGCAAACTGTATTGCTTAACTCATAGTACTATCAATGGCTGTCTCCAGGCCAATATCAGTCATATAATGCTCTCTGTTCCTCATACTTAAGGTAATAAAGGTATATGGGTGAGGTAGCCCCCTCCATGGGCAGATATTGTGTGTGGACTTCACAGATATTTCAAAGCAATACCAATAGAAAAGTGTTAACCAGGATTGTTGATTCTAAAATAAAGCTGTATTAATATACGCAGTATGGTTTTATTCCATGCATGTGTGTTCTACAGTCACTGCAGTCAATTATAACACTGTAATAGTTCTGGAATGCATGAAGAATGTCTTGTAACTTGTATTGCTCAGCTCACAGTATGGCTGAAGGTTATCTCTAGGCCAGTATCAGTAACTTAGTAATCAGCAGTGACTTAGTAGCTCAGTCTGTTAAATGCCTTATGCACAATACATTTTCCACACACAGTCCTGGGTTCAGATCCAGTGGGGTGTAGCAATAAGTTTTCAGTATCAGTCAAGTAATGCTCAAATTTTCTCTCTCCCCGGGAACAAAAGGTATATGGGTGAGTTAGCCTGTATTATGAGCAGATATTGTGTTTAGATTTCACAGAATTTTAAAATCAGTAGCAATAAAGTGTTTACCAGCATTGTTGATTCATAAATAAATCTGTTTATTTGCAGTATGGCTACATTACTTGTATGTTTGTACTAAGTTGCTTCCATCAATTATTATATTATTTGCAGATGCCGCCTGCAGTCACAGCTATTGGGTTCTGTCTCCATGTCTCCCAAATAAGCCACGACGACTGTCTAGTACTATACACAAATGTGCCTCTCAAGTTTCATGATTTCTCGTAATGTAATTAAAACTGCCTAATCTGTCTGTCACAGAATTACCAGAGAAAGACTACCTGGAAAACAATGTATTACCAAATCCGCATACAGAACATCTTGGTAGTTATATAAGCTCACATTATATGAAACTGTTCTCTGCAGTTGTGTACCTGTATTTGTCATTGCTTGGCCCATAGTGACCCAAAATAACAGCTTGAAAGGTATGTACGTGCTACATCAGTTATAGGAGAATTGTAGTCACTGTACCAACACTGACATGACACATCTGTAGAGTATTTATTATGAGTGTTTTTAAGGATATAATCTGCAATGGCATTAATGGAATGTTTTTCTCTCACTCCCCACCCCTTATCTTCATTTATTATTGTTATTTATTATTATGATTTAATATTAGCATATGTTGTTAAACTAACTATATGTTTGCAAACCGTGATGTAATATTGTTATGTGTTATTATGATTCACTATTAATATACTTTGTTAAACTATTTGTTGGCCTTATGGTTTACTTCTTACTGGCATGCTGTTACCATACTAACTGTAACGCTATTTACTGTTGTGTTACGCATACTAGACATTAATATGTATTTGCATGAATTAAAATGATGTTCCATTCTGTTAATACTAACAATGGTTTGGGTATTACTAACCTTAACCTATTGCTATACCTCTATCATCACAGCACATCAAGGTAGGCCAGTTCTGACTGATCCACCTAACTTGCCTCAACCAGCCGTGGCACTGGGTCCCAGCACATCTGGGACCCAGACCGGTGGTGCCCCATCTGCTGCCCCTGCACTACCTGCAGTGTCAGGTAGTACTGCTCCACAGCCCCTCTCTGGAAGTGGTGGTGGAGGAGGTGTTGTCACCGGGATAAGCTGCCAGTCTTGATGCACAGGATAGTTTACAGTGGAAACCAGAAAAGATTAAAAATAAAAATAAACGCCGGACTATAACCAAATGAAGAATTTAATGACCAAACACATTAAACAGTGAGTGCTTTTATCCTAAGACTTCTTCAAACTGAATAATGTGACAAAAAATACAACAGTTAAATACACAATCAATTAAAATCACATGACATTAATTAATGCTTCAACCCCTTCCTTTTAAGGAAGGCAACAACATCCTCCCTATCATTTAACCCGGGTGAGTGGCAAACATTTAATTTCACATGCCAATCATATTCCACCCACCCAGGTTCTTCCTCAGCATTGAATTTCTTATCATAACATAAAACTTCATCCAAAACACAACACTTAAAATCAATTTTACACTTATTAGCCTTATAGTGTTTTCCCAATGCATTTTTATCATTTCCAATTGTCACAGCATATTTATGCTCATACACTCTTTTATATAATTTCCTAGTAGTATGACCTACATAAAATGAATTGCATGGCATACACAACACTAAATATGCTATGAATTTGGACTTGCAAGTATATCTACCCTTCAGCTTTACCTTATAACCACCAATACAAATCTTTTTTACATCAGTCAATAAATAACTGCTTAAATTGCAGTTATAACATTTATACATACCAGGACTGATGCACTTTCTCTGTGGGGGATTTTCCATAACTATATTCTCAGGGTACCCCCTACTTATAATTTTTTGGCATAAGGACACCTTCCTTCTGAAATTCCTCATCTTTATTTATCAACTCATGTACCCTCATCAATTGCCCTTTCACAATATTAATTTTGGTTTTCTTAGGGTGCATACTCTCATAGTGTAAATAAGCATTGTTTTATACAACTCTTTTATAAATAGTAGTCATTAATCTATCCCCCTCTTTATAAACAATCAAATCTAAATAATTGACAATATGTGATAATAATTAGATATAAACTTCAAAAAGGAACTCGCACCATTTAAGTAATGCAAGAAATTCACACAAAAAAACACACCACCTCTCCAGACAAAACATCAATAAAGTGCTTAAAGAAAACAATACATTTCATATAAATGCTTTGAAAAAATATTGCACCTTTCCCACCCATACATAAAAACATTGGAGTAGCTGGAGGACATTGCTGCACCCATCGCTACTCCATTGACCTGATGGTATAACCTACCATTAAACTCAAAAATATATAACTTAAAATTAGGTCTCACATCTCCATTAACAAGCTGACAGTGTTTATGGAGAATTTCCCAGATTTAATTAACTTGAACTTTATCATTTCCATTTCGTCACTGTTAGGAATGACAGTGTACAAGGATTTAATATCTAAGGTTAAAGTAGATCTTCTTTCTGTACCCTTAAAACTCCAATTTTGGATTTAAAATCAAAAGAATCTTTGATATAAGATGTACTAACTTCTACTACTTGTTATAGATGTTTTCCAACAAAAATGGCCATTGCATCTGTTTTAATTCTGTTACTAGCCAGTATAGGCCTCATGGGTGGGTCATCCAAATCTTTCTGGATCTTAGGCAAACCAAAAATATGACTCATTCTAGGAGAGTCAGTTATCAGAAAGCAGCTAATCTGTTCAGTAATACGTCCACTTACAAAACATTCATTTGGTTATAGTCCAGTATTTATTTTTATAATCGAGAGTGGGTTTGACCACCACCTGTGCCAGATTTATGGCATGCTGGCCAAACTGATGGGAAAACCTCACCCTGGTGCTTAGCCTCTAGCACTGCCACTCTCGGGCCAGTGAAGGACCAGTGCTGACAGTCCCATAGGTGGAGATGTGGGGATGTGAGTCATGCTGCTGCCATCTGGAGGCACATGGAACTTGGATTCCACAACACCCTCCCTCTCTAGAGTGTTCACCCTACTCGTGTCACACACTGCCCCTGTCTGCTGTCTTGTCTATCTTGTCTTGTTCTACTCACACCATTAAAAAAAAGGACACCTGTCACCCCAAAAAATATTGACCAATACATAGCTCTCCATTTCACCAACATGTCCACTGGACACAAGTAATTTGGTCCAATTGGCTTGACAATGCAGTTACATTGTCCTCACCCCTCTCTCTATGGGTGAGAGTTTAAATCCATGTACATATTCTGTCAAAGTGCACAGCTGTTGCTGTACAAGAAATGGATAGCTATTGTTCTTTCCTAAACCCTTCCTGGCCATCCCTACCTGCCTTCCACTATGTTTCCCCCCTGTTTTCACCCCATATCACCACTTTCCTATCTCCCCATTTTTCTTTTCTTTATATATTTTCAGCACAATGTTGCATGGCATGCCACATCACCCATGTTTGCTAAGCTCAGCTAAATAGAGCTATATTGATTATATATGTCCTTAAAATTCTATTACACATTTACAAAATAAACACCTGCCCCGAGACCATAGCACCTGCAGACCAGTGCATTAGCCTGCCATGCCACTCAACTCTTTTTTTTTAAATAGGTGCTTTAAAAAACATAGTAATGGGACTCTGGTGCAACAGTACACTACTGCAAAGCCAAAGACATAATAATGGATGCAAATGAGGGCTTTGATAGCAGGCACATGTGCTCCTTTATCAGCAACATGTAGGAAGACACCTGCTAAGGCATAAATGGCAAAATACAGGTGCAGAAATACATCCATATGTAACCTTGCACATACTGATGGATGTAAAACATAAGTGTCACAGCCTGTAGGTGTGCACATATGTCTTGCAAATAGGCTTGCTGTAGCAGTGACTCAATAGCTCAGTCTGTTAAATGCTTCATAAACAGTACATTTTTGCCACACACAGTCCTGAGTTCAAATCCAGTGGTGTGTAGCACTGATTTTCAGTATTGTGAAGGCAACAATTGATGATAGAGTCAGGCACTCTTTAGCCATACAGTGCATGTCAAATGAATTGACTGCTTTTAACTGATGGAAGTCACAGGCCTGCAGGTAGGAACAGACTTCATGTATCCCTTTAGCAAATGTATATGTGCATAAATTGTTACATTATTCAGTAATATGCATTCGCAGAGAATGTCAACTCAGGTACTGTGAATGAGGGCCACTAATATCAGAATGTACTACACAATCCTTTCAGAGTCACAGTGAAGGTTATCACAGCTGAACAACAAACATACATGATTGAAGTCACTGCATGTAACAAGGATTGCCCTCATACACACTGCAAACTACTACCAGACTGTAATATATGGCCTGGTAGATGACCAAATTGTGAACATATTCACATGTGTATATATATATATATATATATATATATATATATATATATATATATATATATATATATATATATATATATATATACACACACACACACACACACACACACACACATATATATATATATATATATAGACAACTCTATATATATATATATATATATATATATATATATGTGTGTGTGTGTGTGTGTGTGTGTGTGTGCATGTGTGTGTGTGTGTGTGTGTGTGTGTGTGTGTGTGTGTGTGTGTGTGTGTGTGTGTGTGTGTGTGTGTGTGTATGTGTTTGTATGTGTGTGTGTATATATATATATATATATATATATATATATATATATATATATATATATATATATATATATACATATATATATATATACATATATATATATATATATATATATATATATATATATATATCTACCCCATCTTGCTCAAGACACACCAAATATGTTGCCTAATAATCTGTTATTGATACCTTTGCCTAACATACTTACCTTAAACACATGCCTTCACTGGAGTGTAGAGGGTACGCTCACTCTGGACCTGGCACTACAACAAGGCTGACACAGCTCACATAGTTATTCTTACAGCTTTTTGTCCTCCAAGGTCTTCACACTCTCTGCCTATGTCTATTACCTGCAGCAGTAGCTGCAGTCTATAACACATCCATCTCTATGTAAAGGTGTCTGCTGCAGACCTACCTTCTGCAACAATGTAGTCTCCTCAACCCAGTAATGTCCAGCACAATATATCATAAATGGGCTCTAATCTACATGAAGGCCTTATATATTCTATAGTGGTTGCATGTCATTGGATGACAGTGCAAATCAGCTGTTTTGGCTGAAATTAGCATTTCAGAACCACAGATTGATTTACAGGTAATCATCTGCTACTGGGAAGCATTCATAAAATCAAGCAGCTGGCTATGGGGAACCATTCTGTATGAGACCTTCCTCACACATCATGCCATTGTGACAACTATACTATCACCACACATCAACAGAGGAGTACTGCACTCCATCAGGTATGTAAATTGTTTTGTGCACAACAGGTTGCAGATGGGTGAGTAGACTTACAGGGAATTGTGATTACAGCATTAATTCTGTCTTTGACCTGTGATAATGACATGTGAGTGACCTCCTGCTGTCTTAAACCTACACATGATGTAAAAAGCATCAAGTGTGGATTGTCTTGTCATTGTGGCACACTGGTCTCATTGGACTGTCCCTTTATAGTGGTTGTAATAGCATAGTGCTATTTGTGTGGTATTGTTCATATGACATATTATCGAAGGGTTGCCCATAGGGGACACACCACGGTAGACCTGAGTGTTGGGTGTATGATAATACAGCATTAGCTCTCATGGCCCAAAAGGAATACCTGACTATTGCTCCTATCTCAGTTGTATCCGCACACTTTGTTTGTTAGCACACTGTGGATTATGACATGTTTTAAACAAGCAGTGGTTAGTGACAGTCAATGTGGCCTTGCTGTATCTGTACATAGTGTAAGTCCACATATATGGTCCTGTAATGTGTTCCCCTTTTGTTGTCTTCCAGGAATTATATACTGTAGACACCATGCACCCTTCTCGGATGAGGAAAATTAAATTAAATTGCAAGCACTAAGGCATCTTCATCACATCCTACTATCCAGGGGGAGACAAAGCAAGGAACAGTGGGCTGCATTGTGGGCAGACATTGTCCATGGTGATGTGAATAGCACAGGCCAGCAGGGCAGGACATATGAGCAGGTTCGACATTGGGCAATCAGCATGATAAATGCTGTAAGATGAAGGGCAGAAGATGTAGCCAGGGTTCATGCTGTCACTGATAGAGGGCTTGCAGTGGGACAACCACAGCCACTGAGGAATTCCTGGCATACCTAGGCACACACAACAGTTTCCAGGCATCCATCATACTATACATCATGTATGTGGTTGCCACAGTTTCCACAGATGAAGAGCATGCAGGTAAGCTTACTCTGATCAGCATTATAATACTTTAGCAGTCAGTGTGTCAGGCTGTAGATATTTTCATGTAGGTGTCAGGTTGGTTCTCTTTAGGGAGGTTTAACCTCAGTTAAAAACTCATACTCAGATTGTGACCAATGCAACAAGTAACACAGTAGCTACTGTAAATGTGAGATATAAGGATGTATTGCCCTGTTGTGCTGCAATATGTACTGGTACTGACAATACCCCACCATCAACTTTTAACAGGTTTGTCAGGTATTGCCCAAGACCATGGTCCTGCTCCTGGTAAGCATGACACTTGTTTTTTAAGGAACAATTATATTCTAGTATGGTTAAGGGACAGGTTAATGTTCTATGTAAACATAACTATGTGTGTAAACAGCATAGAATGTTTTTAAATTCTAGTCTGGAATAGGTACTTAAAGTTTCTAGAAGAGGTAGTCACAGGAGTGTAGTTCAACAAATAGATATGCTTTAGCAGTTACAGTTAAGAGCAGATAAGGCAACTGGTTTAAATGACACAAGGAATCTAAAATGCCTTTTAAAATACAGCAGGTTGAAGGTAAATACATTAGGCAGTGAAAGGTTTATTTCATAGGTAGGTACTAGGCTATTGGCCCAAGGGCCTAAGTAAGCCTAGCCAACAAAGTTCCCTGGCTTATGCCACCCAAGAAAGTTATTTTCATGTGCCCATGTCGAGCAGAGCCACAGAAGTGATCCCCCAGGGTGTATTTCCTATTTCCCATCCACTCATCAAAATTTTTCTTGAAGAGTGCTAATGAGAAACTTTGCTTAACATAGATGGGTAGCTTGTTCCAGAGTATGGGAAGTCTCTGGGACAGGAATCTATCCCTCCAGCATGTCCTGTTTATTGTGCTGACAAGGTTTAGGTCCCTAGAGCGTGTAACTCGGAGGCATTGGAATTTCTTTAGGTGCAGCAAGTCCAACAGCTCTGGGTTTGACATAGCTTTATAGGTTAGGCAGAGATCACCTCAGGGTAGGCGATATGCTATGGAGTAAAGAGTTTATTGAAATGGTCAGTGTAGGGCATCTGTTTAAGGCCAGAAATCCTCTTTGTGAGGTACTTCTGTGGCCTTTCCAGCTGCTGCAGATGTCTTGTGAGGTACATTCCAAAAGGGTGATGTACTCTATAATGGGTCTAATGAATGTCGAGTAGAGGGGAACAATGATATATAATTTTTTCCATATATTTGTTAAAAGACTTGTACTGGGTTTTTATGTGCTGTTTTTTTTCAAGTATAGTGTCATACTGATTAATTAAAAGGTAAATATTACAGGTCATGTTTTACTTGATTTACATCAAGAGATTGTAATAAAGGTCCTGAGTTGAATTTGTGTTTTGTTCCAAGGCAGTGTTTTGTGGATGAAAGTGGAGAAGAAAGTTGTTTGACCACTAATCCAGTTGTGGGTTTTCGCTGCTATGAGTCTTGGATAGTGCAGGTATTAATGTACTGCTTTTTTCTTTCCTATTGCAGGTGACTACAGGGGTTGGTGTCTGTCCTTTACACAACCTGATGTCAGTGTCTCTTCAGACTCTGATGATGATAGTGGCCACCGTGAGGCACAGTTGGGGGTGTTGGGGGCTGAATCTGTCCCACAGGTAGACATTCCTCTTCTGCTCCCATTGTCACCTCACACAGTCTGTATGCCCGCACATACCCCATCCCCGGAGGCCACAAGTATTGGACAGTCAGAGGGTGGGGACATTGACTAGAAAATTGTGACAACTATGGCTCCACTGGGTGTAGACACTAGCCATAGCCAGACAGCTGGTGAGGTCCCACACAGGTGGGTTGACAGGGGTGCTTGAGGGAGGCCTGCTGTCCATCCACCACCTGTTGCAGGTGTCACATCAAGGGTCACTCAGTGCATGTTTTGTGCCATCATGCAGGCACAGGCTCATTCTTAACAGAACACCAGACATATGCTTAGGGTTATGGATGCAGCACAGTCTGACATCCATGACTGCCTCCACCGCATTGGGGATGCCCTGGATTGGTTCACTGATGCAGTGGACAGATGGTGGGCTGAGACAGTGTCTGTCTTGGACCACACATTTTCTGTGCTGGAAAGTGTGGTTGGAGTTGAGCATCTGACCTGTGGATGTAGATCAGCAACTCCATCTGCTGAGAGTCCATGTGGCAGTGCACACTCACACTCCTGTAGTGGCAGTACATCCAGCACTACAGAGGGGAGTGTGCTGTCCACAACACAGTGTGGCAGGCCATGGGCTCGTGGTCCTGGACTGTTCCATGGAGGACACGGCTTGGAAGACAGCAGCCCCCATCAGGTACTAATCTATGGCACCCAGTACCTCAGGGTAGTGTGCTACAGGGCAGGAAGTGTTGTATATTGCTGGCCCTCGCCTCAGGGCTGAGGGGAAAATAAGTGTGCTCACTGGCATGTGGTTGCATGACATCCAGGAACAGGTGGAGTACCCTGGATGCTGATGCCTGTGAGACCCCCAACATGTCCCCAGTTGGTTGTTGGAAGGCACCTGTGGTTATTATCCTAAGGGCTACACATACCTTTGTTTCCACTGGGATGGATTCCCATCTGTTGGCTCTGGGTCTCAGTTGATGGTGGCAGAGTTCAGTGAGTTCTTCTAGTATGTCTCTGTCCACACTGGAGCAGTCTACAATCTACAGCTCATGTAGCTCCTGGAAGGTTACCCTGAGCCTGAGCATTCTTTTCCTTCTCTGCAATGGCCTATTGTCAGCAGCAGTACATCAGTGACTTCAGCAGATAACACACGCAGATTTTGCAGACATGAAGCATCCCCTAGCAGTCTTTCTGTTAAAATTCCCAAGTCTGTACTCCAATGGTGCAGAGTATGGGGTAAAATCAGATTGCAGGGTGCATGCATACTTTATAGTGCTCTACTGTAGGTGCTGCCTGTGTGATTGGCTATTTATGATGCATTGCACCTACCTGGTATATCATTATCATCATTTAATGGCCCTAGTTTAAGTTAAACAAGGGTCAAAACTAATTAATACATCATTGCCTTTTAGATACTCTCAGCAATGTGGTGCGCTGTGCAAACATGTGCCCCATAGGCAAACAAAGCTTAGTAGTCAGATGACACACTGCCAGACTTTTCAATCTCAGTACAGTAGTATGCCATGCAGACAAGTGGAAATGCTTGCCCAGTAGGTAAGCAAAGCTTAGAAGTCAGTGCAGACACACCCTCATACTTCCACACTCAGCATGATGGCACGCTGTGCAAACAGGTGCAGCTAAGCTCCAATCAGATTAGTAGTTATTGGACACACCCTCTCTTGACGTCAACTACCTTCTGTGTGGGCACCAATGTAGTTCTCTGTCTACATGGAGGGGGATATGCGGACACGATTATCCCATTATGCTATTCAGTAACTCCCCCTCATTTGCATAGGGATCTGTGCTCACAGCCTAGAAACTACACACTTCCAAGTCCTACCATGTTAGCAACAGCACCAATGCACCATTGTAGATACTCCACTCAGGGTCCTGTAATACATTTCTGTCTCACAATATTAATTTTCTTATTTCCACATTTTTTAAGGCTGCACAAACATGCCCAGATTATTAAAAAAAATGTAACATATTTCTGTAACTTTTGAAACACACAGAGGATGTTTTCCCTCATATCTGTATGTGGTGTGCTATTTCTTTTCATCTAGCTACATTTTTACAGCCCCTTTTGTCTGTCTACTTTCCTGTACACAGAATTTTTCCGTGTACACTACAGACAGTGACACGGGGTCTGCAGAGCTGCCTGGATCACTCTACCTGCCTCATTTCCATGAGATTCACCTGCTTATGAGGTGATTTGCATGCCATGGAACATCTTGTGTTGGTGTGTGCATGAGCACTGCCCACCAGTGCTTACTGGATCGCAAACCTGCTTACTTTCATGTAGGCAGCATAGCACGATGCCTACATGGTAAAAAAGACCATGTAGGCTTTATTAAATTTCCCCTTAATTCATTTTAAGCAGAAAGTCAGAGTTATTTGGTTATTTAATCATATTTCTGGTCAGTTGCTGATTTACCCCACAAAGAACTGCAATTTATCCATTAAATTAAATTTTTCTTTTCTAATATACCTCATAGATATGGTGCTGGCCATTCCTGTCTTATGTTACCACTTTTGTGCAGCAACAGCAGCCAGTGTGATCTCCATCTTCCAATTACATCTCTGCATTCCAGTCCTATATGCAAATATTGCCAATTAGGAGTAGCAAAGATGGGTATTTATAGTTCCCTCATTTAGGTCAAGGTTTTATTTACATGGCATCTTCTGGTGCATGCAACTTCACTTTCTGTTTCTAATTCTGGATGAGCTGGAATACACACCAGCAGAAGTTATATATCTCTCAAAGATTTGCAGTTTGTACCCTGTTCCTTTGAATGACACTAAACAATCTCATGAGGATCTAGAGACATTTTATAAGTGAACTTCACAAGACAGTAAGAGCTTTTTCTCAGTCTGTATCCAGTTGTTGCATGAGCCTTAACCATTTGCTTTTTTTTTTAAGTTGCCAGTAATCTAGTAAGTTGCAGGAGGTGTGTGTGTGTGTGTGTGTGTGTGTGTGTGTGTGTGTGTGTGTGTGTGTGTGTGTGTGTGTGTGTGTGCGTGTGCATGTGCGTGTGCGTGTGTGTGTGTGTGTGTGTGTGTGTGTGTGTGTGTGTGTGTGTGTGTAGGTGTCTGCATTTCAGGTTGTGATAGGTTGCTGTATGTGGCTGTCTGCACTGAGGTGGAACATTATAGTGGATTTTGCTTATGCATTTGTTCATTCATGCAGGCATTTTGTTGCTTTGTCTTGCTCTAGACCACTGATGTACTCTGGTACTGCATCACCAGCAATGTGTATCATTATTTTTATTGTTTTACAACATTATTTTCAATGTCAGTCACTGCAGTGCTGTATTGTGTCTGACAGTAACAAGTTGGCCATATCTTTTTTTATTCTCATCACAGCAAACATCAGCATTGTGATAAGTGTCTATCATTGGCAATCTGGGCAGGAGTGAGTGAAAGCACATTGGTACAACATGCAACAATGCCATCTTACAACACTTGCTTCTCTAGATCTAGAGTTCTTCATTATTGTTTCTTCTACTGGGAGTCTGCCTCTCCTCCCGGCCTCTGTGTGGGTTTTACCTAGATGCTTGTATGAGAGAGTTGGGGACAGTGAAGTCATGTGTTCTTTTACTTTTGTTGCAGTTTAATACCAGAGGGATGTATAGAATATGGCTGTCTTTTGGAGAAGGGAAATAAAGAGTCATTCTGCACATATTTATGAAAGCAGCAGCTTCATATATATGACTGCAGCTATTTATTCCTTTACTTTCATCCCAATCTAATATCAGAAGATTACACAGAAAGTAATTATATTTTAGTTTCTGTAGCCAGAGAGGCAGTCAGGCACCCATCATCACTGTGTGTTGAACAGGTGAAAGAAAAAGTTGATGAGTACGATGAGGGTATATTTAATAGCAATATCTCAAAAAGCAGTAGCTAGGACAGGTTATGAAAAATATACTTTGCCTATTTTGTCTTTTAATGCATTAAGAAATATGACAGCAAGAGTCAGGGGCGGCTTGTGCTATAGGACTGCAGGACTGCAGCCCCCCCACCTGTAAAATTAATAAAATAAATTCCCCCCACTGTAGAACATAAAAAATAAAATTAAAAAGATTTCACGAGTAGTCTCGGACTCCTTGCATGCGTGTTTAGTTCCTGACTGCTGTTTTAGGCAGACCAGAACTCCATGCACGCATGCGTGCTTCATTGCTGAACTCCAGACTGCTCTGTTAGGCAGTCTGGATAGGGAAGGCATCAAACTCCACCCTTCCAGCCCAGAGGTCTGTGCGGTGATGACCGCACAGACCTGAAGGTCACCAGACTGCATTGGCTGGTGGCTCCAGCCTACTCATGTCTCGCGGGGACCCAACAGCAGGAAGCTTCAGCCTACTCACATTTCATGGGAGACCCAACAGCATGTGCGGGCCATTATGGAGGACAGAGACAGGATCTACAGGTAGGATGTGTATACAGGCCATTATGGAGGACAGAGACAGGATGTGCAGGTGCGTGTGTGTGTGTGTGTATAAAATGCCCCAGTTGCTACATAGTGGTGGGTATAAAATGCCCCCGTTGCTACATGGTGGTGAGTAGAGAATAAGGCTTGAATCCTGTACCTTAGGCCCAAGTGACAAGAGCCTGAATTCCCTACCCACCATCATTTGTAAAACATTTGCAGATTTTTGCCTCATATTTGTTCTGTTCCTCACAAAATCTGTGGTTTCTGTATTTTTGTTACTTAACACAACCAGTAGTGCAGTGATGCAGTGGTAGCATTGTTGCCTGACAGCTACAGGTTGTCTGGTTTGATTGTTGGCTGGGGTGCCTTCTGTGTTGAGTCTGCATATCTTCCCTGTGTTTGTGTGGGTTTGCTCTGGTGTCCTCAATGGATATTTGTCCCTATTTGTTGGACTGTATTCCCTCATTATTGGCTTTGTCCAGGTTTTTTGTCCCAAGGATGAGTGCTATGGTGATAACTGAACTCACTGAATATGTTTGGGGGCTGTATTCCCTCATTATTGGCTTTGTTCAGGTGTTTTGTGCTAAGATGTTGACAGCTATGGTGAGATCCGAATTCACTAAATGGTAGCCATTTAAGTTTCAGTCTTCCTTTCTTTCACAAAGTAGATGATTTGGCATAGTGGTATGTTGCTCTGACTGTTTTGCACAGGGTCCTGGGTTCAATACTTGGCAGTGAAATGTATGGTGGTAAAACAGCATTTTATTCTAGCAACGTTCCAACATTATACAAGCAATGTTTAAAACGTGTCCCTGGTTTTTGGGCTTTTGCCCCCCCCCCAAATACATTTTGGCTTTTTCCAGATTTCTTGTGCTGCAAAGTTCAGAGATACAGCTGAGTGTCGAGTAGATTTTGCAAAGAGCTGAGAGCTGCAGGGGAATAAAAATTTAGTGCTGCTTATGCTCAGTCTGTTTCAATTGTTAATAGCACAACAGGTAGTGTACTTGCTTTTGATGCAGAAGTCTGTGGGTTCTACTCCCACTGTAGATAGATGCATTGCTGATACTGTACTCTGTTGTAAAAGGGATGGATGCTGCAGTCCTCATTGGTGAAGATACCTAGTAACTATGAACCATGTTATCAGTTTGCCATCCATTCCCTATTGCGATATTACTAGCTTATCATTTTTTTAATGCAACATAGGCAATGTATTCCTCAAGGGCAATAGGCACTTTATTTGTAGATGAAACAATGACATATAAAGTTGTTTGCTAGCAGGAACCTCTTCATTAGTTAACAGATTTCTTTAATGTGGAAGTATTTAGATGACTTTTACTTCTTCAGAGATCGTGCATATTTACTGATACTGGTGGACTGTAGAAGTTTGAGTAGACTGTTATGATGGAAATGTTCTGAAATGGGCAGTTTTGTCATTATTGGTGCATTCATTTTGTTTCATTGTTTACTGGAAAAATGTTCAAAACAATACATTTAAAATGCCCTCTAAGAACTGTACTCTATTGTACAAGGAATATAATTTAATACAGTCAGGAAGGTGTATCAAAGAGCATGTGTATGTTCTGTGTTCAAGGGGCATATGATTTGAAAACAGCCCAAAATTAATCTTTATCTGCCACTGGCAAAATGTATTTTCTTAGAATGTGGGTTTCAGTGCTGTTTCAATGAATGTGAGTTTCAAGGGCAGATAGGTTTTAATGCTAAGTCTATTTTCATTGTGAGACTGCATTGCTTTGTTTAGCAGATATCTATTAGGGTTTATGCTGTAAAATATAAAATAAAAGTTTCAAATGAAATCCATATCATTGCAGAAGTAAAGCAGTATGCACATTACAGTGTTTATGGCAAATGGGGCAAAATAACTAAGGAATGGGACAATGGAATGGCTGCAGGGGGGACGCTCCATTTGACCATGAGTTTGTGAGGGGGGAAGGGCAGCAAAGTCAGACAGCCAAGGCTGAACTATACCTCTCAACTGTCCAGAATTTTGCAGAATGAATATAATTTTGCTTCTTATTTTTGGTTTGTTCCTCAAAAAGTTTGTGGTTTTCTGCCAAATCATTTAGGAATGAAGTCAATTAATAATGACAGACATGGAGTTTCAGATGTCATAACCTTCAGAAAAATGTATGCTAAAGCAAGACCTGTTATTCTATCAACTGTATTAAGTTAATACAAGAGCAATTTTTAGTACTGTTTGTAAGTTCCCCCAATGTATTTGACCTTGTCCAGATTTTCTGCATTAAGAGGTTGAGAGGTACGTGCAAATAAATTGCTTTACAGAATTAGGAATATCCAAACCTCTCAACTGTCCCCAATTTTGGCTCAAAATTTTGCTCTCCCCTTAATAATCACTCTGCAAAATGGCGATTTTGGAAGAAAACGTGGAGGGTTTATAATTATAAATAACTGTAATGATCAGTTATAGATTACTTTTATTTCAGAAATGCATGTAGATGCTCTTATTTTGCCAGCTGCTCAAGTTAACAGTACTAATTTTAAAAAGGTGTCCCTTCTTTGACAGGCTCCCAACTGTATTGTGTGGCAATTTTATATTTTTGCATAACATTTTTGGTCTGTTTTTCATAAAATTGTGGTTTTCTGGCAAATTAGTAGCAAATCATTAAAGATTGAAGTTAGAAAATAATGGCAGACATTTGAGTTTCAGATTTCATACCCTTCAAAAATGTATACTAATGCAAGACCTACTACTATTCTATTATCTTTCTAAGTTTATAAGAGCAGTATTTAAAAATTGTCTTTATTTTTGGGCCTGTATCCCACTTCTATGTATGGCTTTGTCCAGATTTCTTGCTCGGAGTTTGAGAGGTAAGAGTATCAGAGCCATCACCATCAGCCAGAGACATTTCAAATTGTGACATACAAATTGTTGCACCCCACTCCCCATTGTAGTGGCTTTGGATGTGTCCAAGCAAGGCAAAGAGCAGTTATGCAGTGTAAGTGTGCAGGGTATTCCCCCGTCCAAGGTAGACCACAAGTACGACCATGGCTTTTCATCTGTCCTTGATTTTGCAGAATGTTCTGGTTTTCCGTCATATTTTTATACTGTTGATTTATGCTTCTTATTATTCAGAAAATGCATGCTGTTGCAGTGCCCTGTTGCTCTGTATTAAAGTAGCAATGCTTTAATGACCATCAGGTAAGATTGTCGGAGATTGTAAGAATAGCACGCTTTAATAACCATACTGTTAAAGAATTACCAACATTGAAAGCTTTTTCATTGTTGCCATGCAGATAATATTTACATAACTAGATAACGTATAAGCCTTAGGTATTGAAATGCATATGACAATATTTGTAATAAAGGACAGGATTGCAGTATTTTCAGAAGCTCATTATATTTGCTGGAGAATTGCAGTTATCTTTGCAGGCTTTACCCATAAACTAAACAGAATGCCAATCTGTCATGTGTGGTCCATGACTTGTGCAGTAATCCTTTAAGCAATTTATCTTGAGCTTGTTTTTTTGTTTGCTGTTCATTTTTTATTTTGATCATGTCTTTCCCATGAAACAAGTAGATAGTTGTTGTCAGGCAGCAGGTCTTTTTTGGATAAGAAACATTTTTACAAGTGGGGTATCACAGAGATTGCTACTTTCAGCATGTTACTTGGTAATTTTATAATGCTGAATATAAATTATAATTAGAACTGCAGTGCAAGGAGAAGTGGTTTGAGCTGAGTGCTGCTTGTTCTTTTTATACTTGATTTTGACTGGCATTCCAGTAATGTATTTTAAAATAAATTTATTTTTTCATGCCTCACAACTTTTGTGTTTCCATCTAGATATTAAGCAAGTTGTCATGTAGCCAATGCATTGAAATATTTTTTTCTTCTATACTTCATGTTTTCTTGATTAGACTCTCATAATGATGGTTTGGCATCCAGGGCAGCGTATTTAATTAAAGTTCCAGTTGTTGTGGTTTTGAGCATAGCCCCACTCCTTTATAGTTGGCCACACCCCTTCCCATTGGCCCCACCCATTCAGCTGTCTCCTGCAGCCCCCCTGTAATTTGAAGTCACCAGCTGCCACTGGCACGAGTATAATTATGTAGCTATGTGTGCATGGGGTGGTAGCATAAAATTGGCATAGAAAAAAGAAATGGTGATTTGCACATATCCTGACTTATACCGTTTTCTTTGCTTGACATTTATGAATGTTATCAATATTTGCAAATTTAGTGATACTATGTCAAGAAGAGCATTTTAGGTATCAGGGAGCAAGGGGATATCCACATGATGATATGAATTATTATGTGTATGCAGTGCAAATACGTGTGATATCTACAGCACGAGGTATTGAACATGGTTTGAAAATGTAACACATTTAATGATTTATCATTTAATGATTTTATTGGAATGTGCAATCAAGTATTTAATTGTTTAATTGGTGTGTATATTTTAGGCAGGTGCATGTTTGAAAAAGATTTACTCCTTGAAGGCTTCTTTGGCCAAGATGTCAGAGCAAATAAATTGTTTTGGATACTGGCTGGTCATTTTGTTTCACTACTCTTTTTTTCCTGTGTTGTGCATTATCATGGTTTAAAAATGTAATGGAAGGTTGCCATGTATTGTCATATTTGTCTAGATGTAGTACTTGTTAAGCTGTTAGCAAGAGAAGTAATATTTACACACACGTATACAAATATAGAAAAAAATTGACACAAAAAGGAGTCAGGTAGCATGCCGATATCATGAGCTATATAGCATTGTTTTTCCCACAATTATGAAGATTTGTAATGCTTGCATATTAATAACATTATTTTAAGAGTGGTATTCTGATGATTAGTTAAAACATAGCAAGTGGAAGCTGACATGATTTGGTGTATGTGCACATTAAAACCATCACTCTGTCATGTAAATATATTGAGTAACAGAAAAATCTGCAGAAGTTCATGAAAATTATTGAATATTTTTCATATTTGAATTAATGATACAAAGACTTGAGGATGATAGTGAAATTCTGCGGAGGCCTAAGCAAGCAAGTAATGGATGTTATTACAGAAATACGAGAGTAAAATAAGTTGTGTAAAATAAACCAATCTTAAGGCATAAGGGTTTGTGCTTGGTACGTTATTAATATTAATAATATTATAGCTATGGGAAAATATCTCATAAATGGTATAAGCATACACCTTTGTGCATGTATGATGTTAGAAAAAAATGGCACAAAAGGAAGTGGTTAATGCATCCTGACTATAAAGTTTAGATTGTTTCCCAACAGTTATGAGAATTAGCAATATTTGTAAATTAATAGCAAAATATCAAGAATAGTATCCTTAACATTAGCTGTCAAAGTGAAACATGGAAGCTGCCATGATTTAGTACAAGCAGATGGTGAAATTAAAACTGTGAATTGTGTAGATCATAAATAATTGCCTTTTGAAAGTTATAAATATTATGAAATCATTTCCTTTATTTTACTAATAATGCAAGCATGGAGTCTGATAATGTCATGTTTGTTGATCTATGTAGACAGTAGGTGTTAGACGAAAAATAAATAAATAAGTTATGAAATGGAAATGCATTCAGAGATATAGCTGTATGCTTTAGGTACAGGTTACTCATATTAACACTATTTTAATATACAAACAATTTCTTAATAATGACAGGTTTTGCTAGTGAGCAAGATTACATCTCCAAGGTGACATTACTTGTTACCTTGGCGAGTAAAGTCTTCACTGTTAGATGTAGGACTTGAATTTCTGCAGTAAATTTGGAAAAATTATGAAAAAATATTATTTTCCTCTTTAGACCAATGATTCAAAAACTAAGTGTGATATAGTTTTGTGAACAGTATGTGCAAACAATACAAGGAAGTAAATCATGATATTAATGTGTGGTGAATAATGTGAAGCCATTAGCGATATAAGATTTTATTTGGTAAAGCAGTTACAAATATGAGCAATATTTTCATAACCAAGTTATATGACTGACTAGGGAAGCAATCCTGTCATCTTCTACACAACATTATTGGGTTCAGTTTTGTCACATATACTTGCCATCTAACATGCACTGTTTTGTAGATTAATATTACTGTGCTGAAATATTGTGAACATGAAATATGCATAACTTAAATTGATTTTGCAGTATCATAAACAGTTTTGATATGCACTGCCAGAAAGCTAATGAAAAAAATCATTCCCTATTATGTTTTGCCTCTTTTGCATGCTTACAGAAATACAGTATATAACTCTTTGCTTGACTGCAATGCTAGTAATTATTGACAAGTAAAACACCATTTTTCTTTAACAAATTTCTGAAGTAAATTTATTCAACAGACTTTTGATAACAACAGCTGTGCAAAACCAATTATCTAATGAACAAGGTCTATGTTTTGCCTTTTTTTTTTTTTTTTTTTGTAGTTTGCACTATTTATGAGATATTGCAGGCAATATAAGGTTTTCTCATAAGAGAGGGTTTGGGAGGGAACCTCTTAGGAAGCAAATGGGTTCCAAGCCTAAAAGAATTTAGGAAGCAGGAGATTAATTTATATCATGCTACTCAGGACTAAATGAATTATCTCAAGCAGCTATTTAAGGATTGATGTTGTTTTATTATGATAACCATTATTTCATTTTAAGGTAATATTTCAAAATCTTTGGCTACATCTAAGTTTACAATCATAACAGTAAGGCCATATCATTAGCCAAAGACAGAGTACCCCTTAATAAAACCAAGTTATATAAAATATCAGTTTCATTGCTCTAGTTATTCTGTTGTATCAGTTTGGATAGTACACATTTTTCAAAACATTTTCCATAAATGTACATATAAGTAACATGTCTTCAGCTTTATAATCAAATGACTACCACTGCTGCTATAAATAGAAATCACAGCAGAGTCCTTCCATGCCATAGGAATGCATACTCTTTTTTATTAGGATATCAGTTATATAGCACAAAGGGTGTACAAGATCATCCTTAAGTAAATGGATGAATACTAGACTGAAATTATCTGGTCCCATGTTACGCGATCACTTAATAACATTGACAGTTGAATTAATTTCACTAAACTCAAAACAGGCCATATACTGTCCTTTTTATAGGAATAATCCATTCCTTTTTTAATTTCTCCAAGTCTTTTGGGTTTCTAATATCATGACAGGAATGGACCCTGTTCCTAAGTCAAAGTATGATTAAAGTTCATGAAATTAATATTGTTTCAATGTTTTATGTGAGCCAAAAGTGCTCTTCACAGCACCTGAAATTTGCCCAGTAATGACTCCTTCTGCAAATAGTATGGGGTTACATGTATTGGTAACATATCTAAATATGGCTGTAAATTCTTTTTTATAAGATCCATACTAGTATTGGAACTGTCTGGGTATCTTTCTTCCACATTGCCCTCATTTCTGCCTGCAGATCCTGATATTTTGACTTTGTGTCTCTCTGTACACAAGACACTATAGTCACTGGGTGTGATGATTTCAATGATCAATGCTACCTTTGTCTTCTTTTCATGGACCACTATATCCGGCTTCCGAGCATTTATGTTTTGAACTGTTGGTAATGGGTGATCCCATGTGATATAAACTTTATCATTTTCTATGATGCTTTGTGGCTCATGTTTCCAGTGTTTTTCAACTACTTCAATACCACAATGTTTGCACAATCCCCAGTGGAACAGCCTTGCCACATTATTATGGCTTTCAGTATAAAGTCCTTCTGCCATTACTATGTCACAACCAGCAATGAGGTGTGCAACTGTTATCAATTTGTGTTTTGTCTGTTTCTTCCACATGTTCAATGGACTTTGTAAACCAGTGTGTATGTAGTCACAGTCTTGGGCCACCAAAATTAACCTTTGATCTTTTGGTTTACATTTGTCTGTCCTAAACCATTCCTGCATTCATTCCTGATAAACATGAGGTTCTTCCAGAAGTAATGTATACTTGCAACTATATTTATGCATTTTCCGCATTTCTTGCCTTCTCATCTGGCCCTTCACCTTGTATTCTTTCTTTTGTTTTTTTGGCACATTCAGTTGCTGCCTGACTTTTATCTACTTCTGGTTTGATTTCCATTCCTGCTTGAAACTGATATGCTTCTGCTAGATTAAGCAGAGAAGCCATCTTAGATTTATTCTCTTCATGTTTCAAAACTTTCACTATGTTTGGGTCTTCTGAGGTCAGCAGAGAGTGTGGAGTTCCATGACTGCAGATCTATACATGTAATCAGTTTCAAGGACGCCCATCCCTCCTTCTAAACAGGAAATATATAATCTTGCTATGCACTGATTTTTATAAAACATTTGGTGAGCATGAAGCATCCTTCTTGTTTTCCTATCTAATCTATCCAAAATGTTTTGGGGCCAGTCAATCACTCCAAAACTGTAGGTTAGGACAGGAAGAGTCAATTGGTTTATAGCTTGGGTGTTGTTCCTAGATGTCAGCACTGTTTTCAAAGTTATACACAACAGTTAGTTGAGTTCCAGATTGATGATGGTATTCAACAGAGAAATGCTATGGATGTTGAAGTTGAAGCCATTAATTGTAACGAGGATGTTACTCATATATTAAGTACACATAATGTTTTTAATGTATTTAATTACACAGATTTAGATATTAGTAAGGTACTTGTTCAACTGTTAAGTAAAGGTATGAAATTTGTTCCCACAACAGGTATTAATTTAGTGGACACTATTAAGGAGATTAAATTTTACTGTAGAAGGTTGAATTTAGCGTTGCAATTTGGGCAAAGTGATACCAATAGAGATATTATTGGGAATAATGAACTTGGAAAAAAAAGTTCATATGTCCCAATATCAAATTTGCATGTAGCACAATTCGAAAAAATGGTGTGCAAAGACATATATTGGCTTAATAAAATAATTAGGAATAAAAAAGATAATTCATATAACAATACATATCTAGATAATTTAACAGTGAATGAACAGAATTGTCTGAATCAGTTGATACATAATAATGATATAAGGATTATGAAGCCTGATAAGGGGGGAGGTATCATAGTTTACCATACGTTGGACTACACTATGCAAATATGTAACATTTTGCATGAGTCTGGTAACTATGAGGAAGTTTCTATTAATCAAATAAATATTGGATACAAAAGAATAGACTTGGCCTTAGAAGAATATTTATTGGACGATAGAATTACAAATTAAATATATATGTATATGAAAATTGACCATCCTATTTTGGCCAAAATTATTGGTATACCTAAGGTCCATAAATCTATAGTAAACCCCCCCTTTTAGACCTATTATTTTGGGTTCTAAATCTAAAACATTTAATATAGGGGTGGTTATTGACAGATGGACAATACACGTGTATAGGCATATCCCACATTTAATGATTGATTCTTGGAACTTCTTAGGTAAACTAACACATGATTTGTGGAATGTAGATCTGACTTATCTGACAATAGATGTTATAGATCTATTCTCAAGTATACCTAAGGATATTGGATTAGAATACTTTTGCAACAGTCTGAGAAAATTTTTTGATTTAAGTTGGGATAAGATCAGCTTAATAACGGACATGATGGCCTTAGTACTTGACCATAATTATATTACATTGCAAGGTGAATATTTCAGGCAGAGCAAGGGTGTTGCTATGGGGGCGTCTTGTGCCCCCATTTTTGCCAACCTTGTAAATGTTGGGATGGGAATCAGAATATTTATTTAAAAGCAGTTTTTATAGAGATATAGCATTTTATGCTAGATATCTAGATGATTTATTTATATTATGGAAGGGTAATAAGGAGACCATAGGTGAATTTATGGCGTATATAAATAGTACTACGCAATTTTTAAAGTTTACATACAATTCAAGCAACGAAGGTATTGCATATTTAGACACATTTATAAGCCATACGGATGAAGGATTTACATCAAGGATATATAGGAAAACAACTTTCTCAAATGATTACATTCAGTACAACAGTAATCATCCATCATATATTTTTAAAAATGTTGTTTAAAGGGCAATGTATTAGGGCAGCACGTATGTCATCCACAAGGGCAGTTATGGATGTTGAATTGCAGATGATTTTTAGGATGTTTAAAGATAGGGGATATCCAGTGAGAATGTCAGAGGATACTACGAATTATGTCTCCAAACAGTGGGGTATAAAATATATCCCATTTATGGGTAAATTTAATCAAAATTTGGTCAAATTGAAAGATGATACTAAAGATGTTGTCTACAACAGGGTGTGTGTGTTAATGTACACACCTTATGTAAATTATATAAAGGATATAATATGCAGACATTGGGATCTGATAGCGACTTCTAACCACATTGGTACTAAACTAGGGAGTTCACCTTCTTTTGTGTATAAAACAGCTCCTAATTTGAAAAGATTATTAGAAAGAGCTGACAATTATGGAAAAGAAAAAAAACACTAAAGTAACTGTTACTAAAAAATGTGGAGCATGTAACCAATGTAGTCGTATTAATGAAGTTGCATTTATCAGATTGACAGATATTAACAATACATTTGTGAGATGTAGGGCAGGAAACTGTAACACCAAACAGGTAGTATATCTTGCCACCTGTTCAGCCTGCCCTGCATTTTACATAGGTAAAACAGAGAGGCAATTGAAAAAACGTATTTATGAACATTATTATAAAATTCAAATACAAGACAAGAATAATGCCTTATATAGACATATGCATGAGAAAGGTGGGGAGCATTTATTTAAATTTGCAATTATTGACCAGGTTATTAGTTTTCCATATGGAGGTGACTGGAAAATGTCCTTAGCATTGAAAGAAAGCAAGTGGCAAATACATACTGATGCCACTAGATCACCTGGTATTAATGATAGTATTAGTTTAAAGCTGTTTTTAATATTAGGTTAAGCAGTATTTTATATTTTATATTTCATAATTCATATTTCATATTTCATTATTCATATTTCATATTTCATATTTTATATATGCGTATACAATTATAGTAACAATGGAATGGTATGTACTGTGATTCTATTTTAACATTTTTATGTTTATTAATATCTCAATATTTTATTAATATCTCAATATTTTAATAATTATTAGGTTTCTATATTATGGAATTATATTTATATTTTTATGATACTAGTATAATGCATAATTTACACTATTGCACATTCTAGCTTCTTATTTATTAACTTGGATGAATTGAGATACATTTTTAATGTTTAATGGAGAGCTATTACTTTAATTAAATTGGCGCCTTTTTTCAAGTCAATTGTATTTAAACAGGGTAATTATGTAGCTATCTGGTTCTGAGGAAGACTGTGATTTATGCAGTTGAAAGCGCTTAACCTGTGGATGTATTTGGTGTACTTCACGTAATAAATTTTGTGGATGTAACTGTGTAGTTTTTCTGCTACATACTTCTTTCGTTATCCAGTTTGTTGTTCGAGCTGTGTGGGGAGTCGTCCAAGTCTGCATCAGACCTCTATCTTTATTTTGTTGCAGTTGTGGATTATACTGTTTTCAAAGTTAATTTAAGTGTTGCAAAGTATTCCTTACTAAGTTTTAGTCACATTTATTTATGTTTTATTGTTGATCCTTCATCAGTCCCCAAATATTTATACACTCCCTCTTGCTCAGTTTCTTTTATAGCACATTCTTGTCCCAAATTGATGTTTTCCTGGTGCTGCAGTTTTACTGCTTTAAAGGTTGCTTTTAGACATTTATCAATACCAAATGATATTCTTATATCATTTGAAAAAGGTTTGACAACTTAAAGTTGTACTTTCAGTTTCTCATCTGATGAGCTATACAGTATTAAATCAATGACAAAGAGAAGTTGAGAAGTCTCTAGACTTTGTTGTTTTCTAGGAGACAAATTATGGCCATGGTCTAAGCTGCTAAGTAGATAGCTTAATGGGTTAAGGGCAAGGCAGAATAGTAGCAATGACAGAGAGTCACCCTGGAATATCGCCTTTTGAATTTTTATCCCTGGGGTAATAATTTGCCCTTTATCATGGTTTAGTTGCAAAGTGGTCTGCCACTGTTTCATGGTTACTGTAAAGTAGTCAATCAGTGTAGGGTGTATCTTATACATTTTAAGCACGCTTATGGAATTCAAATAATTATTCTCTGTTACTACAATCGATCCTTTAAAATTCTTTCTTAGCTTATTTACTTTTTTTTCTTGCAGTGATTGTTGAGGATATCCTATAAAATACATTGTTTCATTTTCTTTTTGCATAGTTTTAAGAAAACTTAAATTACTCTTATGGTAATTTGTTATATAAAAATTGACATATTTAGATTTTTATGCTCCCTTCCATAACAGACATTCACAGAGTAAAGTGCAGCCCTATCATTGTTTTTTGAATCCTGCATAGAAACCTTAATCCAAGGAGTTTCCCCTCATATCTTTTTTAGTTGATAATATCTGTTGTATTAAAAAATCTATACTGGCTTTTTAAAATTAAACAATGAGCCAGTATTAAATAATATAGTGTCTTCAGCAGTTCCTCAACATTCTAAAACATTTGTATCAGAAATGGTACGGCAATAGTTGGCAAGAATCAAACACAAGTTACTGTTTGGTCTACTAGTATTAAATACCATTTGTGACATAGCCTCTAAAATAAGCATTATCAAGGAATTCTTGCTCTTAGAATGTTGTAGGCCACAGAATTCCCTAGTTAATATATGAATAGTTAAAACCCCATGCCTATGTCTATTTAGTGAATTCTTACCCAGTGTTCATAGGAGACTTATAGGATGGTTAGAAATGAATTTTAGACTTCTGCAGAATGCAGTCAAACTTAATGCATATTGTTGTGGTATTTCTTGTTTTACAACACCTAATATTTCACATTTAGCGTTAACCTTATATAATCTTGCATTTAATGATGATTGTATTAGCATCAATATATCACCACTGGTAATTTCCATTCATAGACATTAAAATGCCTTATATCGCTTAAATAAGAGGTTAGATGTGTCACAACATTTAGTAAATACAGCACTCTGAAAGATATTTGCATGAATTAGACTTTGTAGTGCTTGGAACTATGAAATTATGCAATGAAAATAGCAAAGAGACAAGCTTAAGCACATTTTTCTGACACCGGAAATCTGATTAACAAGCTTGTTTTTAACAACTCAAAAGCTTTGTTAAGATCAGGTCTTGTGGAGGGAATTAACTGACAGTGACAAAAAGCAAAGATGGCAGACAGAATACAAAATAGTTTTAAAAGCTGTTAGACACTTCAGTCTGTCATACTTATAAACAAAATGTATTGCAAAACAAAGCATCTAATGGCTTTTAAAGCCATTTATTCTTCTGAAGAACACTTTGTTTCAGCCCGATGTCTTTCAGCAGAACTAACCCGATGATTCATTAACAAGTGTGTACATGTCAGGCTAAGCCTACAGACTAAATCATCTTTGAGCAATAGGCAGTATTGCTCATAAGATATGTAAGATGTCAAGCAACCCTACACATCAAGCTGTACCTGTTCAGATATGCTGGAACATGTGGTATAACAACAGGTTGTACATATGCTTATTGTCAGTAAGCAAGCAGGCACGGATGGCAAAATACAAGGCAAGGTTACCCTGAAGCACATAAATTAAGATGTACATAGAGCTTAAAGAGGAAAGTATAGTTATATATCAATACATTACTGCACGAACACCACTAATTATAATTACCTTTCACTATAGAAGTAATCATGGTCACTCAGTGATACATCTACATGATTTAAAAGCTTGAATGTCAACAAAAGGAAATAAGAGGGACAAAGCTACAGTGTAACAAAGTGAGTGAATTTCATAAATAATAGATAAAGATGAGAGATGAGATAGTTGTCAAGGAAAGCAGAAATAGTAGGAAGCACTGCATATAATGCAAGTAATGCACAGTTACAGAACTTTACTGGCATTGTCATGTATATTATGAAAGTAAACAAAGGCAATAATTTACTTAGAAATTAACTGAGGTATGAATATGTATACAGGGTAAAGCATTTTAAGCCTTTCCTTGCCTTATATGTATGAAGGAAACAATAAAAAGTTGTAATGGCATTGTGCACACGTGTAAAACTGGGAATATCTATTGAGAAGAATAATGCACACCTATAAAGTCATTCCAATAATTGTAGTAGTTGTGGAATTAGTCAGTTGTGGCAGCAACTTGCTGTTCTGAATAATAGAAAGTGTGACTGTTCATACATGCCATATATTTATGTACTGCAATCCCAAAGGACCTGACATATAATAATGAACTGTCACTGTGGCCAGCATATCAACAGAAGTGGGTGCTGCTATCTATACTTTCAGTTGTCTAACTATAGCAGATGTGGGATGTTAATAGTTGTAAAATGAGAGGCATGGTCATGTGACATATAGTAACACTCATATTAATCAAGGCGAAACACATGTGTAGTCACTTGACATCTGGGTTGTTTATGCAGGAATGTCAGTTGAGGCCTATGTATATGGTGCATGCATATGCGATAGGAAAACCAAATGCAGATAGCAAGCCCAGAGAATACTTAGCCCAAAACAATTCACATGCTAGTACTATTGTATAATGACTGCAGCTATGTAAGAAATGTTTCACCTTTCATTTCAAAAAGGTTTCAAAATAATGCATTTTAGTGGTGTGATCATCATATTATGTGTGGCCTTCCTGCTGTAACTGAAATGCAATGCACATTGAAATACAAATGTCTGACAAACTATACCTCTGATTGCAGTCTAGCATCATGTTATACATCAAATTTTGCCTGATGTGAACCTCATTGAACAGAATAGTTACACCTGTATGACAGTACACAACCATGACTTACAAACAGGTACAACATTAATGTCAAATAGTAAGAGAACTTTTCAATATTTACATTTCACATGCAACAGCTGTACACCTGGCCTGTAACAATTTTGGTATTCTCCACACATAGGTCACTATCTCTAGTGCACAGATATTGTCAGAGCCAAGTGGCCAGAGGCAATTGCATTAAGTTATGACAAATAAGAACAAATAATGATAACTATCTCATAACATCTATGATTTAATGTGCTTTGAGCTAAACAGCACACATCTACTACATCATTATACTGGGCATGCTCATAAGGAAATATAGTAATAAATGAATTAGCATCACTTATCCACCACAAAACCAAAAGAAAGTATAATAACATTGGTCTAATCATACATCATGAGACTGCTTTATAGCATAGCTCACATCAAGAACTGATGATTAAGTCATTCTTACCTTTAACCACTATACTGTGAAAAAAATAATACAAGGCATATGTAAATGTTTCCATTAACTCATATAATAAATAGCATCCCTTCAGGAGAAGCTAACCCTGATTGTAAGCATTCCCAGACATACTCCACAATTACACCTTGCCATTCTTAAACACATGCCTGAGGTTATACCTCATAGCGCTGTATATCAACCATTGATGCAACAGAAGTAATCATATCTGAAGTGTCATGAAACATGCACTTGAAGGGATTGCATCAGTAATGTGCTGAAATGGTTATGGTTCCCCTAAAATGGAGTCTGAGGCTTCAAAAATATTGCCTGTTAGTGTGGCATGTCACCATTGTTTGAGATAAGCCACTCCTTTCTATCACTATTGTTTGACAGATATATATTTCCAGATTCAAATCTCTGCCTATGAAGCTTCATACTTTACAGAACTGTGTATTACCTGATTCTGCCACAGGAGAGATTAATATACAGAGGTCAGAAATTATACACTTCAATATCTGAACTAAGCAATATTTTCAGTGTTCATCTATCTACTAAAATTCTTTTGAGGGATCAAAAGTTTTTAACCATATTACTATTCATTGGGTAAGCATCTTGTCTGTCACTATAGTTTTGCACATATACATTATCAGATATGCCCAAATGTCAATCTAACTCCACATGATATAGAAGACAGTATTAACTGCATGCACCACATGAGAAATCTTGCCACAAAGGTCAAAGAACACCTGTATGAATGGGATGAAATCATCAATGTGTTGAAAGGCTTATGTTTAACCTAAATGGGATGGAAAGAGTTTATCGAAAAGTTGGATAAAGTAGTATTCCAAGTCTGTACACTCACACTATTTTCATAGGTTCATAGGTTCATACTAGGCTATCTGCCCTGGGGCATTTATAAGCCTAGCCCAATTGTGTTTGGCTTACACCACCCATTGATTTGAGTATACTGTGCCCTTTTTAAAGTTTAGTTTACTGTGCCTCTGTCTAATAGTGACACGGAAGTAATCCCCGCGACAAACCTACGATCCCCCATCCACTCATCAAGATTCTTCTTGAAGAGAGTCAGTGAGCTGCTCAGCCTAACATGAATTGGAATTATATTCCAGAGCGAAGGGAGCCTCTGGGTTATGAATCTGTCCCTCTAGCATGTTCTATTTATTTCTGTGCTGAGGTTCAAGTTGGCCTTTGCTGGATTTGATCAACTGCTTATGTAAGTCCACACTCTAGGGAACTGTGTAGTAACTGCATGTGCCATATGCAAAGTCTTGATACAAGTGTAAAACAAAACGCATTTGAAAGCACATCATCATTGTGTTGTAAGGCATGTGTGTGGCTTAAATGTGAGTAAAATAGTAGTGTGAGTTTTCTTCCTGTATCAATATACAAAAATAAATAAATAAATAAATAAAACAAGATAATTGTTTCCTTCTCAAAACTCACCAAAAAGTAGAGCTGAGGGCAGCAGCACAACCTCCAGATGATGATGTTGTACAGACCAACCACTTTGGGCATCTATTATGGTGCACGGTATCTTCAAGGTAGGAGAAAACAGATCACAGACTGCACACTGTGCTTGAGCTATCTTCTTGATAATGTAAAATATGACTTTAAGTGACTTGGTCATGTTGCCTAATGTCACTAAATGGGTATGGGTATTTGTCAGTGATAAGTGGACTGAGGATCCTGCTTATGTCAGGGAATCATGCTAATGGAAGTAGGGGTGTATGTACCCCTACTGGCCAGTGTGTGCCCACCATAAAGCCCAGCAGCCCTGGTCAACAAGTACTCTCTGGAAATGTCAAGCTGCCTAGCTTGGGTTACTTGGGATAGCTCTATTGAATGAAAACTGGATTTAAAACTTGCCAAATATGAGCTAAGAATTGCTACACTCAGTGTAGGTTCATTGACAGGATGGAGCTTGTAAGTGGGTGATGAGATTGTAAGAAGGAGGTTGGACATCCTATGTATCCAGGAAATAAGATGGAAGGGCAGTACTGCCAAGCCACTTGACTTGGAATCCAAAGTTTACAACACATGAGAAGTACAGGATAGAAATGGTGTGGTAATTGTGGTGATGGAGAAGCTTCAGAAGAGAGTGAGGGATGTTATCAGAATTAGTGACAAATTCACACCACACCAATCAGACTCCAGTGTAATGATAAGGCAGTATTCATGATCTTAGCCTTTGCAGTATGACAATGTTTGATAGGGAGGAAAAGAGTGCGTTCAGGCAACAGTTGTAGGACCTAGTAGATAAAGCAGAATGCAGGATGACATGAATTGGTGTTAATCATGAGTGACCCGAATGTATATATCAGGACAGACAGAACAGGATATGAGGACTGCCAGGATCCAAATGAGTATGGCAACAGGAATAAAGAAGGAAAGGCCATTTTAGACTTCATCTGCTAAATGACCTGATGGTGGCCAACACATTGTTCCGCAAGAGAGACACTCACAATATCACATACAGGAGTGGCCAGTATGCAACTCAGGTGGACTGCCACCTAGTAAGGGAAGGGCAGTGTGGCAGAATAAGTGATTGTAAAGTCATCCCCAGTGAAACAGTCATACCACAGCATAAACCACTGTTTGCCAATATTAGCTGCAAGCAGTGGTCAGAGAAGGCTCAAATGTCAACAGAAATCAAGCTGAAGACCAGGAAGTTATCTGAAAAAAAAGTGCACAATAGTTCAAGAAATGACTCAGGGGTCTACCACCTTAACTCAAGAAGAAAAGGAAATAGGTGGAGTTGATAAAGAATGGCAGCACCTCAAAAAAGCATATCTGAGAACTGGAGAACAGATATTCAGCCAAGTTAGGTATGGAAATAATTAACCCAAAGTAAGCTGGTAATGGAATGCAGAAGTCCAAGAAGTCAGCAAAAGAAAGAAGGAGTGAGAGATAGAAAAGACAGAAATGGCTAGGAAGGAATACTGGTTAGCTAACAAAGAGGCTAAGACAGGAGTTGCAAAAGCAATTAACAAGGCATCAGAGGCACTCTACCATCTTCTGGAAAGTGACTTAGTAGATGGTCCAAAAAACTATATCAGGTTGCAAGGCAAAGACAGAAAGATAAAGAAGATATTCAGACAGCTTTCATAAGGGATGCCAGCAACAACCTGCTCACCAGTCCACAGGACATCAAAGACAGATGGAAAGAGTACTTCCAACAGCATCTAAATGAAGAAATCCCCCGCAGAAGCTGTACTGCCCCAGATATACCCTACAGTGAAAGAACAGGAGGAGTCCACCAAGGAAGAAGTAATAACACCAGTAAGGAAAATGAAATGAGGGAAAGCAGCAGGCTCTGATGAGAACACAACATATATTATAAAGATGTTAGGTGAGATAGGGGAGAAATGGCTCTTGAAGGTACTCATAGCAGTATTGAGGAAAATACATATTGCAGATTACTTCAGAATAAGCACTCTAGTACCAATGTTCATAAATAAAGCGGGTATTCACAACTTTGTGCAGTATAGAGGTGCCAGACTCATGTTACACTGCATGAAAGTTCTGTAGAGGGTGATTGATAAACAAATATGCAGAGTAATAGAAAGTAAGATGGGAGATGAGAAGTTTGGATTCACATCAGGATGCTGCACAACTAATCTGACATTTGCAGTGAGACAGATACTTGAGAAGAAGCTAGAAATGAGGAAAGAGTCCAACTGGACTAAACATGGATAAAGCATTTGACAATGGCCGAAGAAAGATGATTTGGGCAATCTTTGGTGGTTTGATGATCCAGAAACATTGGTAGAATTAGTGCAAGCTATGTACAAGAACCTAATGACTCAAGTATGAACAATCATTGATCTCACAGAGGGGCTCCCAGTGGAAATGGGTGTGCATCAGGGTTAAGTTCTGAACCCACTGCTGTTCATACTGGTGGACCATATAAGAAAACAGAACAGACAATACAGATCAACAAACCTTCTGCATACAGATGATGTCTATGAGCAAGAACTTTACAAAGAATATGGGAATAGAATACAAAAGCTGAAGGCATGTGGGATAAAACTGAGTACAGATAAGACAGTTATAGTGGCAGCAAATGGAGAAATCAGAAGAAGTTGAGAACTGAGATAAAGAGGAAATACTTAAACAGATTAATAGTTTCAAGTATCTGAGAGATGGCTGAGAAGGAAAATCTGAATTAGGTGGTCAAAGCTAGAATCAGAGGGGCTGTAGCCTACTGGAACAGGATGTCATGAGTAGTATATGACAAAATATGATAAAAAAGCTGAAAAATAAGGTGTAGAAAACAGTGGTGTGACCAGTACTACTATATGGTACAGAAAACTGGGCAGCAAAGACAGAGCACTTGAGGAAGCTAGAGGTGATGGAGATGGAGTGCCTCGGACAGGTTACAGGATGCACACTGTGAGACCGACAAAGAAAAGATGACATAAGACAGAAGTCAAAGTAGCTCAAGTTAGAGAAAAAGTCAAAGAGAACATATTATAATAGTTCTGGCACATGCACAGAAAACCAAACTCTTACCAATCTATAAACAAGCTGGAGTACATTGTATTAACTGTCAGCACCACAGAAAAGGTCTGATTACCAGTGTGAGCTAGATCATTTTTAAAAGGATTACATCATCATTGTTTTACAAAGGATGAGTACTAAAAGAGGCAGGAAGTGATGGATGAGCCCAGTCCCAGTGTAAATCTACAGATCAGATCTGTAATGAAGCTATTCATACATAGATCTAGAATCACACACACACACACACACACACACACACACACACACACACACACACACACACACACAAACACACACACTGATGGCAAGTTAGTCAAGAGAGTAATTGTTGGATTTGAACACCAACCTCTCTAGTCACACACTCTAGAATACATTGTATCAGCCACAAACAACACATGAGAAGATTAAATACAGGTGTGTGACAGAGTACATTTGAAAGGATTATATAACCACTGTGTTGCAAAGCAGATGTTTGAGATAAAAAATGATGGTGGAGTCTACTCCTGGTGAAAATCTACAGATCAGATCTATTGTACCAACTGCCAGTACCACAGGGAAGTCTGACTGCAAGTGTGAGATGGAGCACATTTGAAAAGATTACTTCATCAATGTCTTGCAAAGGAGATGTGTGTGTGTGTGTGTGTGTGTGTGTGTGTGTGTGTGTGTGTGTGTGTGTGTGTGTGTGTGTGTGTGTGCTAAAAGCAGCTAAAATTAATGAAGGAGCCTTCTTTCAATGAAAACCTACAGATGAGATCTGGAAGAGCTATTCATACCTAGAACTTGAATCACACACATGCACGTGTGAGCTCGCATCCACACACACACACACACACACACACACACACACACACACGCACACACACACACACACACACACACACACACACACACACGCACACACACATATATACAATGATAGAGGTGAGTTGAGGGAGCAGTTGCTGGATTCAAATAAATACCTGTTAAATTACACATTCTAGTGTACATTGTTTCAATGACAAGTGCCACAGGAGAAGTAAGACTAAAGGATTGATACTGACCAGATATGAAAGAATGACATCATCACTGTGCTAAAGAGCAGATGTTTTGGCTAAAAGGAGAAGAAATTGATGGGGGAGCCTCTCCTGGTGCAACCGTTTCTCCTGAATGGAAGTGTACACATCAGATAAATGGATGAAGACAATCCATCCTAAAACTAAAGAAACGCACACACTCATACTAGTGAGTTACTACTGGATTTGAACACCTACCTAATTACACACTTTTGAGTACAGTGGATAAACCACAAGTGTCACAGAAAAAAATGACTACAAGTGTGAGTTACAGCACATATGAAAGGATGACTTCATCACTGTGTTGCTGAGAAGGTGTTTGAGGGTGAAAGAGAATAAACTGATGAGGGTACCTTCTTCCAGTGTAAATTTTTTCTTTGGAGTAGAGATCTGTGGGGGAAACCAGTCTTACCTAGCATTAGAGACATACACACACAGACACTCATACTAGACAGTCACTGATGGATGTGAAGCCCTATCAATCTAATAACCCATTCCAGACTACACTGTATGAAATGCAAGCACCACAGGCAAAATCTGACTACAAGTGTGAGATTGAATACATATGACAGGATGATATAATCAGTGTGTTGCCTACAATATAATGTACATCACATGTCTGGCTGGAAAAGAGCATGCTTTGACAAAAAGACAGAACAGAAATGTGTTGATCACAACTAATGGCATAGTTGTCAGTTAAGTCAGATATCCCTACATTCCTGGACATTGTGCTAGTGTGAGTGATATATTGCTGTTTCACACTACAGTGTACTGCCTATGTGTATGATGGATGATAATCACAGTTATCAAGCAGTGGAGTGCCAACCAAGCATTCATGAGAGTTCAGTTTATTAACATTGTGTGCAAATCTCCATTACTTGGTCCGTCATTGTCAATATTCCTAATGTTCTACAATGTGCAATGTAAATAGATAACAGGCAGGTCAAACATATAAAAGTACACTAGTTAATAGCACTCAGCAGGTGCAAGTCCTAAGGTCCCACACCATTGTACTTCATTTGCAATTATAATGTGTTGGAGTAAAAATATAATTTATAGTATGTAGTGCTTAAACAGTATCAGAGCAAGAATCCTCAAATATTGCATTAAAAGCTCCAACAGTCACTTGAAACAAAAGTCCAAGGTGCCCAAGGTAACAGGAAACAAGCACTTTTAAAAGTAAGTAATTTTACGTCAATTTTTCTTCTCATTGACCTTTGGCCTGTGGATGCATATACTATGTTCAACAATGTTGTTTCTTTTTTTCGAAGTGTGTGTTGCCAAAGTTAAAGTGTTTTGACATATTTATCCTGTAGCTTTCTTAAGTTTTAAAAATGGAGGTTTCTAGTGTTAATGACATAAAAATGTATAATCTGAGCCATGGAAAATCATTGCTCCAATGGCTTCCTGACAGGAAAAAAAGAAAACTACTGAACCAAGACATTGTCCACATCTGACAAAGTAAACCAAACAAAAACATACAGGCTGAGATTTTAGAAATGTTAATGTGTATTGGGATTTCCATGTGCTGTGGTTGGACTTTAGTATCAGAGCAAGCTCATAATATCTTGAGTACAACAAGCCATTAAAACATACAGAAGTAAACAAGACACTGACATTATTTTATTTGTCAGAATCACTTACTGAAGTGCACCACTGGCAATCATTCAACAAAACAATGGCAATGTATTAGTGCAGGCATAATTATTTTTGTACTTTTGAACTTAGAACAGAAATTAGCAGTGTTCTATGGTGCTCCACGGCAATCTTTGTGCAAATAAGGAATACAGACATATAGACACTTCTGATTCTTTATTATTTCAGAACAGATTTGTATCATGTTAATGTTTACTGTGTCTTGATTTCCATATATGTCATGATTATTGCAGCAAAATATTCATTATATGGATAGTACAAGGCCTTACTTACACTGTTATCATATATGCTGACTGTACACATGTTTAAAGCATGCTGTAGTGTGCCTTGTGTAATTGTATTTGTTTCTATCACATCATAAAGTAATGAAATCACCACTTGATAAGATACATCTACATGCCAGACTTCATATACTTCAGAAAATGCATGGTATTTAATCCTACCGCCTTTTAAGTTTATAAGAGGAAGTATTTTAAGCTATGTATAATGTTGCATAATTGTCACCCCATAAATGCTTGGATTGAGAAGATGTCTTGCACTTATAGATTTAAAGGTATGAACAGGGTTGGTATGGTTGTAAAATACATAAAAGGACAAAGCAGGTACTGCTTGTGGAATAGCATAGGTAGTCATAATTTAACAGGCCAACGTTTGAAGAAACTTGATAGTGCTCATTATTTTACACCTGATGCTGAATTTAAATGTATGCCGGATTTGACCATTAGTTGACCAAACCCAAGGAAGGAAACTCTCATATGCCAAAGCACACACACACACACACACACACACACACACACACACACACACACACACACACACACACACACACGCACACACGAACACACATTCACACACACTCTCACACACACACACACACACACACACACACACACACACACACACACACACACACACACACACACACACACACACACACACACACACACACACACACACATTGAAAACAGTATGAAGTGCGGGAGTATTTGTGTAGACACGTTGTAATAGTAATTAAAAATGAGCCATCCCATAAAGTGTATTTTCAACCCAACAGCCTGTTCAACAGATGATAACAGCTGTCTTTTCACAGTGTTATCAGTTTCTCTTTCCAAATTGTAGCGAGACTAAGCACAGCAGTGTGAGGAGCAACAGAGTAATGTGGCTGAAGGCAAAACTTACCAGTTTTTGCCATAAGATGGGAGCTGTCATTTAAAATTGCTGCTCAATGACAAGCATTGTCTAAATGCTAAAGCAAATATTGATGACACTGAAGAGGGGATGAGAGAGAGAGAGGGAGAGGGAAAGAAACATAAAACATTTTTATGGGCAATTTCTGTCTATATTTGTGATGCCTTACTGTTAAGTTTGTCATTCTAATGATTCAGTCATGTTATGTATGATAAAACATTTACAAATGCAGAACAAGCAGGGGCAGAATGGTGAAACAATGACTAACACATGCTCAGGATAATGGTGGGTAAATAATATATGTAGCCAACAGTTCAACACATAATATTAATGTGAACAAATCTTAAATAGTGTTTGACATACTCTGGACAATATGAAAAAGCAGTCTGCTGACTTTAGCATTATTTGAGCAGACCAAACATGAACTCATACTTCATATGGTTAAGATCACATACTTGAAGGGACAGTGACAAAAGACTGAAGCAAGAGAGAATGTAGGCATCAAGCTTCATTACTGTAATGACAATTGTAAGATCGCAAAAGGTGTAAGTAACATCCTGAAACCTAACAAACATAATAGTAACTGTCTTCTTATAGTGTTATCAGTCCATATTTCTATACTGCAATGGGGCTCAGCAGATCTGTACAATAACTGCAGCAGTGCAGCTGAAGGTAAATATCTTCAGCTGTTGCTATAGGATGTAAAATGACGTAAAATGATTTTTACCATCATTAACCACTGCTGTGCACTGAATAGCATTTTGCAAATGCTGAGGACCAAAATCCATGGTTTGTTTTGTGGACCAGCTCTCACCATATATGTTGTGTGTGATTCTATTTTATTCTATTCTGACAAGGTTAAATGTGTGGAAAGCAGATGATAGGACAGTGGTAAAAACTTGGAGCAAGGAAAGGGCAGGACACAGTTGGAAGGATACAGTAAAGTGCAGGATGGTGGTGTGAGGGCACCATAGCTATCCACCTACTCACTAGATAATTGTGTACTTATACAAATAATATGAGGATTTTAGACAGTCACTACATTAACTTAAAAATGCTATACAGCCAAATGAAATGTGTCAGACACACACATAGGCAATGTGTTGAGCTATGTGTATTTATATAAATTGAGACATAATGGGATGGTTGGGCATACATTTTACAAACTGTCTATGATAATGCCTAGGAACTAAGAACATGAAGCACCAAAAATATGAACTGTTATATTCTACTTATTATCTGTTAATACCAGAGATTAGTGAGTGAATGGAGAAGAACAGCCACTGCAGAACTAGTCACTTGACAGTGTGCACCTTGGCACTAGATTACTAACACTGTTGAAGTGACAAGTGAACCCCATGTGCAGAAATGGCTAAAGGGTTATGAATGGATATATGGAATGCCACCGAGGAAATAGCATTTCCCAAGTTGTTAAGCCAAGGTGTAACAATTTGAAGGTGACTAGCGATCTTTCATTTGGACAAGCCTGTATGTGCTGGAGTTGTTATATTAATGGAATTATATTTTGAGGCAGTTAGTTATTTCCCTAAAATGTATTTACATTAATTTGAGTGATAACAGTAACACATGTTGAGGAAGGGGCTATACATACTTTATATGGCATACTGTCCTACAAACCTAATGATGATAGCTGTAATGAGTCACTATTCATCCCAATATATACTGTAAACATTATACATCTGCAAGTTTACTTTACATTAAATATAATCTTTGTTATGCTTAACATACTTCACACAGAGCATAGTAGCAATCATTATACAGAGTTGTGTTTCAAGTTTCATTTGGCAACTTAACAGTTGAACTTCATGTTGATATACTAATAAAAAGGCACTGATAATAGCTTATTCAGGGTACCTCCATAAAAGTATATGTCATTTGGATACAGAACCTGTATTAGTTCTGTGGTTACTCAAAGCATCCAGCATTAACAGGTTGATCCACGGAGAAAGTTACACAGCATGTGTATTTCTCACACTCAGAACTATCCTTAGTTCTTACTGAAGTGCACCAACACCGGTTTCATTTGCGTTAGTAAAAGCTACATCATTGTGCATGCAAAATAAAATTTTGAGTTTTTTTCCCTTGGGAAGGTAACTGTCATTCACTGATATTCACAGCTGACAGTAAAGAGTGCACAGTGCTAAGCAATATGCAAAGGATAAACCTAAAAATGGAAAACATTAAGTAGTCTGTTGAATTATGTAAATGGAGGCCTTCTAAAAGTGAAATGTTGACACCAAGTATTTATAATTTCACTGTTAACTCAAAATAAGTAGCTCTGATCCCAGCACATATGACATTACCTTAAAATATTAATTATTTTAACAGTGTTTGCCACATGATAACTTTCATTTCAATTACAGATGACCATGCCTTCACGTTATAAGACTTATTGAGGAAGGGGCCACATATAAGCTTACATTAGGTCATATTGTACACAGCATATGCAAGTAAAATGTACAACTGTGATAAAGATATGTATTACTGTCATGAATATATGCTCATACATATTTATGATGTTTTTAATAATCCATATTTTATCATTCATTCTTCTGATTATTTTACTTCCAAAGACATTAGTTCATGGCATATTTGCATAAACCACACTCATTAAAATGTGATACTACAATAGTCAACAGTAAAAAGAATGCAAGAGACATATATCAAAGTTATCTAGTCTATCATCCTTTCTACATAATTCTGTTTTTTAAAATCAAAATGTTGGAAATTGCAATAATACTTCAGGTTCAAGCACACAAAAGATTATTTAACTGTGCATACTAGCATCAAAGTATCCAAATCTGGATTCACACCCTGCATTACTGGTGCTATTACTCATACAGTATTGGATTAGCACATTGAGCCACAGATAAAAGTTAAATAACAGGTGTCATTTTGGCACTTAGTACTGTCCAGGGAGCTGAGTGAAGCACAATGATGGAAGTCTTATTTGTGCTACTGATGACATTCCAAATAAAACTTTTGAATTTTTGTCTTGGGAAGTTAACACTCATTCATGGATGTTCACTATGGGAATCAACAATGTACAATGCCAAGCATTGACAAAAGGTTAAGCCAAAAATAATAAAAATAAAAAATGACTCAGAGTGATGATTTCTCAGCTCTACTGTCTTATACCATTAAAATGTTGACATTAAGGATCCCGAGTTCCAAAGAGACATCACTTTCTCCATGTTTGACCCATAAAACATTGGCATTCCCATAAAACATTGCAAAAACTAACACTGTTTGCCACAACAACATGGAGACTATGATGTAGAGAAGGTAAAGTGCATATGCTCAGATTTGCAATTCTAACATTTTACATTTATGGAGAAATATACCCTTGTTCTCACAATTGTCCTTTGCTCTGAATGGGATATTTGCTCAAGTTATTCTACTGATGCATGTCACAGTACAAAAAATGCATGCAATGTAACAGTGTGTTTTCCCTTTGTTTTGTGAGCATTACATACTTTTGATGAGTTTGTAACATGACTGCATTATAATTTGCCTGAATTTATAAATGTAATGTTTGTATGTTTACGTTGTATTTGTTTTTGTAAACTACAGACACTTTATGCAAAGAAAGAGTTACCTCTTAAACATATTTTATAAAAGGTGGTATAAAGGTTATTTCCTAAGTCAACCAATTTAATAACAAACTCTGATATAAGCTTATTCTTCCTGACAAACCATATCCAAAATGCAGGAGTGTTGAACACCTAATTAATTGTGCAACAATGCTAATGAATCACACTTGCAAACAATTATCTAGTGACAGTTCTAAATATTTGCACTTGTACTTCTAGGGCTTGTGCATGGCATTGTGTAGGTCCTCTCACCATGTTTACCTGCCAAACACTTCAAGCAGATTGAAAGATTCAGGAATGATAATGAGCTTTTACCTGATTAACATATTCAACATGTCCACAGATTTTAATCTGCGTGATATAAGCATAACATAGGGCTAAGGAAATAATACCATAATAGGGAAGATTGCTTGGATTCGCCACTGCTGTAAAACTTAGATACTGCTGTTTGATTGAAATAAATTACTGTAACTGCATTCTTTTGCAAGGACTTTATTATAATTCTTGTCAAGGTATGTTATGTTCATTACATGTAATACAGTTATGATTTTAGTATGTTTTCCCAGAAAACTGAGTAATATCTACAATTTGCCCACTAATGTTTGTAATGAATGTATAGTACATTCTATTGCAATGCTCCTGAATTTAAGTTACACTAGTTTATGGAAAAAAAATTTAACTTAGGAAAAGTCACAATGTTAAAGTGGCATTTCTAAAACATGTTCTGTAGTAAGGTTGCTGTATATGCTTGCCAATACTAATTTGTATCCCATTTGAAGGTTATGTTCTTGCCATTTGTTGTTGCTGGGTTGGGGGAATGGGCTATTTGTTGAAGATCTTGGCTTTTTTATTATATAAATGAGTACTGTCTACATTTTGCAATGCTGCATTTGTATGGAGGTTTAACAGCTGCTATTACAAAGATCACTGACTTGTATTACATAAAAAGTGGCTGTTCTGCCGATATATCCCTAGCCTTGTTCACCGATATCTGAATGTAGAAAGTTATTTTATTTAAGTAACATTTCATACATTTGTTTCATTGCTAATGCTGTTCTATATTCTAGATATAAACAAATTTCTTTCCCCCATACTTAGTTCTGCTTTTACCAGGGGGCGGGATTTTACAGTTATGTGGTAGATGAATGTACTCACACACACACACAAACACACACACATATATATATATATATATATATATATATATATATATAGTGGATAAAAAAGTGTACACACCTCTGTTAAAATGCCAGGATTTTATGATATAAAAAATTGAGACCACAATAAATCACTTCAAAACTTTTCCCACCTTTAATGTGATCTGTAACCTATACAATTCAATTGAAAAACAAACAAATATGTTAGGGGAAAATATAAAAAATAAAAAAAGCATACAATAAGCTGGTTGCATAAGTGTGTACACCCTTAAACTAATACTTTGTTGAAGCACCTTTTGATTTAATTACAACATTCAGTCTTCTTGGGTACACACCTGCCATCAATTAAAGAGACTCTGATTAACCCCAAATAAAGTTCAGCTGTCCTAGGAGGGTTTTCCTGACATTTACTGAGTTACCTGCTACAGCAAAAGCCCTGGTTCACAGAGAGCTTACAAAACATCAAAGGGATCTCATTGTTGAAAGGTATCAGTCAGGAAAAGGGTACAAATAAATTTCCGTAGCATTGGATATACCATGGAACACAATGAAGACAGTCATCAAAAAGTGGAGAAAATCTGGGAAAACAGTGATGTTGCAAAGAACTGGATGTCCTTCCAAAACTGATGAAAAGACAAGATGAAAACTGGTCAGGTAGGCTTACAAGAGACCAATAGCAACACTGAAGGAGCTGCAGGAGTTTCTGGCAAGTACTGGTTGTGTACTACATGTAACAACAATCTCCCATATTCTCCATATGTCTGGGCTATGGGGTAGGGTTGCAAGACAAAAGTCTTTTATTGCACATAAAAACATCCAGGCCCAGCTAAAATTTGCAAATAATACATGAAGTCTTCCCAACGGATTTGGGAAAATGTGTTATGGTCTGATGAGACCAAGGTTGAACTTTATGGCCACAATTCCAAAAGGTACGTTTGGCGCAAAAACAACACTTCGCATCACCAAAAGAAGACCATCCCCACAGTGAAGCATGGTGGTGGCAATATCATGTTTTGGGGTTGCTTTTTTCAACTGGAACTGGGGCTTTAGTCAAGGTGGAGGGAATTATGAACAGTTCCAAATATCAGTCACATTTGGCACAAGACCTTCAGGCATCTGCTCGAAAGCTGAAGGTGAAGAGGAATTTCACCTTTCAACATGACAATGACCACAAACATACATCCAAATACACAAAAGTATGGCATCACCAAAAGAAAATTACATTTTTGGAATGGCCCATCCAGAGCCCAGACCTAAATGCAATAGAAAATCTGTGGGGTGACCTGAAAACGGCTGTGCCCAAGAGATGTCCTCACAATCTGACAGATGTGCCATGCTGATAGACTATTAACCAAGAAGACTGAATGCTGTAATTTTGTCTAAAGGAGCTTCAACAGAGTATTAGTTTAAGGGTGTGCACACTTATGCAACCAGCTTATTGTATATTTTTTATTTTTTATATTTTTCCCCTAACAGGTATGCTTGTTTTTCAATTGAATTGCACAGGTTATAGGTCACATTAGAGGTGGGAAATGGTTTGAAATGATTTATTGCGGTCTAATTTTTTTATATCACAGGGGTGTGTATACTTTTTATATCCACCGTATCTATATCTATATGTATATCTATACATATATATATATCTACATATATATATATATATATATATATATATATATATATATATATATATATACATACACTATAATATAATTAATATAATATAATATGAATAATATATATATATATATATATATATATATATATATATATATATATATATATATATATAAGCTTTTAACAATGATTCCTGCTTCAATGAATATTTTTTTCTGCCCAGTACAAGTCATCTTTTTTTTTTTTACTTCAGTATAAGGATATGGTATCTACAAATCCCAGCCATCTAAACCTGCCTTTCCATGCACTTCATTAACATGCTTCTTGCATTTTAATGAAAACTTTACCTGACAATAACTTTTGTGACTGTGTCTGGCAGCAGGTTATTGATTATGTGAATGCTGTAGGTGGCTATGCGCAAGAATACAAGACTATCAGTCATTGAGCCAGTGACATGATAACAATTGCCAAAAAGAGAGCCGAGTTTGTTGCATGGGAATAGAGAGCTACTGGAGATGGTCTTGCTTGCAAACCACCACTAAGACAGAGACATTCTTGTCAGCTATAAGGGGTCCAGGTCGCACATTGGGGTTGCCCAGTGCCATGATGGATGTGGGGGCAGAGGCTGATGACAATCAAAGCATATCTACTGCTGATGCTAAAGGTGTGCAATTAGGATAGCTAGATAGATAGATAGATAGATAGATAGATAGATAGATAGATAGATAGATAGACAGATAGATAGAGAGAGAGAGATAGGTAGATAGATATTTCATAAAATTGATTTTTTGAGTTAAAAATAAGTTGTTTTTCATATTTGATCTTATGTTTAATATTATCATACCTCTATCCCTTTATCTCTTAATTGCAATATTCTTTGGAATACAGCCAAGAAGATACTTAGAAAAAATGTTAGGGGTTGATGCTACTATCATTAATCAGTACGTGCAACAAGCTTTAATCCAATGACCTAGAAGGCAAAGAGTGTTTAGACCATATTTGACCTAGAATGGATTTCATGATACAGAAATAATATAGCACTGCAGGGTGGCCAGACATACCTTAGAGCAGAGTCAACATCTGACACCCTCACTTGAGGCCTCAGGGAAATCATGGTGAACCCATCTCAGTGGAAACTAAGGTATGTGTGGCTTTACATATACTAGCTACAGGTACTTTTCAGAAACCTACAGGGGACATATTAAGCAGTGTCACTGGCCTTAGCCTCAAGAATATTAGACCAATTGCTCAATGCAGTGCTGCAAAATGTAAGGGAGTATGTCTGGTTTCCACATATCACAGAAAGCGACCACCATGCAACACTTCTATACTATAGAACATTTTCCTGAGGTACTAGAGGCTATAGGCAGCAGCTAAGGATGATTGTGGTAGGTGGATGCATGCACAATATGCTTTGTCCCTGGATAAAAAGCAAATAACAGCACACACACTCACTACCTAAGTGAAAACTTAAGAAACTAAGCACAGTCAAACAGTAACAGTGGTACATGCAAAACTGTCTGCCTTTACTTACCATGTAATTGATGTGTTCTGTGAGCATCAGACAGACTCAACACCAGAAGAGACAACTTGTATTGGTAGCAGTAAATCATGAACCTGAAAGCAAGAAATTAAATGAATAACTTCATATACAAATATTATACTTCACTACGATAAAACATGGCCCACCTGCACAGGAATGTTAGCAGTAACTCATAAGTTGTGTATGCAAACATAAAACATAATAAAATGTAAACTATTCAAAGGTATATCAATATGACTTTTCAAAGTATTTGTATACAGCCAGTCTATTAAGCCACAGTAGGCCAATGTCAAACTATTCCCTACAATGTTAAGTTAAATTTGACCATCATCCACATAGGTACTTGATCAGGTATACATATGTAGCTCTAATAAAGACAAAATATAGCATAACATAGAAAACCAGACATGTATTGACCAAACACAGAAGTTTGACCTGCTCAAAACTGTACATCACATATAAATGTTGTCCAGGTTAGACACCTCAATATTGACCAAGGTAATCTCAGCATCAACTGTGCAAGGTGCTGAGCAAGCAGTAAATCATAATTAATAGGACTTTATTACTACTACTAACACTACTGCAAGTACTTTTAGCAGCCGAGCCAAAATAACCCCATTGAACGTGAGCAAAATAACACAAAAATACAATTCAGCACAATATTTTTGATATAAGCAGGCAGATGAATAATCAGTCATTAGCTATCCAGGCATCAGACATAGGCAACCCTAAGTCATAAAGAAATGTGAAAAGAGGAGGATACAATCACAGTTGTTATCAATGGCACGAGGTGGGGAGGGCACAGGATGGCAAGCCTGACATAAAGTGTGTGCATGTGTGACAGTGTGTGTGTGTGTATGTGTGTGTGTGTGTGTGTGTGTGTGTGTGTGTGTGTGTGTGTGTGTGTGTGTGTGTGTGTGTGTGTGTGTATGTGTGTGTGTGGGTGTATGCATGTGTTTCTGCATGTGTGTGTGTATGTATGTATGTTTGGAATTAAATTGGCAGCAAGTATGCATTGTCGGAGTCAGTAGCACCAGATGTAAAGAAATCAGTATTAATGATTTATATATGTGTGTGTGTGTGCATGTGCATGTGTTTTTGTGTGCGTGCGTATATGCGTTTTTATGTGTGTGCATATGCACGCATTTTTTGTGTGCGTGTATGTGTTTGTGTGTGTGTGTGTGTGTGTGTGTGTGTGTGTGTGTGTGTGTGTGTGTGTGTGTGTGTGTGAGAGTGTGTGTGAGGTCACATGGACAAGATGAGGTATACTACATGTGCTTTGGCAGGAACACAACCAAAGCAGTTTTGCTAGCATTATGTCTGGCATGCTGAACATGTGCGAGCCTTGCATGGTAGATCATTGAGATAACCACTTTCGCCCCTGACCATGTGAACTACCTCTCCCAAGAGTTGCTTGCTAGTTGCATGACCCAGGCTTGACATCAGGGTGCTGCCTGAATGTAACTAATGTCTGTTGCACAAGCTCTGAATATGACTATAACCACAACCATGATCACATGGTCTACCACATGTGGGTGTGGATACCTCAATAACTGACAGAGTATTGAAAGTAGTACTTCTATGTGAGAGAGATCTTGCACTGCCACATCCACTAACATCTGATAATGTAGCAGGTCTTTGGTCATTTGGATGCTGACACTCCCAGGCAGATGTTGCATAATAGACACTACACAGTCCATTGTGTAATTCATCTGGTCCAAGCAGTCACACACACAGTCCAGGCAGTCTCACAAATCAGAATACATAACATACAGTATTCTATCTTTTCTGAGGGCCTGACGGATCTTGCCTTTGTCTACATACAAGATGGTCCTAGACATATGATGTGTGCCATGCACTGACACACAATCACCAGAGGGAGGGCAGAACACATGCCCCCTCTATAAGCATCCCTACCAAATCTTCTGTGTAGTACATCATCTTCACAATGGCTAGGAGGAGCCTCTGCCACATCTGCAACTGGGATGACCACACTCCCTTGATCAACTTTGTTGCACATCATCCTGTCCAGTTTCAGATGTTTCAGTTTCATGGGTATGTATAGTTATACTGTCTATGTCCAAACTCAATGAAGAGGATGTGGGACCCACAACCTCAGTATTATACATACACTCTGCAGCTCTAGACTGTGCCTTTTCATCATATCCACCAGTGTCAGTGGCTACTACTCCAAAATCAGGCAGTAGGAGCTCCACAGTTTTAGTGGAAGATTCACCTGTGATTATAAGAATAAAACACAAAAAAAAAAGAGAAATTCAATAAAAATGATCCGATATATCTAATGTAACCTTGAGTAAAGCAATAATAGCTACAAGTGCACCTAGAAATTTCAGCAAGATAGATACAAAGATCAGTTTATGAATGAACACAAATCAAAAGCTATGGCCATACCATTCGCAGGTGGTCATAGAACCTCAATGCTAGATATTCATAGAAAAACAAAATGGAGATGGATAGAGGTATGATAAGCATTAAACAAAAAAAAAGGCATATGAAAGACAATTATTTATAATAAAAAATAGACATATATATATATATGTGTGTGTGTGTGTGTGTGTACACACGCACACACACACACACACACGCACACACACACACACACACACACACACACACACACACACACACACACACACACACACACTCACACACACACGCGCGCACACACATATGGCATGCCTGGAGCATCAGCAATTGAAATTCTTTGGTTGATTTCCACTCTGCATCCTCATCTTTCATTTGCACTGGGCACCTCCTCTGAGCAGCTTGGATCAGTCGACAGGAAGTTCTTCATCTCAGTGAGAGGTGGCTTGGTAGTATAACCACTCCTAGTAGCTCTCCTTTCCTATGCAACAGCAATAACTTTCCTTTTTGCTTTGCTTATCATATAATTGGACCAATGTCTGATTCCTTGGTTGTTATGGCCATGGCCACCCACTACATTCACATCATAGACCACCTGTCACCAAACACTATCACAGGAAGGCTGGTTAGCTAAGCTTTTCTCTCAGATGCATGAGCCATGTTGAAGGAGGGCCTAAGTTGCAACCTTATTTTCAGCATCTGACAATAAAGGTAAACATGGCCTGGATAGTTCGGTGCCATATTCCTGTATTGAAGTAAAAAAAAATGGTATCTGACAAATCAGTGGTTTTGTGCTTACAGGATGATCTACAATGGCAGAAAACAAATATGCATTTATACAGGTATCATTGTTAGAAGTTTGTCAATAAGTGATCTATATGAATACATACATCTAACACATACCTGTAGAATTTCCCACCCCCAGCCCCCAACAATAATAGAAATGAATAAATGGAAATAAATTTGTTAATGTCTGGAATATATAACAGTAATATATCTATATCTATATATATATATATATATATATATATATATATATATATATATATATATATATATATATATATATATAAATATATCTACCTACCATTGAAAGTCTTCTATCTTTGGCATCCTCTACTTGCAACCAAGAAACTATAGTGCTAGGTGATTTCAACTTGGACTGGCTATCCTGTTCATCTGACAACCCCTCCAATTTTATCAATATGTTCAATTTCACCCAAACTATAAACTTCCCCACTAGAATCAATAAACACACCAAGAATGAATCTATTCCAGACTGGATACTAACCAATAAGCCCAACTTTGCCCACCAGCCTGGGTGCCTCTCCGATTCTCTCAGAGATCTCTCCCCTACCTTTATTTATTTATTATTTATTTATTTATTTAACATTTGTTAACCAGGAAAGTCCAACTTGGAACGAGCCAATTTTCAGCGGAGGCCCGGGGAGAAATGCTCCAGATGGATGTCTTGTAACATGGGAGGAAACCAGAGCTCCTGGAGGAAACCCACACGAACACAGGGAGGACATGCAGACTCTGCATAGAAGGCACCCCAGCTAAGAATCAAACTGGAGAATCTCTTGCTGTGAGGTGACAATGCTACCACTGCACCTTTCTTCTAAGCAAATGCATTTACTCCCCCTGTAATGTCATTTTCATACACATACACAGCAAAATATTTTTTTCCCCTACCATTTTAAATTCCCTACTTCAAAACTGCAACTGGTCATCTCTAAAATCACTCCACCTAGAACAAGTTGTGCAATATTTTAATGATACCTTCCTCAACATCCTTAATAACCTCACTCCAACAAGAAAGATTCACTCCAAAACCAAAAACCTACCTTAGATAACCAAATATGCTAAATCTCTTATTAAGCAAAGGGATAGAGCCTGGACTGCTTATCAAATCTCTAAAACCTCAGAAAACCACACCTCTTACAACCAACTAAGAAATCTAACTAAGAAGCAAATATTATCTGACAAAAAGTCTTATTTTCTAGCTTGTCAGCAAAAACACATAAATAACCCACAAAAATGTTGGCAAAACCATAACAACCTCCTCAACCCTGGCAAAACCTCTACCCCTGCACCATCTACAACAAATAGCACTGAATGTATAGCATCTCAATTTAACTCTCATTTCATCACAACTATCACCTCACTTTTAAACAACAAAAATCTAACCAACCCCTTACAGTGCCTACCTCTACTAACTCTAAACCCAACTATTTCTCTTTTAAACCTATACAAACTTCTTATATCAGAAAACTTCTTTCAAAACTAACACCTACCTGTCTAGCAGCTGACCAACTCCCTAATGACTTCTTAAAAACTGCTGCCAGCTGCATTGCCTATCCTGCATCTATCCTAATCAATCATTCCATCGCAGAACAAAATGTCCCCATACTATGGAAAATATCCCATATTATCCCCCTCCACAAGGGAGGCCCATCTAAAGATCTGTCTAATTATTGGGCCATTACCATCCTCTCACCCTTAGCCAAAATCTTAGAGAAATGTATACATAAGCAGCTCCTAGACCACCTCACTACAAATAACCTCTTATATAGTTCACAGTACGGCTTACATCAAAAACACAGAACCTCCACAGCCCTCATAAGTTTTACTAACTACATCAGTCTCCTCAAAAACAAATGGACAACTAGTCTCTACTATATATTCTTGATATGTCCAAATCCAAAGCTTTTGATGCGGTATCCCACCAACTACTACTCAACACTCTAGTCTCCTTCAGTCTGAACAATACAGCTCTCAAGTGGTTCTTTAGCTACCTTACTAATCATCAACAGGCAACTAAATAGGATAATAAACTCTCCACACTCCTCAGAGTCTCTGTTGTGGTTCCTCAGGGTTGCATCCTTGGCTCTCTCCTTTTTATTATATTCACAAATAGTCTAAACACTGCCACTAAATCTGCTTCTGTTATTCAATATGCAAATGACACTACTCTTATTTGCTCTGCTCCCATACCCCAAGAACTCCAAGATAAACTGCAGAAGTTTCTAGATATTGAAAGTTACCTAAATGAACTTCAACTCAGCCTAAACCCAAACAAAACAAAATGAATGATCTTCTCTATCAGGAAATTCAAAGCAAATCCACCTCCTCTCTCCATCTACTATACTAATGGCACTATAATGGAACAAGTTAACCAAACAAAACTACTTGGTGTTATGAAAGACAGCAACCTAACATTCAATAAATATATCACTCACAATAAAGAAAGTTCACATCAAACTTGGTGCTCTATATAGGGCCAAGCCTTACCTTACTCAAAATGCCAGACTAGCTATAGCCAGATCCTACCTCCTATCTACTCTTCTCTACTGTTATCAACTTTTCACTAACCTGCACAAGTCTGATTTACATCTACTTTATTCCTGCTATAACAAAATAGCAACATTTGCTGCTAATATACCCAACAGGACCCATCATTGCCTTGCTCTTCAAAAATTACACTGGCTTGAATTTCCCAATCTGTTATTGCTCAATCAGCTCACCACTGCCCACTCTATTATCCACAAATGTGAAAACTGCCCTGCACTCTCCAACCTAGTGCAACTAAATACCAACCCTAGGACCCTTAGATCATCCGATAAACTTATACCTAAGGTTACAAAGTCCCATAATTACTTCAGTGACTTTCTCTTCTCCTTCAAAGTAGCCATAAAGTAGAAGCTATTACCCCAGAATATCTTAAAAAACACAGATCATCATAGCTTCAAAAACTCCTAAAGGAATACCTTACTCAACAATGGCTATGCTCCTGTAATACTCCTGGCTAGTTTATCATGCCTTTGATCAAATGTTTTCTATTCTGCTATCTTCCTGCCTTACTTCTACCAAATGAAAATACTGCAATGGTTTTTAGTTATATATCTAATGAGTTTCATATTACTGTCTGTAATAAGGCTTAAGAAATATAATGGTTTCTGTTTTATGTTCACCTTTTCGTAAATTATGATTGTTGGCAAGTGTCAAACTTTTTGTATATTGTTTGTAAATCTTTTAAAAAATTTTGTAATCTTTTTGTACTATAGTTATGGAGCTTAACTCCCCGGGTCTCTTCTGAAAACTGGCTACTTGCCCAGCCAGACTCTACCCAGTTAACAAATGTAAAATAAATAAATAACAATATTAGCAATGAAACATGTTTATGAAATGACACATTTAAAATAAAATACCATTCTATAGTCAGATGTCCATTAACAATTCTAAGGTAATGACTACAATTATAAATATAAGCAGTACTTGTAAAGAACATAACCATCTTCAATGGAATTGTAATAAAGTTTGTCAAAAAGAATGCAACTGCTATACTTTAACTCAGTCAAACTGTAGTACCTTATGTTTAAACGCAGTTAATGAATTATAGCAGTCTTACCTAATATGACAGGCATTTGTTAGTCCTAGGTTGTGTTTATATGAATTATATTAACACCTCTGGACATACTGAAATTGTAAATAAAGTGTTAGCTCATTATCATAGTTGAATCACTAAATCGATTTGCTCAAAGTGCTGGGCAGATAGGACTAACATGATACAGCGCACATTCCCTAGCAGTACAAAAGGAAGTATTCAGAGCTGTAGCTAGCTAATGGTTTGTGCCATTACCAGTACTGAATGACTAATTAAGTGTTTAACACTCCTACTATTTTGATATACATTTATAGATGGTGTGTCAGGGAGAATAGGCTTACTGCAAAATTTGTGATTACACTGACTGACTTAGGCGATAACCTTTTGTTTTATGTATTTATTTTTCCCATCTTTATGAAAATAGGGCTAAGAGGTGATTGTCCCCAAGTCAAAAGTATATGTAAGTCATATCAACTGCATACAACTGAAAAATACACATAGAAATGTTCAAAATAAATTGAAATGGTAGTGCAAACATGTCACAAATGCATCAAAAGTTACTAATGCTCACAAATGAAAGAGAAGAAGGCACTCTTGTATTGCATACACGTGCTTGTACTGTGCCATGCTTTACTAGATAATTAGCACAAATATTCCATTCACCCAGACTTTTCCTGTGAAAGTACAAAGGAAAAGTGTCAAAACATGGGTATATTGCTTGGTAAATGTAAAATGCTAGAGTCATAAACCTGATTATATCTATTCTACTTTCTCTCCCTCATAATGGCTAAGTTGATGTGGCAGATACTGTTAATCTTGTCAGTATGTTTGATGATGTCATGCTTTCAAGTTTCAGTTCTAAACAGGGTGATGTTTGGGTGAAAGTAGGGATAAATGTCCACATTTTAATTAAATAAGACTGCAGAGATGACAAATCATCACAAAGAGACATTTGTATATCTATCTGTCTATCTATCTATCTATCTATCTATCTATCTATCTATCTATCTATCTAAATAGATAGATAGTAAAGGCTTCATCTTTTTGCACCACTTGGCATTGCACTTTATTGCCTGACAGCATTTACTAGCAGTGAATGACTGTTCCTTTCCCAAGAGAAAAACTCAAAAAATGAATTTAGAATTTTATCAGTATTGCAAATAACGCTGGTACCATTGCAATTAGCTCTGCACTCTGGGCTGTGCTGATTGCCAAAAATCACACCTGTTATCCAACTTTCTCCATGGTTGAATGAGTTAATACAGTTATATGTGAGTAACAGCACCAATAATGCAGTGTTTGATTTCTGCTTTGGATATTTTTAATTTAGTAACCATAGTTAAATGTTTGGTTTGCAACAACAAAAGTGTGCATATTGGATGATAAATGAGATAATATTGATGTGTCTACTGCAGTCTTCTGGCTATTGATTATAGTACTAGCACATTTTTACGTGGATGATGAAACCAAATGCCATGGACTAAAGTCTGAGGATGTAAAATCAGCAAAAGAATGAACTGTGAAATTTGGATTCTTATGAAAACCTTAACAAATATATCTGAACAATTATTCATGAGGGTATAGCATTTGATTATCACAGGTGTACATTTTACTTGGATATGTGTGCAAAACATGACCTTATGTAAACTCCTGTGTAGCCCCTTCCTCAATACATCCTAAGTGAGTATTTCAGGGAAATGCCATAAGTACTAGGTTCAAATCGTAGTATTTTAGAAGGCCACCACCTGCATAAATCAGCAGACTGCTGAATGTTTGCCTTTGTGTTTTTTTTGTTTTGTTTTTGTTTTTAACTTCTGCCTTTGTATGACTCTTGTCATTGCCCAACTGGTGATTGTTGGTGGTGACTAGTGGTGATGCTTTTTAATGTGATGCCTATTAATTTCTCAAGGCAAACACTCAAAATTTTACTTGGCATGTGCAAAGAGTTAGCAGTCATTTGTGGGAATTAGACTTATGCTGATGCACCTCATTCAGGATTCAGGACAGTATTGAGTGCAGAAAATACACCTATGTAACCCTCTTTGTGGCTCAATATGTTAGTGGAGCAAGTTCTGAGTAACAGCAGATGTAATGCAAAATTAAATCCAGACAAAAGGGTGTTTTTTCTGATGGGATCAAAATTAAATATTGCCAGCAATTTTTTATTAGTAAGCGAACATGAAGTACAACTGCTAAGTTGCCAGCTGAAACTTGCAATACAACTATCTGTAATGAATGCTAAATAACTTAATTATACTGTGTGTAAAGTGGGTTAAGCATAACAATGATTATAATTAATTTGAAGTGCACTGGCAGATGCATAATGCTACCAATATTAATGGGGCTAAAGTATGAATCATCACAAGTATCATGATTAGGTATGTAGTACAGTATGTCATGTAAAATGTGTATGGTCCCTTCCGTAATACGTTTTACTGAGATCAATTGAATCAATGCAAAGGAAATTGATTTATAACAATAAATACTTGCCTCTAAATTTATGTCCAGTTATATAAAAACTTAAAGTCCAGCACACACAGGGTTGTCAGAATTAGATCTCCAGTCATGTTCTAATTGTTACAGCTCAATTTACAAGTTGAAAATGTTGTTCTCCTGTGGCACTGAAAGAAAATTAAAAAAAATGTAAGTCCCAAAAAAGTAGAATGATGAGATGACACCAGGCCCTCAGCATAAAACAAACAATCTATTTTAAAACCACATAAGTGTTTTCATAGCTCTTGCTGATTCTTCATATGTCAGTATAAAAATGCAGTCACACACCCAGCAATTTATGCAGAAATCCAACTAGCAAATCAATCAATTAAGCAATTATGTTTTAAAAGAATACAAACAATGAATGTAATAAAAAAAATAAAAAAAATAAGAGATTAACTTAAACTCAACTAATGCACATAACTGTATGTAAAGCTCATCTAAAAAGGGAGTGTGTCTGTAACAGAGGTTTATGGGGAACTTTATCATTTAGTCCTGAACCATAATCAGCCCTTAACCTGGCTATCCACTTACTCTCTCAGCTTTCAGTGGCATTCCTAACATCACTCAGCCTCTTAGTAGCTGCCACCTGTGCTATAACGTGAAGCTTAAAACAATGTGTGTGTGAAGTGAGCTTCACATGTTTAGAAAGAGCACTGCAATCAGTACCATTATTTATATGTCTTTAGTGTTCTACTATACGTTCCTTCAACTGTCTATAGGCCTTGCCTACATAAAACGTCATGCAGGCAGTGCAGCACGCCAAATAAACCACATGAGAAGAAGTACAAGTAACTTGAACATCAAACAGATACTGTTTACCCTGATCTGGATGTATAAACATGCCAGTGGTGTCAATATATCTGCAGCATGTACAAGTATGACATGGTCTAGTTCCTTTATAAGTGGAACCCGTTTTATTCCTAGTAGTTCTACCATCAAGAAACTGTTTTGGATAACAAAGCATTTGTTTTAAAGATTGTTTCTTCTTAAAGATAAAGTTAGGTTGTTCACCCACTATCTTTTTAAGATCATTATTTGTTGCTATAATGGGCCAATGTTTCCTTATAACATCAAAGAAATAACCTGTATTATAAGAATAAGTCATCAGTACCCTGCATTTGCCATCATTCAGTCTCTTGGGGTGAACTGAAGGTGGATTTGAGGAAAAGAAGAGCCTGTCTCTACCTTCTCTAACATCAGAAACTTTGTTCAATACTTGTACATTACACCTCTTGTAGCCCCTATCCACAAACTTATTCTCCAGGTCTTTCATTTCAGCCATAAAATTGCCATCACTGACATTCACCCTTGAGACTCTAAGTCCTTGCCCTTGTACTATGTTATCAAATACATATTTAGGGTGCATGCTTGTTCAGTGTAAAAAGTTGTTCCTGTAACAAGGTTTCAGTTAACTGTATTCAGTTAACTGTTGACCAGGTGGTGCGTGATCTGGGTACTCAGGTTGATAGCAGTCTGAACTTCAATCACCATGTATCCACAGTGGTAAGGAATTCATTCTGTGTGGTGCATTTCATAAGTAAAGGTGTCAGATCTAGATCTAAGGATGTTATAATTCCATTATACTTGGTCCTCATCAGATCAATAATTGAGTACAATGCTGCCTTTTGCATGTACCTCACCAGTCACCTGTAACAGCCAGGGAACCATAGAGGTTTCTCACCAAGAAAATACAGGGTACACAAAACAAGTCCTGTGCAGAAAGAATGAAAGCCCTGTCATTCTAGTCTGTCTCCTGCAGTTTGCTAAGAGGTGACCTGTGCCTGGCTTACAGAGCAGTCTCTGACCCGGCTCTGATGGAAATGCTACACATTTGTAAATCAAACTGCATGAGGGTCACTCACTTCTGGGATCTTAACTTAGCCTTTGACATGAACAAATCATGCTGGAGAGATAGATACATCTCAGAGACTACCACTTTTCTGGAACAAGCTTTTAATTCATGTGAAGCAGAGTCCTTCCCTGACATCTTCAAACTCAACCTAGATCAATGGATGGATGACTGCAAATTCACTCCTGGGGTGGCACCCATGGCCATCATAGACAGAGGCAGTTGGTATCAACTATCATATACTCTTACCTCTGTGAACTTTGTTCACTAACTGCTGACAATTAGAGAAACTCAGGATAAATATGGCTAGGCTTGTAAGTGCTCTAGGGCCATTAGCCTAGTAATTTACTATGAAACTATGAGTCTAATGAACATCTGCTCTGCAACACACCAAGGAAGTTATCCTTTCAAATATGCTCTTTCTTACACTTGTAGCAGACGTCTCCCATGACACTTCCAACTGATACAATGTAGTCTAGACTGTGCAGTTATATAGGTAGGTGTTCATATACAGCACTGACTGACTCACTTGAGTGTGTGTGTTGTGTGTGTGTGTGTGTGTGTTTGTGTGTGTGTGTGTGTGTGTGTGTGTGTGTGTGTGTGTGTGTGTGTGTGTGTGTGTGTGTGCGTGCGTGCGTGTGTGTGTGTGTGTGTGTGTGCGTGTGCGTGTGTGTGTGTGTGTGTGTGTGTGTGTGTGTGTGTGTGTGTGTGTGTGTTTCTCTCTAGTGCTAGATAGGAGTGGCTTCACCCCCAGATCTGATGTGTAAACTTCCATTCTGGAGAAACTTTAGAATGGGGAGATGCCACCCCCATCAGTTTCTTCCCCCTTTAGCTTAAACTTCTGCTCTGCAACACACTTACAAATTCATCCTTTCAAATGTGTTCTGTCTCACACTTGTTCCTAGGTTCATAGGTGTCTACTATGCTAAAGACCACAATGGCCTTTTTAAGCCTAGTCATGCATCCCAAATGTCTATCAAGTTCTGTTACCCTTGATTAGTGTAAGCATGGGTTTGGGAGATGAAACATTCACAGGCAGGGGCCTGGGAGATGAAACATTTACAGGTAGCCTGTGTCCACAAGATGCATAGGTTCCAAAACAAGGATGAAGGTTACATGCTCCACTGGAGAAGACTTACTACAAGGGTCACATGTAGACAGACTTGTCCTGTTGTACTTGCAATTGATACAGTGTATGCTAGACTGTGCAGCTGAAAAGGTAGGTGTTCAAATGCAGCAACTTATCTCTAACTCGCATCAGTGTGAGTGTGCGATTCTAGATCTAGCAAGGACTGGCTTCACCCACAAGTCTGATCTGCACATTTACAAGGTGGGAGGGCTTTCCCACCACCTTTAACTCACACACACATCTCATTTCCAAAAGAATGATGATGAAGGTGTTCTAATCCAGCAATTACACCATGCCTCATTTGTATCAGCTTGTGTATGATTCTAGATCTAGCTAGGAATGGATTCACCTAGAGGTATGCTCTTTAGGCTCATAACTTTCCGGGCCTTTTAGCACACACACATATCTTCTTTGCAAAGCAGTGGTGATGTAATCCTTTCAAATGTGCTCTATTTCCAACTTCATCTTAGCTTTCTGTTGTGGATCTTGAACTTGATACAATGTAGTTTAGACTGTGTAGTTAGAAGATGTTCAAATCCAGCAATTTTTCCCTAACTCACATGTATCAGTGTCTGTGTGATTCTAGTTCTAGTTAGTAATAACATCATCAACAGGTCTGATCTGTAAACATAAAGTGGGAGTGTTCCTTCCCATCATTTTCAGTCAATTTTAGCCCAGACATCTGCTTTGATAAGCAGTAGTGAGTCCATCCATTGAAATGTGCTTTATCTCTCCCTTGTAATAAGACTTCTCCTGTGGCACTGAAGACTGATACAGTGCTCTCTAGCTTGTGGATTTAGATATTCAGGTTTGAGTCTGGCATTCTCTAAATATTTTCTGTGTTATTTCAGCCACAGGGATAACAGTATTATCCAGCACATTGTGTAGTGTGTATACCTCCACTCAGGCAAGATATTATCATGGGAAGAGAAATCACACTACTCCTTCACTCACATTTAAGCAACACAGTGATGATGATGATGATTTAATGCCTTCAAATATGTTCTGTCTCAAACTTGTCATTAGGCTTTGCCTGTGGTGAGTGTTGTTAATTCACATTTCTCTAGATTGTAGAACTAATTAGGCAGCTGTTAGAATGCAGTACAAGCCATGATAATGTGAGTAGAGTGGCATGAAACTCTTGTCTTATCCAACATTCCCACAAATTTCTTCCACCCCTTTTAGGTTTAGCATAGGGTTTTCAAGAAGTTGATGATTTCATCTCATTCAAATAGGTCTTCTGTGACCCTTGTGGTAAAGACTTCTCCTGTGACACATGTAGTTAATAATGACTTCTGTGGCATGTGGAGTTAGATAGGCAACTGTTGAAATCTGGTACTATATATCATCAAAATAATGTTGACAGACAAGAATGGTTCACCCAACAAATGGTGAAGTGGCTAACTCACAGTTGTATGAACAGTAGTATGCAAAAAGTGTTTGCTCAAAGAAATTTTTGGGGATACATGACCATTCCAAATTTTGCTTAGTTCATACTTTGAAGTATATCCTTTCTGATACCTGTATATTAAAGTATTCTGTGGCAGAAGGAGGTAATACCAAGTTCTGTAGAGTATAATGCTTGAAATCTGGTAATGCATGTCTGCCAGCCAGGAGTGGCTTAAACTAACAGTGATGATATGGCACAGTAAAAGTGCCAAATATATTGAGATCTCAGACTCCATTTTAGGGAAGCCATAACCATTTCAATCCACTACTGATGTAATGTTTTCTTGTGCATGTTTCATGACACACAATATATGCTTCTTTCTATGGCAGGAGTTGTTGACATGCAGCTCTATGAGGTTTAACCTCAAACAGGTGTTTAAGTCTGGTAAAGTGTGACTACTGAGTATGTAAGAGTATGCTTACAGGCATGATTTGCTTCCATAAAAGGAAAGCTATTTAATCTATGAAACATATGTATTTTATTATTTTGTTCACAGTATAGTGGTTAAGGGCAAGGATGAATTATTCATCAGTTGCTGATGTATGCAGTGCTGCAAAGTGGTCATAAAGTGTGACTGGACCTGTGTTATGATGCTTTTTTGTGGTTTAGTGGTAGGTAGGTAGATGATGTTAATAAACTCATTGCTGTACTTTCTTATGAACATACACAGTATGTTGATGTAGTAGACGGTCACTGCTTAGCACAAAGCATATTAAATAATTACTGTTATGAGAAAATCATTGTCATTTGCTCGTATTTGGCAAAACCTAAGAGAATTTGCCTCCAGATGCCTGGGTCTGCCAAACTCTGTGCAATGGAGTTAGTGAACTTCATGCACAGAATAATAACAATTATTACAGGCCAGTGAACAGATGTTGTATGTGAAATATCACTTTTCAAACATTCATATAAGAATCCACATTAATGTTTCATCTGTTAGTGATTTATGTTGGTGTACTATCATGCAGGTATTATTAATGAGTTCAGCAATGGGATGTACAACATGATGCTATTCTACACTCATAGGTGTAGTTTGACAGATGTTTGTATTTCAATATGTATTGTGTGACAGTTGCAGCAAGAACACACATAATTTGATTGATTATACTCATGCAATGCATCATACTAAAATAATCTTAAAATGACAGGTGATACATTTCCCCTGTAGCTGATGTCCTTATGCAATATTTCTGGCATATATGTTGTTTTGTTTTAAATTTTCTATGGACTAACTATCCATTTGTGATCTTCCTGTCACACATATGTACATCATATGCAGTGGGGTATACTGACATTCTTAAACACACACAACCTAGCTGTCAAGGGAGCTGACTACACATACATTTTGCTATGACTTATCTGCATGTCAGTATATGTTAAATAACCATGCACCTCATTTTGTAACTACATACATCTCACATCTGTTACAGTTAGACAACAGTAAGTGTGGAGAGCAGCACACTTTTTTGCTGGTATGCCGTTCAAAGTGATAGCTCTGGTTATGTGTCTGGTCATTCTGGAATGCAGTACATAAATACATGTCATGTATAAATAGTGACACTTTCTGCTATTCCAAACATACAGGTTGCTGCCATAAATGTTTCCAGAATTCATACTATTATTGTAATGATTTTACAGGTGTGCATGATACTTCTCGGTATGTCTCCATTTTTAGACGTGTACATTGCCATTGCAGCTTTATTATTGCTTATTCATACATATAAGCAAAGGAAGGGTTAACATTCTTTAACATGTGTGTATGCTCAGAGATCAAATCATGACCATGTAAATTATTTCCTTTATTTACTTTCACATTATACATGACAATGCCAGTGAAGTTCCTTAACTGCACTACCTGCAGTATACACAATGTCATGTTCCCCTACTGTATTTGCTTTGTTTGGCAACTATTATTTCACCTCTCAACTTTAAATAGTATTTATAAATTCAGTCACTGTGTAACATTGTAGCTGTGTCCCTCTTCCCTCCTTTGGTCAACATTTTGTCAACATTTCCTTTTTTAATCATGTAGATGTGTCCCTGAGTGGCCACAATTGCTTCTATAGTGATCAATTATTATAATTACTGGTGTCTGTACAGTAAACTATTGTTATATGACTACACTTTCATCTTTAAGATCCCTCTGCATCTTAATTTATGTAGGTCAGGTTGCCCTTGTCTTGCAATGTGTTGGTCACATTTGCTTCCTTATGGAGTTTAATCTTATTTAAGCTTTTTTACAACCTGTTGTTTATACTGTGTGATTTACCTATCTGCACCTCATCATAAGCATTAGCAGGTTTTCAGGCCATGAAAAGGTGCTGTTCGATGTGTAGTGTTGCTTAGTAAGTTTAATTTTCAATTAGCCCTGCTACTCTTCAAGCTAGGATGAGTGAATGTGTAGGCTTAGCATGAATCCATGGGTGTGTTGTATATCATTTCTACATAACAGAATGCAGTTGTTTATATGCCTGTCTGATAACAGATCTATCACGTATATAGGAGAAAGCAAATTCAGAGAGGATATATTCTAGATTTTAATGGCATATTTCTTCTGTTTTCTGTTTTAAATATCTTTCTTAAATTATCACTTACGACATTTTTCATCTTTTTCATTTCATTCTTTTTTCACATTTTTCATCCTTGGTAGGGAAGGCAGCCTCTAACTTGTATTCTAAACTTCTATTTGGCCTCATTCTACAGTATTTCCTCCCCCTCTCTAGCTACTTCCTCTTCATATCTTGGTTCCTTTGCTAATCTTCTCTAGTAAAGTCCAGCCTTCTCTTGCGTATTTTCTATACCATTTCTAGTAGTCATCCCTATTGCCAAATGTTCCTTTTTCAATCCCCATGTCGGTTAAGTTCTTAAAATACTTTCTGCAACTTTATGAATATAATATTCCATATGGTTGTTCTTATTTTACTTAAGGATCTGCATCTAAAATCCTGCTCCTCTCCTTATTTCTTTTTCTTCTCCCCCCTTGTTTCATCATCATCCCTTTCCACTGTAATTTCTAACCTTTTTGCTTGTGTTAGGTATAGAAGATTTAACTGTATGGCTCTAAAGTATCAGTTTAAATCAGGCAATCCCAAACTAACTTGTTCAATGGAAAGGATCAACTTATCCCATGTAACTCTTGCTGTACTCCCCTACATTCTCTTTATTAATTATTGTCTACAACTTCTTCTTTGGTTGATAAAAATATGCCTGACCTGTGCATAAAACTAAAAAAAGATTAAAAGCATTTTCACTGCTGGTATCTTACTGTACATATGTATATCCACAATCATGAGCTCCAATTTTTCAGTTTTTGTATTATTGCTCAGTCTCATTGTTCATGTAATTTGCTGCCATAATATAATCCTTTTTAATCTATATACCGGAATACTTCATTTTATCATGTCCTCATAAATATGGGTATTGAGGAACCAATTCATGTGTGGGTACATAGTTTACAACTATAGTCGTTATTTTATCTTCATTAATTTGATATTCTGAAAAGAAGTAAAACTATCTCAAAATATTATACAGCACTGTCATGTCCTATTCTGAATATA
>NC_056743.1:950069090-950216590 GCF_019279795.1 Protopterus annectens | reverse complement strand
ATGTATATCATTTTAGTTGGTAAGACCTACCGTTCCCTCAGGGATCGTATGAGGGAACATTTATACAGCATTAGAATAAACTATGATAAAAATGCTTTGGCGAAACACGTCAATACATTGTGGAAGAACTACAGTTTTAGGTTTATGGTTATAGATGTAGTAGTTCCTAATATAAGAGAGAGAGATGTTAGTAACACAACAGAAAGTAAAGAACGACGTTGGATTCTAAGGTTGAGAGCAGACGGGCAAAGGGCTGAATGAGAGGGCTAGTATTAAACCATTTTTGAAGAATAGGAAATTATCCATTAAAAAGTAACACACATATATATATATATATATATATATATATATATATATATATATATATATATATATGTGTGTGTGTAGTTATACATGCTTATATATTCTTATGATGGTTTTAATATGTTTAGATAGACTTATTCTATTAGCTGTATGTTTTTTATATTGTATATATATTTGTAGGTCATTTTTATATATAGAAAATATTTTTTGTAGTAATATAGCCATGTGATAATGAGTTTTAAATTGATTGGTGGGATTTTAATATAAATTTGACCACTTGTAACAATGTATTATAGTCTGATGAAGCTCATGTGAAAGCGCTAACCGTTGTATGAATAAATACTATCTTATTTGAACTGCTGGTATCTGTGTGGTCAGTCTGAGAGCCCTGGAATCTATGTGTGCATTTGTTCAAAATTTTTCCTACCTGGGCTACTTGGCATTTACTCTCCTTGGTATAGCTTTTATTGTTTTCATTTTACTTGGTTCTTGTTTCGTTAATGCCAAGGGAGACATGGCAGAAGGAGGTATATTGAATACAAATTTAGGAAGTTCTACTGAGAAACCTGAAGAGGTTGCTAGAACTATACCAGAGAGATTGCTGTCCTGTGTGGATTCCGGAACCAATGTACTGATGTCACTTCCGGTTGTACCGGAGGACCTTATGGCATCAGCTGATGTGAATGAAATGGATAAGCTTAGAACAGCTATTGAAACATTAGAAAAGGATTTTCTAAAACTTAAACAGCTACAACTTCAATGACAGCATTTTGTGGTCTGCATCTCACGTCAGGTCATACCTAGAGGCTTTAGAGTTCTGAAAATGCTGACCTACGGAATGCAATACCCATATTTGCTTACCTGCTGGCTAAAACTTAACCTGGAGGTAAGCATTAAATATATGCAACTGTTGAATTACTTTCTTAGACCAGAGGAGTACACACTTAGGTCATCTATTAAAGAACAACAACAGAAATTGTATAAACAGTATTCGTACATTTTAGTTGATCGATTGTTGGAAGGAATGCAAGATAGTGTGATGGTCTTTGAAAGACATTTGATTGAACAAAAGAAAGATAAATTAAATAGAGACATACACTATTTTGAACAAGGTCATGTCTTCACTTGGCCGAGGCCCACATCATTATGTCCAAAGTCTGAAAACCAAGTTTCTAACAATGTGAACATTCCCAAGCCTTGTGAAGTGAGTGAAGGTAGGGAAGTGTTATCAAATGTGGATGATAGGCAACAAGCTACTGTTACTGTTACACCAGCTGTGAATATGTTAATTAACAATAATACTCCAGCCGTTCAGATGCTACAACTCTCAGCATCTGATGTGGGTACACACTCATTAGTTGGTTCAAGTGATGTACGACCCAAATCCAAGGCTATTAATACGCATGTGAACTTGTCTTCTAACAATGATGCCCACCATTTTCCTTTACCAATTTCTGCGGAGAACAAATTCCACAAATCTCGCTCCAGAAGCAGAGGGAGATAAAAACGGAAACTGTCCAACGAAGGATAGGCAAATCATTCACTAAAGAAAATGTGGTCTCAACTAGAGACGCACTGATATGGAATCTTTCAAGTTGAGTATTAACTAGACATGAGACTGCAGTTTTAAATAAGGGTTTAAGTTTTATTCCCTTTAAATGTAGTGATATTACTGATACTTTGTTAGATGTCAGAAGTTATGCTAGGAATGTTATGTTGAAAATGTATTTCAAGGATGGTGAATATGGTACACAAAGTCCGATGGTATACTTAAAAAACCTAGTCTTTTTATGCCAAATGTACATCCATTGATGGAAGCGTTTAATAAGCTAGTGGAGGATGATTTATATGCTTATTATGACGACATTTCAGATGGCTCTAATAATAGAAATATGAAATTTAATTTAACTTTTAAACAATGACCTGCACTTAAGGACTTGGTGAATGATGCATCTATAGTTATTAGGCCAGCAGATAAAGATGGCTCAATCGTCCTTATGGATAAAAGTGCTTATATTCATGATATGTGTAATATGTTACGTGATGTATGTTTTTATGAATCTATTGATTTGAAAAAAGTACATGAACAGTATGAGAAGATCAAATGTATGCTTGATGATTTGTTGAAAAGTGTTTTGGACCTGTTTTTACAGAGTTTAAATGCTGGTTTTGAATATTTGAAATTTACTCTGAACGGGTCTCAAGATAATATAGAATACCTGGATGTATTCATACAGAAAGGGATAGATGGTAATATGAATACAGGTGGCTATAGAAAGAGCTGTTATAAGAACATGTTATTACATCGAACAAGCATGCATCCATCCTATACCTTTAGGAATGTCACAAGAGGACATGGTATGAGGGTGTCGAGGCTAAACGCCACAGATGAAGGTTATGAAGAGGAACTTTGTAACCTTAAGGATATGTTAATACATAGGGGTTATGGTTGAGATGAGATTAGACGTAACTTGAATGGCTTGGATGATCTGAGGATAAGTAGGGCTAGACCCTATTATTCCATCCCTGTAGATAGACATGAAATAAGGGAAACACGACATATGAATGATAAACATATGTTACCGATTTATTTCACTAATGATGTTAATGTGATTATGAATATTATTAAGAAACATTGGAGATTACTTACCACTGGCCCTGATCTCAGGGAAGTGGTGGGAGAAGAACCCAAATTTACTTATAAGAATAAACGTAACCTTAAATCAATTTTATGTCAACAGTATAACAACAGTGATAAGGATTACACTTTAACTTATGGCACTTTTCCTTGTAGAAATTGTAACCTTTGCACATACATAGATAGTAGTGGTTCTTTTACACATCCAGATACTGGACGGAGTTTTAAGTTTCAGTTAATGGCCAATTGTAAAAGCCTGAATGTGGTATATCTTGCTGTCTGTGAGACATGTAGATCATTTTACGTTGGTAAGACCAACCATTCCCTCAGGGATCATATGAGGGAACATTTATACAGCATTAGAATAAACTATGATAAAAATGCTTTGGTGAAACACGTCAATACATTGCGGAAGAACCACAGTTTTAGGTTTTTGGTTATAGATGTAGTAGTTCCTAATATAAGAGAGAGAGATGTTAGTAACACAACAGAAAGTAAAGAACGACGTTGGATTCTAAGGTTGAGAGCAGACAGAGGCAAAGGGCTGAATGAGAGGGCTAGTATTAAACCATTTTTGAAGAATAGGAAATTATCCATTAAAAAGTAACATATATATAGTTATACATGTTTATATATTTTTATGATGGTTTTAATATGTTTAGATAGACTTATTCTATTAGCTGCATGTGTTTTTATATTGTATACATATTTGTAGGTCATTTTTATATATAGATAATATTTTTTGTAGTAATATAGACATGTGATAATGAGTTGTAAATTGATTGGTGGGATTTTAATATAAATTTGACCACTTGTAACAATGTATTATGGTCTGATGCTCATGTGAAAGTGTTAACCATTGTATGAATAAATACTATCTTATTTGAACTGCTGGTATCTGCGTGGTCAGTCTGAGAGCTCTGAAATCTACGTGTGCATTTGTTCAAAATTTTTTCTACCTGGGCTTCTTGGCATTTACTATCCTTGGTATAGCTTTTATTGTGTTCATTTTACTTTATAATCATGGTTTAAAAGTTGTAATCGGTATGTATGAATCTGGGTTTGAAGGGTCTCTACCCTCTTTGAATAATACAGATACTACAGCTATTTTACAAGATGCTGCTACCCCTCTGATTTTAAAATATTTTTAAACAAAACCTTCCTGGACGTAATCTCTTTCTTCCCTTATAACCTTTAAACTTCCACAGGAGTACTATCTGTTCCTGGAGAATTTCTTTTGATTCATTAAGCATCCTTATTTTTATCCCCTCTCTTCCTGTATTAGGTATTAATTGAAGAAGAACCTCACTGGCATAACTGAGTCTTCCATAAATATTTCAGTGTATGCCCTTTCTTGGTTTTCATATTCCTTTGCTTTATACAAATTTTTATAAAATGTCTGAAACATCTATTATACCTCTTGTCATAGGCTACATACATTTAATGCAACCCTTTCTACTTTCTAAGTTGTGCTAAACATTTTTGTGCTCTGGAGTTGCTATGAAAGCATAATTGCTCACCAGCTTCCTTTCTAACCTCATGCATACTATCCAAATACTCATTTATGTTCTCTTTACTCTCTGTAATTGCTCCTCTTTGTGTTTTGTCAGATTCCCCTTATTTTGTAATACTTTAAGTATTGTCAACCCCTCTAAATAATTCATATCACTTATTTCCCCACATCTATTTTCCATTTTATTTCTACTCTGTTTTTAAACTCCATTTTCATTTATCCCACTGACTAGCTAACCATTCTGAAGAAATGTTTATCTTTCATAATAACTCTTTAATATTTTTTACTACCCATTGCTGAAATGCCTCTGTTTTCACCAAGTAAGTATAAAAATCCCAGTGCCTCATTTTTACTTTATTACTTTGCAGTTTTATATTGTTTTTTTTTTTACTAATAGATAATCTGAAATAGTGATTGGATGTGTGTCAATGCATACAATTAAATACATATGCTTCTGTGAAATATAAATTCTATCTAGGGAATGATATATAAATTCCCTCTAATTTCCTAGAACTGAATTCACATCTTCCATACAAAATGGTCACAGATATTTCTTCAAATACTTACCCTCTTTTATTATACTTTCCCTTCTCAGTCCCCCCAAAACATCCTTAGTATAGTATATCAAGTTCCAGTTCTCACCCATAAGTAATATTTGGTGCCAAAAGTTGATTATTTCTCTGATTTTTTAAGCTCCATAATCACAGCTTCTGGTGGGAATATAAGTACATGCCAGTGCAATCATCCCCTTGCCAGTAGTTTCTACTACCACAAATCTACCATTATTGTCTTTTTTCCTTTTCTAGCACTGTTGGAGCACCTCCAGCATTCAATATTATTACTCTCCTTTTCCTTTTCCCCTGATAATCTGCTGAATGTCAGTCCTGAAATGCCTTCTTTGTAAAATTTTCATGATCACTTGTGTCCATATTTGTTACCTGCAACATTTTTAATGACATCCTGCATTTCTTATTATAATTGAAAATGCCCTTGCCTTTTGTCTATACCTGTAAGGTCATTTACATTCCATGAAATATGTACAGAGTAGACATTATGATAGAAAGCTGTTACTCCCACCAATTGTACATGGCCATTCTTCTGAATGTGTATTTCAAACTTATGTCTTACATGCACACATTAATATTTGGCAGGCAGATCTTTTAAGCAATTGCTTCTCATCTGTATTAAACCTATGGAACATTTTGTCAATACTTTGTTTCAATGGAAATACTCAGTCACTAAATAAATTAATGCATACAAACATACATAAACAAATTTTCTGACCCCCATCCCATTGTAATTGAAAACAACCACATAAAACTATACACATTTTCAACAAATGAAATTTACTCCTTCAGGTAGGAGTAGTTGCCTCAAATCAACATCTGCATCCTTGGGCATTACCTAATCTAAAATTAAGGTTACCCATGCTAAAATTCATGTCACAGCCTCTGCCCTACTTACACAGACTGCAAACTGTTTCTTTCTTGTACACTTGCTACTTTTAAATAAATAAAATATACACTATTCTATTTAATGCATTAAAATGTTAAAACACTAGTGAGGTTACGACTTCTTGTTCACTTCCCACAGTTTTAAATTTTAATTATTTCTTACTGAACTGCTAGCCACTGTAGCTTAAAATGTTAATTTAAGCAACTACATATATGTCATGAAGAGTATTCATTTTTTTCAATTCTATTTTGCTATATATCAGTATAGAATTCTACAATTGTTTTAAATAATCATAAGTTTCATTTTCTTGTATGTAATATGGAGCTTTTCTCCCCGGGCCTCCACTGCAAACGGGCTCCTTGAGCCCAGTGGACCTCCCCAGTTATCAAACTGGAAATAAATAAATAAATAAATAAAATGAAAAAGTCAATAACTTTGCAGATGAAACAAACCTACTATTCCTATGACATTCATGAGTTGGCCTTAATTTGCAAGCTTACTTTAAAAAAAAACTCTTGCCTAATGTACACTTGAAAAAGCAGAGAAAATTATTATCTTGATTCTGCATATATCAATATACTTTTACACCCCACCTAAGAAGTCAAAGATCACATCATTATATTAATTTTAACTTACTTTTCACAACTTTTGGTTATCTTCTTATAGTTACAAGACTGAACATCTTAAAACTAAAAGAAAAAAACACTTACTTGATATCACATCTTTAACATATACAACAGTCACATATAAGACCACTGCATATGTTTAAGTACATAATCTGTATTTAAGAGCATCCCTACCACATTTTTGAACTTTAAAGTCACTCAGAAAGATTATGCTAAGTGTAAATGTAGTCTGCACTTTCTGGTAACCTTTATGAATCCCCCTCATTATTTAAATCTTCAGGAAAATCAGTAGGAAAACTAAAATTATGAGGAAGAATGTGTGTTATGGTTGTATTGTCTGTTCACTTTGTGTAGGTGTTAATGAATCCTGGGAATACTTCTGACTGCACACTGTACAAAACTGCTTTACAATGTAACATGCAATTTACATAATGGCTTTTTATGCAAATGTTAATAAGAACAAAAATGTTTCACTTTCAGTTACTTCTTTAATCCCTTCAGTGTCATTCTGCACATAAATGACATGAAGTGGCATATATGCATTACAGTTTGCCCACAAGCCTGACAAAGACAACAACATTCTAGTCTTTCTCAGATACTTTTTTTTTTGCACACAAAGCAGTATTTGAGATGAATGTTCCTATATCCAGTAAGATTGATGCTCCATAGTCTCCCGTGTATTTACTAATTTTAGTAATGCTGGCCTTCCTCCTGATTATCTCCATCTCCCACTCCTAGTCTCAGGTTCACATCCAAGGTGCTCCTGATTCTTCTTTTTGTTTGCTGTGTTTTGCTCTATTATGGGATCATAGGGCTACAGGAGAATATGAGCCTAATGAACCTAAAGGGTCTTCCTAAGCCTAGCTATGCCTCCCAGAATATTAGAAAGGCATTGTTCCAATACAGATGTCTGCTTGAAACTCTTTATAACCTAAACGTAAGCTCCTCCTCTATATCTTGGTTCACTAGCAACTTATTAGACCGTTAGCAAGCAGTCCTTTGGCAAGACCAGCTGTCCTCCCTGCTACCAGTATCTAATTGAGTCCCTCAAGGCTCTATTCTAGGCCCACTGCTGTTCTCACTATTTACCAACCAAATCTCTTCTTCCTCACCCACTGCCTCTGTCATACAATATGCAGATGACACTACCCTTATATGTGCTGCCCCCACCTTAAAAGAACTCCAAACCCTAACCCAAAATAGCTTTACTCTAACCGAAACTTGGTTCACGAACATTAAACTTATTCTTAATCCCAAAAGAAACAAAAAACAAAACTAATTCTATTCAGCCCCGGTTGATCCCCCTCCTCTAAACAATAACTTTACTATTAACTTTAAGGACAACTCCCAAATCACTCCTACTACTCACACTAAACTGCTAGGTGTTGAAATAGACAATAACCTAAAATTTGACATCCGTATAGCACAAACCATCAAGAAAGTAAACAAAAAACTAGGACACCTCTACAGGAATAAACAGTTTATGACCAAGCAAACCAAAGCAACCATCACAAGGACACATCTCTTATCCATCCTTCTCTATGCCTCCCCTGTCCTTACAAATCGTCGCCAAAATGATTTAAGCAAAATGGAATCTTGTTGCAACAAAATTGCCAAGTTTGCTACTGAAGCCTCATACAGATCCCATGACTGACTTGCCCTTAAGCAGCTCAGCTGGCTTGAGCTGCCTCAACTACTCCTACACAATCAACTCTCAATAGCGCACAGGCTCTACTACCTTCCTAAAAATATCCCAGCACTCCAGCATCTAATCCAGCCTCACATCTTGATGAGAGCTTTAAGATCCAGTAGCCAAAACCTCATAAATGTCATCAAACATAAAAATGATGCTGGTAAAGCTCTCTTTTCCTGCACTATTGCCCAGACCTGGAACTCACTACCAAGTCAAATAACCTTGACTATGTCTACTACCCAATTCAAAAAACCTACTACTTAAATAACTGGCTTTGCCCATGCTACTCCCCTGGTTAACTCTTACCATTACACTGTTCTAATAATCTAACTTAGGGTCTACAGCTTACATTTTCCCTGGAAAATTCTGATAAACATCTCCCCTGCTTAGTTAAACACTAGATAAACATTACTACTACAAAAAAAATATTTTGTGTAATGATGCCTAACATTATTGTCCTATGTTCATTAATAATTTCCTTAATAACTTGTAAATTGTATATTACTGTATGTAAAGTTGTACATTGAGTATGTTTATTACATGTCTAGATCTCTTTATGTATGTAAAATTTCTTGTATTTAATGTTCTTGGAGCTTTTCTTCCCAGGCCCCTGCTGAAAATGGATCTGCGTCTAGTCGGACTTTCCCAGTTAACAAATGTACAATAAAATAAATAGGTTTTGTGGGGAGTAAACTTAGTCATAAATGGTTGAACATTTACAAGCTTCCTCTCTGTAATAGAGGCATAATAGCAAGAGTCAGTGAACATTTGTGATTCTCCATTTACTGATCTAAATTTCACTTGAATAAGTGTAGAGAAGAACTTTGCTTCAAATGAATAAAAAACCTGTTACAAAGAAGGGGGAAACTCTGAGACACATTTCTCTTCCCCCAGCATGCCATTTTTATGTTGCAGGCTTGATTTAGGTACCCAGATTGGATGTTTTTAATGTTATTTGCTTTGAAGATGTGCAAAAGGTCCAAGGCTGAATCAGAGGATGCTTTGCAACCTTGGCATAGGTCACCACTCAGCAGCCTGTTATAGACTGAGTATAAGGACAAGGCTTTGAGGTAGTCCATGCAAGACTTGTTTTCTAAACTGTGCATTCTTTTTGAGAGGAACCTCTGTGGATTCTTTGGTTGCTGCATATAGCTGGCTACATACATACTGAAGGGGACATTCTACTCAATTATTGGACTTATAAGAGAAGAGTACAACTGAGTGATGATATCTTTAGACTTGGATGCCACACCTTTGCTTATAAGTCACAGTCTATCTATTTTCACAAATCCCTGTCTACTGGGTCTACTATTAGTTGGTGTATTATCAATGTAGTAATTTCCGGGGGTGGCTATCTTACTGAAAGATATTATCATGCACTTCTTGATGCTGAGTTTAAGGTTGTGAATCCGGCAGCAGTTATTAGACAGTGTCAGGGTTCTCAGAAGGTTTTTTTCTCCTGGCGGAATTTAGTGACTATACTTATACTGCATTTGTTAAGAATGGGTATATCTGTCTCTATGCTCCTGTTAATATGATTATACATGATTTCCATAAACAATTGTCCATAGACAGGGCAGCAGTGTTCTCAGTGTTTTGGGTGGAGACTTAGAAATGTTAACAAGGTGTTCACTTTATAGTAGGAAGTTTGCCTTAGAATAATTTAAAAAAGTTCCAAGGTTAGCTGGGGGTTCTCAGTCTTACTTTTATTTCAAAGGAGAGAGATTTATGCTCTAACCTGATCAGTGAACACAATACATTAGAGATGGTGCAAAGTACCCCCATGTTTGTGAGGACCAGGTCAAGGATGTTTGCTTCCCTAGTGGATGTATAAAATAGTCTATCTAGATCATTTGTATTTACAAAGAAGAGGAATTTCTTAGCATGCATATTAAGGGTTGTGAATGAGTCCCAGCCCATGGCAGGCAAGTTAATGTTGCCCATGAATACAGTGTTTAATTGAACTGTGTCTGTCTCCAGTATGTTTAAGTGTGTGTTATGGATTTCCTGGGTTGTGCAGTGTGACCTATAGCTTGTAAGGATATGCTATGGGACTTTGCCTATGGTAATCTGGATATGCAGAAGCTCAAGCATGTTGTACTGATTGATCAGTCTTAAGGTGTGTATGTTTTTGGTGTAAAATTGAACCAGTTCCACCTTTTCCCCCTTTCTGTGGTGTAAATGGTGTAAATGTATGGAAGACATTGTGACCCTGCACTACCAGGCTGGTGTCCATGGTTTTAAACTATGTCTCAGTAATTGCACAAACTTCTACCTTCTCCAGGGTGAGGAGAGTCTACAGGTGGTGGAGTTTATTGTTTAGCCCCCTGGCATTGATCAACAGCATCTTAAAATGTTCTTGGCACTGGTTTTGCTTTGTGGAAATGTTTATCCTATTGGAAATACCAAAAAGGGTACTATGTGTTAGCACAAGGTTGTAGCTAGTATACAAAAACCTAAAAGGGAAAGGCAAAAACAAGCCATGAAAAAGCAGTATGGTCTGCCTATCATATCCTTCCTGACTTGACAAATATTGTACCCTTTCAAATGACACCAAAAACTAAGTCAGCTGCTCAAGTCAATTATTTTCTGTTTATATTGTAGCATCATCCTTGGAGAATGCTGATCAGTAATAGGCTCATATGTGCCTTGGACACATAGTCCAAGATCTCCAAAATGTCTATCTTCATATAATCCAGGAAGGTACTACTCAGGTATTTATACACACATGGGCTCTCACAGAGACATACTAGTGCTTATAGTTCAAAAACCTAAGAGTGTATATGTGTGTGTGTGTGTGTGTGTGTGTGTGTGTGTGTGTGTGTGTGTGTGCGTGTGTGTGTGCATGTGTGTGTGCGTGTGTGTGCGTGTGTGTGAGTGTGTATGTGTGTGTGTGTGATCTGTCAGATCCTAGCACCTTGCAGGCAACTGAACGCAACTCTCACCCTACTCAACCTGGTGAGTGGGATATCTGTGTGTCTCACAATAGAGTCCCTTATGACCAAAACATTGAGTTGAGCGGTTATTGGCCTTACAGGATTAGAAGTTAAGATGCCATGAGATGTGGCTGCATGTTTTGTGGTGGATGTTGTTTTAGAAGAATACTTTTATGATTGCTGAGGATATTTATTGTGGGTGGATGCCTTTGGCATTTAGGATGATTACAATGAAGATCCTTAACCTATATGGGTTGATGTGTCTTGTACAGTGGAGTGTATGTGTTTCTGACAAGCTGTTTGATAATAGAAGTGCATGTATGTGAGAGTCTTGCCTCCAGTGATATTGTATAACTACACTTCTCACATATCGTATAAGTTTGTTTAAGAATTTGGTGTTTGTCAGTATGCATAAAATAATTGCTACACAGCCTCAAGATGTCTATATCCACCAAACTGGCTGCAGAGATAGTAGGAAAGTAAATACCCCTAGCTCCTGATCCTTGTCCCGTGATCACTAGGGGGTGATACTTGGGGGGAGGAGGCAGAGTTGGCCAGCTTGACTGATGTACAAGTATATACTTCTTTCAAAACTATGTAAGACTAAACTCTTACGTTGGTGGTCCTCAATTTACAAAGTAGTTTCTCTATGTACAAGTAAGACCCTGGAAGTTCGGAGATGTAGTTTTATAGGGAAAATTTATATTCTAAGTGCATCTCTACAAGGTAGTGCCAACAGCTGCTGCTTGACAAGCAGTGTTGCACAAAAGCAACAACTTTGTGTAACAGAGAGACTGGCTAAATAAGCAAAATAGCTCCTGGATAATCAGGGAATTACACTTAGGACCTGCTGAAGTGATTCACAAACCAAGCTCAAAATAAGTTCAAGTTACTCTCTATTGCCAACAGAGTACAATCCAAATATGTCTTAATGTAAAACCACCAAGAGATGCAGAAAATGCAAGAAAAAACAGTATTAGTCAACTAAATTAAGCATAGAGACTGCCCACAAAGTATAGAAACCAGCAAATAGATACTGTTAATTAAAAAGGCACTTTACATTGATTCAAAGAGGAAGGGCACATTAAATAATGTAAAAAAAAAAACTATTGTAAACTGACACTGCTAAGTACAGAGGCACTTAACTGTTTAAAGTGCAAGTACACAATAAATAATACAAACATATAACACCAGAGTGATTAGAAATAATCTAAAAGTGCAATTATTTGCCAAAAATGGAACAAGACTGCAGCAAAAGTCTCAGAAATCTCAGCTGTGTAAATTAAGTGTCTGGAAGGATTTCTCTTGAGCATTTTTCCTTGGAACAATGGAAATGTTTCACTCATAAAGTGTCTCTGTGGGATTTGTTCACAGCAGAATGAAAATCAGACCCCCCCCCCATATACTTGCTGGTTTACTCTTTGTTGGATAAACATTATTATTTCTGCTTTATATTGTTCTGTATCCAAAATTGGCTTTGATCCTCCAGGAAGAAAAAATTCTGAAGTCTGCTGAGTACAGCAGCTTGAACCTCATACCTGTCTCTCCACTTTCCCTAATTGCTGCAATAAACTTACTTCTGTTGCCTGGTGTACTTTGAAAATCATTTTACACAAACACTGTTGTCTCCAGTTTGTAATACTTTTATTTTGTTCCAAAGTTTTGTCAGGAACAACTCTTTCTGCTGGTAGAATTGCATCTTTACTAATACAGATACTGGATGCTTTCTCATGGACAGATTTGGAGCATAAATACTATGTGCCCTTTCAATTGACAAATCCTGCTGTAGAGCACCAGTCTTGTTACATATCTGGACTTTCATAACATTAATACAATCTGTATATTCCAGTTTTCTGTAGTATAGCAGAAAATCTCAGGTTTTCTTTGTAAGTTATGTTTTCTAATTTTACTATTTTTGAAACAGATTTGTGAGAAGCTTTTAGCTTTATGAGTTAATCTGAATAGCTAATTAAAGTTAATTTTTTTATTTTTCCAGCCTTTTGTTATTTGAGTTGACATATTCCTTCAATGTTTCATTCATTTTAAGTATTGCTTAGTGCATCTGGTTTATTTATTTCAGATTGATGACCAGGGAAGTCCACACTGGGCCAAGAAGAGCCCATTTTCAGTGGAGGTCCGGGGAGAAAAGCTCCAAAAAAAAAAAAAAAAAGAAAAAATTGATACAAAACTTAACACGTTGCAAGATAAACATCATTATTGAGAAATATGCAGTATAAACAACAAAATCTCCAAACTTCACACATGGTTGGCCCAACACAAACCTCACATCCTGGCCCTATTGGAAACCTGTCTAAAACCTCATATCAATTCCTCTGAATTTCTCCCACCTCAATACAATACCTATAGGTCTGATAGGACACCCCAAAAAGGTAGTGGGGTGACTATCTTGTACTCTGTTTCACTGATGCCAACACCTATAGACATTACCCTGCCTAGTTTCTCCCTTGCTGAACCACTGCTCCTAGACTGCCACATCAATAACTATAGGAAGTTTGCTATTACCTCTATCTATATCCTCCCAGGTAAGAACATCCCTCTCCTTGAACATATACTCTCCTGGATAAACGCCTCTATCCCCTATGAAACCATCATCCTTGGAGATGTTAATATAGATTGGAACTCCCTTATTGATGACTCACCCCAACATTTCATAAACCTGTATGGATTCTCACAACTGATCACTACCCCTATCCACTACAGTAAAAAAGTTACTGGTACCACAATTCGGTGGATCTTGATCAACTCTCCAAACAACTATTGTAACCCTTCTACCTTCCCTGACTCTATTAGTGACCATTCTCCCATCTCTATCTTAAGGCCCTCTCTTCATCTCTCTAAGCCCCATCTCTACAGAGATTGTAGGAAACTGACTAAGTTTTCCCCTGAAACCTTTAACTATAGACTCCCTGCCATCAACTGGTCTTTCCTAAAAACTCTCCTGCTCAATGATGCTGTTATTAAATTCAACCACATTTTCCTTGATGCCCTAAACTGTCTTGCCCCAACTCATAAAATCAGAATCAAATCTAACATCACACCATGGCTCTCCAAAGCTACTCATGCTTTGATGCATGAAAGAGATGCTCTATGGAAAAAAAAGGCAAACCACTAAAACTCCCACCTTTCTCCAAGGTTATAAGCAACTTATAAATTGTGCAAAAAAAGTATTATTTTGGATAGATGCCAATATTTCACTACATTTCTAGGCTCTCATCCAAATGACCCCCAAAGATTCTGGAGTACTATCAATTCCCTGCTCCACACTAGTTATTCTACCGTCCCTAACCCTTTCCCATATCACTCTCCCTCTGAAACTGCAGACTTACTCAACAAACACTTCATAGACAGCATCTCTAAACTCCTACCCTCTGGCATCCCTACTCTGCTCATCCCAACTCTTCTGTGTCACCCTCTCCCCCCCAAACCTCTATGCTCCTCTGTCTCTTGGCTTTTTGCCTTGCGACCTGTTTCTACTAAATATATCAAATCCCTGTTTCTTAAACTAAAACCATGCTCTCTGTCCACTGATAAACTCCCCCCTCAATTTCTGAAAATTGCTGCTGACTCCATTGCATATCCTTTATCTATCTTAATCAACTGCTCCATTCAGGAATCTACCATACAGGAATTATAGAAATCCTTCTACGCCACTCCTCTGCACAAAGGTGGCAACTCTGTTGAACCCTCTAACTATAAAACAATTGCTATTCTCTCACCGCTCTCTAAGATCCTTGAAAAATGTATAGATACGCAACTACTGTCCTATCTCATTCATGAAAATCTCCTCACCCCCTTGCAACATGGTTTCCGCCCTAAACACAGTACCTCAACTGCCTTACTATCCTTTACTCAAAAGGTTGTAGAAGCTAGGGGCAACAACCTCCTCATCTTCTGTCTATTTCTTGATCTCTCTAAAGCCTTCGACACTGTGTCTCATCTCATCCTTCTTAACAAACTCTCAGATGTAAACCTCTCTCCTTCTACTCTTGGCTGGTTCCAATCCTACCATACTGGGAGAAAACAAGCTGTTAGATGGCAGAAGGCTTTCTCACCTTTGTTTGAGTACCACAAGGCTCCATACCTGGACTGCTCTTTTTTCAACATTTTCACCAACAACCTACATTCATCCTGCGGTCTCTCATCTGTAATACAATATGCAGATGACTCTGATCTCTTATCTTTCTCCTATACTATCTCTGAACTATACACACACTAACACAGAATTCTTTTATCTATGTTGAAAAATGGCTCAGAAATAATCAACTAATCTTTAACCCGAAAAAACTCAGCTCCTTCTCTTCCTACCTCAGACACTCTCTCACCTTAAATCCAACTTTTCTCTTTCCTCCCTAGATGGAACTATCTCCCCTGCCTTACACACCAAACTCCTTGGGGTAATAATTGATGACCGACTAACATTTGACTTGCACATACAACAGGCCATCAAAAAAATCACCAAAAACGTGGACTACTTTATAGGAAGAAAAAATTCCTCACTACTGCCACTAAACACTCTTGCGCAGGGATTTCTCTTACTTAGTCTTCTATATGCTTCCCCCATCCTTACCAATATCCAAACTACCTCAATGCAGAAAATGGTACAAACATACAACAAAATTGCCAGATTTATTCTAAATCAACCACTCTAGTCGCATAACTCCCTCTCACTAAGCAAACTTCAGTGACTGGAATTTCCACACCTTCTCCTACAATCACAACTCCACACTACCTTTTCCATACTCAACAACCCCTCTGTCTGCCATGCTCTCACCTCCCATGTTACTCTTTACTATCCCCCCCAGCCACTCCGTAGTGCTGATCAGCATCTTCTCTCAGTTTATAAACCTAAAAGGAATATTGGCAAACAACTTTAAAAAAAGTCTGTCTCATTAAAATGGAACAAACTCCCTCTCCATATTAGATCCAACCTTTCATTTCCCTGTTTTAAAAAGTAGCTTACATCTCACCTACTAAATTTGAATATATGCCATTGCCTTGACCACACATAGTCTTAGTATGTCCTACTGTATAACCTGTTGCATCTCCTAGTTTTCTTTCTATGTTACTAATTTCTGCTTAAGCTAACCTTCTAAACCCTCAACTCTACCACTATAGCCCTAATATAGCCCCCTCCTTTCTCTCCCCCTCCCATTCTCCACACTATTTATCTTCCCTCCCCACTTCCTATCAATGTCTGTACATTTTCCTTCTTTTGAATGACTATATTTTTGTTTTTACTCTTATATGTAGTACATTTAGGCCACTGCCATCAGTGCAGCCCTTAATGTTCATAATTTTGTGTTTTGTGTTTCTCTTTATAATTAATTTTGTATTTGCATTGTTATTTTTAATAGTTTTTGTCCTGTATATTTATCTTTGCTTATGTTTGCTGGGGCTCTTTCACCTTGGGTCTCCACTGAAAATAGAATGCAAATAGTTAATAACCTTTTCTTTTTTTAAATTATTTTATATTGTGATTGTTATTTAATATTTGTATATTGTCATTTTATCTTTACTTATGTTTTCTGGGGCTTTTCCCCTTGGATCTGTACTGAAAATGGGTTTGTTTGCAAACTCAATTGGACTAAGCCTTTTAACAAATGTGAAATAAACAAATAAATAAAAATAAATAAATGTTACATATAAAATATAGTAATTGAACTTAGTAAATTAGGTATACAATGAACAATGAAAAATAAGTATATAATTAATTGAAAAATAGTACATCTATAAAAGGAATAAGTCATCCAAATAGTAAGGGAGTGAATCATCCCAGGTGCAGTTGGAGAATTGTCCAGGGAAGTCAGGTGGAAGTACTTAGCAATGGGATATAGCTGTTTTATGCAATGGAAAAGGAGAATGAAAGAGGGTTAGAGGGGAGGTTAAGTTGGAGTGTGACATAGGTATTCCCATTTGGAAGACCGATGAGAGTCCAGCTGAGATTTGAAATTGTTATTGTTAGATAGATTGCATAAGAGTGAGGAGAGAGAGTTCTACTGTTTAGCTATGGAGTAGGACAGTAGTAGTTGGCCAGGAAGATGTGAGGGCTTTTAGACTTGTAGGAAAGTTTGTTTTTTGGATCTGAGTGAATGGTTAGGTATGTAGGTGCTTAAAGATGTAGCGAGAGAGGGGCAGTTTGCAGGTTTGAAGATGAGATTGTGGGCAGTAGTAAGTTGGAGATATCTCAGATAGTTGGGAAGTTTGAGTCACTGCAGGGTGACGAGGGAGTGGCAGTGGAGGGATGAGTTTTTTGAATTGGTTGTGAATCTGCAGATTTTGTGGTAACAGGATTCGAGTTTGGATCATAGCCCAAACTAAAGATTGATGAGCAGAGGAGTGCCATTCATAAGAGAGGGGAGAAGGAAGGAGGAATCAAGCATTTATCTGGTGGAGGGGTTGAGGAAGCGGTTGTGTCTGTAGAGGAGACCTAGATTTTGATGAGTTTTCTTGAGGAATGAATGTGGGTGTCAAATTTTAGGTCTACATCAATGATGATGCTGAAAATCTTGGTACTGGGAATGATTTCAAGGGGGTTTTATGGTTAAGTATTGAGAATGAGTTCTTGTCGATATTGGATTTTCTGGAAGGAGTAAATATCATTAGTTTAGTTTTATTTGTGTTTAAGGCCAGGTAATTGGATTGCATCCAGGTTTCTGTTTTAGAGAAGGCTAATTGGGTTTTTAATAGGAGTTCAGAGGGGGAATAGGCTGAGCAGATGATAGTAAAGTTATCTGCATACTGGATGAGTGAGGATTCGGGGATGGAGTGGTGGGAGTTGTTGATAAATATGTTGAAGAGTTTAGGACCAAAAACAGAATCTTGGGATATGCCAGTGGGTGTGGGTAGGAAGGTAGAGGTTGATGCATTCCATTCAACAGCTTGTTGGTGGTCAGATAGGTAGCTGGAAAACCAGGATATGGTGGTAGGAGATAGATGTAGAGGTGAGAGTCGGGATAGGAGTAAGGTGTGTAAGATGGTGTCGTAAGCCATTGAGAGATCTAGTAATAGTGTAGATATGAATTTGCCAGAGTTACATGCTAAATTAATGATTTCAAGAAAGGAAAGGAAGGACAGTCATGGTACTATGGCCAGGGCAGAAGCCGTGTTGAGTAGGGGAGAGGAGATTGTTTTGGGTTAGGTATGGCATGAGTTGTGTATGGATAGCTTTTTCTAATATCTTGGAAAGAGGTGAAAGGATAGCAATAGGTCTGAAAATTTTCATCTAAATTACTGGAAACCATATCCTGTGCAAAAGCTAACACAGAGTTTTTGTTCTTCTTTTCTACTGATTTTCTCTCAGGTTCTCCAAATTTCTTCTTTGCAGGAATCCAGAGAGTTTAATGACTTTCCAATGACCAGATTCTACCCAAACAATTTTAATGTCCCTTTTTTCTTAATTTCTGTTTTAGCATTTGCAGAGATCATATCGCCCTTTCGATCAGTGTGTACTGTGCAATCATCTTGAAAAAAAAAACAATGTCATAAGTCTTTACACCCTGATTTAAAGAAGTATGAAAGAAACTTTTTCTAAGAAGTATGAAAGAAACTTTTTCTAATGCCTCAAACTGGGCTGAACACCAGCATTTTTAAATGGAGTAATAAATGACAGAGAAATCCATGCACACTTTGATTAATTGTCTTTACTGTGATGTCTGTTGCTAATTCTATAAATATCCATCATGTGCTTTTTTACTAGTGATATGAACCTGTCTTTAAAGTATACATTTTGTGTATGTTTGTGTGAGTAAGGGCATGGCTGTAATGTCTGTTAGTCATATCTGTATACCACATACCATCTCTCTTGTTCAACATCTCTCTTACCATAATTTAATCTGTACTGCATGTCTGAGATATATATTTTTATAGTCTTGTCTGCATACTGTAACTGTTTTAACATTTTCCTACTATCTATACAGTGTAGTATTAAATGCATTACATCTGTGGAGAGTAAAAAATCTGACAGTCGTGTCTGCATAGCTTGGATGGTTTTGCCAAACAAGACTGTGTTGATAGTCATGCACATTCTTTTTTGGTAAAAGTCTGAGGTCATTTCTACAGAATACAACTGTTCCTGTGCATCTTATAAGACTCCAAATAATACAGATGTCTCTTAAATCTCATCTATGATGCCACATATCTGCCACATAGCCCAGTGGTTTATAAATGCAGTGTCATGGCTGTATGTGCATGTCCATGCTCTGCATATCAGAATACAGACATTTACCATTGTACAAGACCTACCTCACTACTACACATCTATTAATATTTTCATATCCTTGTTGTTGCTGTCATGCAATATATGTTATACAACAGTGCTCACACTCAAACACTGCAGCCGCACATTGTGGACACATATAAGCATGGATATTATAGGACTTACAAATGACTTTACTGAAGGTCAGACTTTATGTCATGGTCATACAACTGCCCAAAAACTTCTGTGGTGTATAAAATGACAGTCATCCATCTCTATGTCCCCTCATACCTTAATAAAGCCACCACATGGTTGATTTCTGGCAGCATATATATAATCCTGTTTTTCCTCTGATCTACATTTGTAGCGTGTCCTTATTTTGCCATACTGTCTAATTAGACAAAGAGAATGATAATAATATGTACCTGCATCAAAAGCAACATCTGTTTTAGCCTCATGGTAAGTACATAACATGTTTTGTCACTTTATTGGCCAAAGTATTACAATGCATATGTAGTGGGCATATCAACACAAAGGTCTTAGACCATAACTGTATGTTACTTTATGTGATGTGCATGGTTTATATGCTGTATCATACTTTGCTTTTATGTCACAGTTATATGTTGCACATGGCAATTGCTGCATTGACAATGCACAGATATCTTAGTCTCACCATTGCTATATTACGACTTTCTATTCCAGTGGCAGGGGGTAGTTCTGACCCATTGGACGGTACCTTTTGAGATATACTGTTAAGAGTGGAATACATCTACATGCCAGGCACTGTAGGTAATATGCAAGAGATGAAATGTTCTAAGACTGTGATTTTACTTTAGGCACCTGAGTTTAACCAATCTGCTGTTTGATTGACATCTGAATCATTTTAATGAGTTGTCTGACTGCAGCAGCTATCAAGAAAGTTTTCAAGTATCAGGCTTATACATGGCATGCATGATATTGGTGGGTAGTGGAGAGTGCATTGTCTGGTAAACATATGGGGCACTCATCTTTAAGTTACAGTCATCTAAGTCACACTGTAAGCATATCTTAATATACAATTCAAGTTTTCACATGCACCATGTTGATCGTAAAAATACGTTTTACTGCTTACAGCACCGTTATGTAATGTATATTGGACAGAGGCATCCATAAAAAGATGTTGTCTTCTACATTGCTATAAACATATTCACACAGAAATGTGCATAAAGACACACACACACACACACACACACACACACACACACACACACACACACACACACACACGCACATGCACACGTGCACATACACACACACAGACACACACAGACACACACACACACACACACACACACACACACTCACACATGCAACATGTGAGCAGCTGCGGATCATATCAGAAGCAGTAGCTTATTGGCCTGAATGACTACCCTTGTGTTACACAACCTTGTAACATGAATTATATATTAGCACATTTGTTGTGTTACTATTTGTCACATAGTATTATGTCTTCTCAACTTTTCTTTACCATTATTTCTCCATCATCTCACTTCCTCATTTTAGATATATCATCTCTTCCAACATCAGGCCCTAAATCACTTTCACTGCAGCTACAAAATCCCTTGTGTTTCTGCCATTGTATACATGGTTCACAATATGTTGTTATATGCCTGAGAAGACAATTGTTTTTCTTTTTTTTTTTTAATAATTTTTTTATTAATTTTAAGTGACAAATTCTTATACATAGAATATAATAACATTTAAAGAACATACCAGTAAAAACTATATACAATGTCCATAACAAATTAACAATGTAAAAACCTTTTTACTTGCATTTTGTCTAGTAACTTATTAAGTTTTAACCATTACATTTTTTATGTGTCATTTTGTTGTTCTTGAAGTTAAAGTTTGCAATTCCCTATAACATTGGCTAGTGAGATAAATTCAGTGAATTAGAGGATATTTTTAGATTTCCAATTGACCATAATAATTTTTCTTGCAATTGCAAGTAATGACCAAAGGAGATTAACTTGAACTCTTGGAATACATGTAGGTATTGGGGCATTACATAGTACCAGTGAATCAGTGAATCAGAAAGTTCACATTTGTCTGACCACAGTGCTTTTATAAAGTTTTTAAACTCTTGCCAATAATGCATTACATTTTTACATTTAAGAAACATATGTTCCCAATCTGCTCTTATTGTTTCTTCACATCTCCAGCATTTGTTTACATCATTCTTTGAGATTATTGCAATTTTATAAGGAGTGATAAAAGTTCTAAGTATATATTTCCATGAAATATTTTCCAAAAGGGTGATGATATTGTATAGTTAATTGACTTAAGAATTAAAGTTTTCTCATCCTCTGAAAAACTTTGTTTATTAATTTTTTCTGGATAGTTCTATAACAAACCTTCTGGTATTTCTAAGTCTAATTTTAATGTTTTGTATATTTTAGATATTGAAATAATGTTATTTTTCAAGATATTTATTTCACCAAGGAGTAGTAATATTTTAGGAAACAATGTAATTTTTGATATTTGAGATATTTTAAGTTCATTAACAAAATATTTTATAAAAATCTGAATGTTTCGCCAGTTATTATTATTTTTATTATATTTAGCCATAAGCAGACATGGTTCTTGTATGTTATTATTTATTAAAAATTAATGCCAAAAAATGTAACTATTTTTTGTCATGTCATTGATTTTGGCTATGTTAAATGAATCAAGGCATCCCTTTGTATATGCTATGGGAAATAATAATAAGTTATTTTTTTTCATCATATGAGTTTCATTTATTGATTTTTTTAAATTGGGATAATATATATTTAAGAAATAAAGAAGATTTTTCATTTCTATTTGTATTATAAATAAAATCCTTTAAAACTAGATAAACCTTTATAGTTACTGAAAATATAGTGTTTTCTATGTTTATATCTGAGTTGCCTAGGAGCTCACTTACGTGAAGATTCTTCCTATTTGATTCATATTTAGGATTTACCCATTGAGTTATTATTTTAAGTATTACTGACTCTGCATATAGTTCTAAATTTGGAAATGAAATTCCTCCATCTTCCCAGTTTTTGTAATGCCATGAATAAGCAACTCTTGGTTTTTGAGGAAACCATAAGAATTTTAGTAGCACAGAGTTTAATTGTTTTATTAACTTCTTTGAAGGTGATGCTATTAATGTTTGAAAAAAGAACATACATTTTTGGTAATAAGATCATCTTTATTACGTTAATCTTTCTTCTATATTGAAGAACATTTTGTTCCATTTGTCTGTATAAGCTTTTACCATATATATTAAGTTTTTGTAATTTGTATTTATGGTATCTTTTTAAGATGATTTTATTGTTACTCCAAGGTATTTAAGTGCATCATTAGCCCAATTGTAATCACCATGATTTATCAAAATATTATCTATTTTTTTGTTTAATATTAACGCTTCTGTTTTGTCTTGGTTAAATTTCAAACCTGAGATAATTTCAAAAGTTTGAATAGATTTTTTAATATGGTTTATTGAAGAATTAATGTGCCCTATTGTTAACAAAATGTCATCTGCAAAAAGTAGAATTTTGGAATCATATATAGGGTTTACATAAAAACTTTTTATATTGGAATTTTCTCTTATATAGTTTGCTAATGGTTCTACTGAAAGGGCAAAAAGTAAGGATGATAAAGAGCAACCTTGTTTAGTGCCTTTAAGAATTTTAAGAGGACCTGACAAAAAGGCACCTATTTTAATATATGAAATTAAGTTTGTATATAGTCTGCTTATAAGACCTATAAATTGAGATGAAAACTATAAATTTCAAGTGTCTTAAATAAATAAGACCAGTTTATGGAATTGAAAGCCTTGTTTAAGTCTAAGCTAATGATTGACAGTTCTTTTTTTATTGGCATGTTCAATTAAAGATAATAATCTAATAATATTATCTTGGACCGTCCTTTTTAAGATGAAATCTGTTTGGTCATCTTTTATCAGATTAGGTATTATTTGGTTTAATCTGTTAGCTATTATTGAAGTGAAGAATTTATAGTCTACATTTAACAGCGATATGGGTCGATAAGAGGCAACTAGTTTAGAATATTTTCCTTGTTTCAAAATTGGAGATATCATACCATATTTCCAGGATGGTATTAAAATTGCCTTCTACCTAAAGTCTTCAACTGCATCTAATAATGTCTGTAGAATATTATCAGGCAGGAATGTATATATTTTCCCAATTTAACCATCTAGGCCTGGTGATTTTTTTTTTTTTTTTGAGATTTAAGATTCTTTCCTTTAGTTCTTTTAATGTTATTGGTTTGGTTAGTTTGGCATTTTGCTCATTTGTTATTTTTTTAATATTATCCTTTAAGAAATTATCTCTAAGATCATGACAGTCATTGTTTACATTTTTCTGGTTTATGATTTCTTGATGTTTTCTAAATACTTCTAGCATGTCTTTTAGATCTGATACACATTTCTGATTACTAATTGATTCATCTTTAATCTCTGTTATGTGTTTGGTCATAGTTAGATTTTTTGATTTTACTGCTAATCTGTGCATGCTTTTGGGATTAACTGAATAGGATTGCAGTTTGAGCCTTTCTAAGTTTATTGTAACTTTATGATTTAAGATTTCCATATATTCTAGATTTAGTTTTTTAAGTTCAGTATTTGAGTTTATGTCCTTGGTTTTTGTCTTATTTTTCTAAGTTATCCATTTTTAATTGAATTCTATTCAATTCACTTTCCCATTCCTTTCTCTTGTTTAAATGCCAATTTTTAATTCTACCAAACAAATAGACCTTTAAGGTATCCCACAGTATAACTTTGGATGTTTTATTATTATCATTAATATCCAGAAATATCTTTATTTCATTTAGCAGCCAATCTTTAAACCCTTTTATGTTTATAATGTATGCTGGAATTCTTTGCCAAAATATTAGATTATTAGGTTTAATGTTGACTTTAAAGAAAATGGCATTATGGTCAGACATTGAACAATAATTTATTGATACTTCCTGTAACTTAGAGTATAGACTGCTAGTAACAAATATTTTGTCAATGGTAGTTAGGTTACCAAATCTGTAGGAATAATGGGTGTATTTTAGAGAATTTGTTTCTTTTAGTTCATATATATCTCTCAAGTTTGAACTATTGATGAAGTTATTAAGCTTTTTTGCAGAAGAAGATATTGTAAAGTTATCTCTTTTGATGGTGTCATTTTTGGATAGGATACAATTAAAGTCTCATGTATATATTATCTCACCTTTAGATCTAGTTAAGATCAATTCCAGGTATTTGTTTACTGTTTCTCTGCCTATGCCCGGTAACCAATACGTGTCTACCAGTGTAACTTGTTTTTTATTTCTAATGTAACTATATATAACATGACATTTCTGTCTTTTCTGTCAGAATATGAGTCCAATATTTTAGGAATTGGCAATAATTTCTTCCAGAGTATCAAAGTACCTCTTCTCTTGGTCTGATAGTGTGATTTTGCAAGTATTGTGTAACCATTAAATTACATTTTTCCTATCAAATGGGATTCTTGTAAAAAAGCAATGTCTACTTTATTCATTTTTAGGTATTTGACCAGACACCCTCTTTTTATAGGGTTATTAAGACCACTGACATTTAAAGACATACATTTATAAGAGGACATTTCTTTTTTTTGACACATGAAAATATTAAGGATTTTGTTATGGACAAACAAAATATTGTATACATAACTCTGGAATATTTATAACTATATACAATTCTAAACATAGAATAATTTATTTTGAAACCAAAAAATAAGTACTTTAAATCACTTTCTACTATCCCCTTCATGGAGTTCAAAATACTCCTGATTCAAGAAGAAAACTGTTTGAATCACCCAACCCTTTACCAATAACAGTTTACCCCCCCCATCAGAAATATTTAATATGAAATAATAACAAATAGACAAAACTTATATATATTAATCATGTTCTGTGTGTAATTCCAAAATGGAATTATTAAAGACTTATTATATGTAATATTATTTATTAAATATTGAATATCAGTTTTAAATTAATCATACAATTTATACCATCTGTTTCCTATTATTAACTAGTTAACAGCTACTACCATTAATTAAGAAATCTATTAGTAGGATTTGTTTATGTTCAAGTCTATTATATGCCAAAGTACAGAAAGAAGGAAAGAGAGAGAAAAAAAAAAAAGTAAAACCTTTATGTACCGTATGTTTGCTTCTTATTAACATATTTATCTGAGCAATATATAAGTCAGTTTCTTTATACGTGTTGTGGCATCAGTAAAATGTACAATATGAGTAGGGTTAAAACATTCCATCCACTTCCTGTTAGGGATTTTCAGCAGTCCTTTTCATTTAAGAGGATGTGTTTCTGTGTAAAACTTGCTACGTGACTTATTGTGAAAGGGAAACAGTTAATGAGTACATATGGGTCTTTATTCATTTGTTCTGATAGCTCTTTCCTGCTATCCGCTTTTATCTTTAGACTCTTTTATTTAGAAGGCTCCTGTAGTGTTGGTTTTCATCACGTTTTAAGATTCCTTCTGGATCTTGCCTTTAGGGTCAAAGTTCACGCTGACTAAGCATGTCTGCAATGCTGCGAAAACATGTTTCACTAGGTTCTCCTGAAAAGGATGTTCCAGGGCTCGAGACAATGTTTCGAGATGTAAATAAGTTTATATTAGTCTTTTCAGCGGGAACATTGACTTCAAGGAGAGAAAAAAAAAACGAAAAAAAAAAAATGGAAAATACATGCGAGAAGTTCGCACAGCACAGAACATCACTCACAGCTATCCAAAAGGCTTACTTTTTTGTTTATTTTTTTCCTCCTTCCCTCCTCCCCTTCATACAAGTATATTTTACTATATATGAGAAATTCTAACTATAATATAAATAAGGCACTACACTGTAAATAAACCACATGACAAACTGTTTCATTTAGCCTGATGTCAATCTAATATGTATCAGTCTTTACACTAGCACTGTAATTTATTAAAACAGAGATGCAGAAGCTGCATTTTTCTTTCCTCATCAAACATAAAACAGCCATCAGAATAAATATTTTTCTAAATATGTTAAGGTTAACTTATAGTAAAAGGAAACATTAAATAGGACCTGTCTCAACATTTAACCTACCTTTCAATAGAGTTTAAAAGCTTTAAAGGTAATAAGATCTGTATCTGATTTCACATTTAAAAATGCAAAATGGTAAAATAATGAGTCCACAGTTATTTTTCTTTTAACTTTTTTTTTCTGAGGACTTCCATGCATTATTTTCAGAGATTCTCTTTAATTTTAATGATGAGTTTGACCATTCCATATCTTCTATTTCTGCCTATTAATTTGGAAGATTTTTATGTAAGTGACAGCAGAGTCAAGATCATCAAAGATTTTGTATCCCTCTGTGAGAAATATTTTTAGTTTAGCTGGAAATAATAGATGTACCTTTATTTGGTTCTTCTTAAGCACTTTAATAATTGGAAGGAAAGTCTTTATTTTGGTCATTACTGCAGAAGAATAGTCATTGTTAAAACGTACTACATTATCATTTACTATTACAGGGTACTTAGCCCATGCAGTTTTTAGTACAAGTTCTTTATCTTGTGTTGATATAAATTTGACAATAACTGACCACGAAGTGCTTTTATTAGTAGAAGAAGCAATGGATCTGTGTGTCCTTTCAATTCTGAATGAAAGGGCTTCAGGAAGGTTTTAAGACAGTTATCAACCATGTAGTCAGTAAACTGACCATGTTATTTCCTTCTGTTATTTGGAAGACCAAAAAGCTGAAGATTGTTCCTTCTTGACCTATTTTCTAAGTCTTCTGTTTTGTTTTGAAGGGCTGTGTTTTGTTTCAAAAGTAGCTCTGTTTTGTTCTCTCCTTCTTGAAGTCTTCCATCTACATAATTGAGAGAGTGATCTATATTAGAAATCTGAGATATCTGAAGTTGTAATTCCTTATGTATTAAATCCATTTGCTTAGAACATTTTTGTTCAAAGATATCTATTTTTGTATCCATTTTGTCCAGTTTTAAAGACATCTCTTGTAATGTTATTGTCGCAGCTAACAGTTCCTTCTTAACAGAAGAATCCAAGGAATTATTCTTAGCCTGACTCATCTTTCAGGTAGAGATGTTGTAGTCTATTATCTGAAGATTTTGACAGGAACATTTTATAATAGATTTATAGTTTTTTGAAATAATCCACCAGCAGGGTTTTAGATTTCATAAAATGATAAAAGATTAATTGGATTATTTTTGTAGTTGAAATCCTGTCAGAAATATGTAGAATTGGCAGAGCTGGAAGAAACTGTTGTTAGTCAGTGTATATTTTGGCCACGCCCCCAACAATTGTTTTTCTGACTACATCACCATATTATAAGCAGACTTGATGTTCTCACTACTGATGATTTTTTTGTGCCTCTTGGAGACACAGGTATGCGAAGGTACATAAAATGAGCTGAAGATTTTGCAATCTTCTTGTTATTAAAAGAAGTTTAAAAAATAGATGTTTACATATTTTATTACTCGGTTTAAAGCACCAATTTAACATTATATAATATCAGATAGTCCTTATCCATGAGGGGCAGGGGTGCTAAACTGTGGATAAGTTTGTGGTTACCCATATATTCATCCAGACTACTCTTTAACAGAGAAAGAGAAGCACTCTGCTCTATATGGAGTAGAAGATGGTTCCACAGAAGCAGTATTCCCTGCGATATATACCTACCCCTCAAATACAGTCTATTTATTTTGCAAAAGAGATTGAAATCCCTTGAGCATGTGTGTATGATTCCATTGCACATCTGAATATGCAATAGTTCTGAAATAATACTCTGCTGAAGCTTTGTAGATGAAGTACAGGTCACCTCTCATAGCCTGTATGATACTGAGAAGAAAGGCAAGGCTCTGAGATGATCTGCATAGTTTTTTATGATTTAGGCCTTGAGTTATTTTAGTAGGAAGCATTGTGGTCACTCCAGTCATGACAAGTGCTTGAAGAGGTAAATACCAAAAAAGGGCGTTATACTCAAAGATCAGCATAATGAATGCCAAGTACAGTAGAATAGTTGCATTCTTGGATTTGAACACAATACCCTTAGATATAAGCTGTGCAATGAAAAATGCCTTCCTTACAAAAGTTGATAAGTAGTGATCAAAGGACAGTTTATTGTCAACATAGTTTCCCAGATCCCTAACTGCTGGGGTGGGAGTTGATATTGGGTCAAGAGTTGCTATAACAGTTAAGGTGTTTACCTCACAGACAGGAAGAGTAGAGTCTGAGTCTCACCAAGAGTAATTGGCTAGGCTAAAAAGGGACCACAACGGCAGCTGGCCTAGTACTTATCTATGAACCTATGAACCTATAATTTTAGCAATGTGTTGCCAATGGGATAGTTCCAATGGCTTGCTAAAGGATAAGATTATACATTTCCTGGTATTTAGTTTTAGTCCATGGTTTTGACACTAGCTCAGTGTTTGTGATAAAACCTCTTGAAGATATCTGGGAAGCTTATAATTGCACCAAGTGCAAGCCATCTGCAAACTAGGTAGTCGCAAACATGAAACATTATTTTGCCCTCTGTGAAGTATATTCCAAAGAGTAGTGGCCCAAGGACTGAATTTTGGGGTATACCAATAGTGACATGACTTTTGGATGAGATAGAACTGCCCACCTTAACTTCTTGACTTCTATTTGTGAGCCAGTTTGCTATCCACTGACATTTAGTTGTGAGAATTTATATACAATGCCTGAGTGTGGTATGGTGTTAAACATCTTTGTGAAGTCTAGATATTTGATGTGCACTATTTCACCATTATCCATTGCTTCTATAACATTTTCAAAGATGTCAATCAAGTTAAGTAGGCAGGATCTGTTCTTGATGAATCTGAACTGTATTGTGTTGAGAGTCTGTTGGTTACTTAAATCCTTATTTATTAATTATGTAATTATCCTTTCCATTCCCTCACATATTTGACTAGTTAGGCTTATGGTCAATCATTACCTGGGTCTGTTGAAGCCCCATCTCTGTGCAAAAGATTGACTGTTATGTCCTCCATTCAATATATTTGGATTTATGAATGTTTTCCTTTTTGGCATTTCATTGTGCTGCCCATAGTTAATTTACATGATCTTGTGTTGTCAGACCTGATAATGCTTGTCTTTATTTCCATTATATTCGTAAGCATATGTTCTAATAATTTTCCTGTATTCTGCCATGATATAAATGATCTTTTTTTTTTTTTTTTTTTTTTTTTTTAATATATGGGGTACATGCTTTGCATTCTAATAAACTAATCCTTCTGTATGGATTTTTTTCTTTTAGTTTCATGTGTATTACTATAATTGAACATAACTGTACTCAAACTGCATGTGTTTCACAGCTTTTGCTTTTTTGTCTAATTCATTTAGTGAATGGGAAAGCCTCACTATGTGTAAGTTCTTATGTCTAATGATGACCCAAGATCAATGCTTTTAGTGACAACCTCAAACTTATACCTGAATGTGGTAATACCTTTTCAGAAGTAGTGAGCATAAAACTTCTGTTGCACACCTAAAATTACAAAGAATGAAGAGGTTTCTTAAAGAAGACCAACAAAATGGTAAAGAGTGACCATTACGCTTAAGTATTAGTCAATTAAATTAAGCATGGGGATTGCTTAATTCATGGGTAAAGCTGAGGCATGTATCTGTGCACTTTTATCACTTAAAGCAAAGCTTGTGTACAAGAGCAGCATATGATTTCTCTGCCTTCTTACCAGTGAGTATTGGTGTCCCATAAGAACCTGTACTAGGCCCCATAGTATTCAACATATTCATCAATGATCTCTACACTGCTATAAAAATGCCACCCTAGTTCAATATGCTGATGACCTGACCCTAATCTGCTAAATCTATTTCTAAATTACAAGACCTTGTGCAACAATCCTTACTGATTGAAACATGGCTAAATAATTCACAACTACTACTAATCCTTAAAACAATAATACATTACTGCTTATTACTTCTGAACACAGCTCTGCCAAAACAACACTATTCACTCTTGAATCTGCCAACAACACCATTATAGAACAAGTAAACCATACATAAATGATTAGTTGAAATTTGGCCACCATGTATCATACATGGTTAAAAATCTCATCAAAACCTAGATACATTATACAGAATAAAAACAATCTCCTTGACATAGCCAAAGACATATAGCCTCTACTTACTTACCGCCATCTCCTCTCTATGCTGCCACTAATTTCAAGTCTCACAACTTTCCAGACATGAGCAATGCTGTAGTAAAATAGACAAATTTGCAATGAGCTATAACAATAGAGCAAACAATGGTCAACCCCTCAGAGAATTAAGGTTAGAACTATTACATCACCTAGCTCTCTCAGCTAAATACAATACAGAAACATCTCAATAAGCTAGAAAATTGCCCAGCCTGTAAACGCTTAAAACAACACTACTCCCCCAAGAATTTTATGCTCTACAGAAACATCACTAATTGCTACAACCAAATCATCTAATACTGCAGGTGATTCTAAATATTCAAACAGTACAGCTAAACTATGGAACCACATTTCACTTCCAATAAAATCTATTCAGAATGCAAACTCATTTAAAACACAAACACAACTTCAACTTACAGATCAATGGATTTTCCCAGGTATATCTCCAGGATAAATTTCACCATTATCTTCAGCTTGCCATATTGTCAAACTATTTCTCTTCATTCAGCACCCTATGCCCCACAACCAGTCTTCACCAATATCTGCATAAATTTAGTAGCATTTGACAGCCATATACACAGTTTTTGTAGGATTACCACCGTTTAGGCGAATACACTGCGGTCGAACCCACCAATGCTCGAGTCGAAATCTTGAAGTTCTGCATGTCGAATGGCCAAAATGTCGCAAAGAACACCGAATGTGACATTTTTGACCACTCTACATCCAAAACGAGTGCTAACATGGGTCCAAAAGGGGAAGCAGGTTTGCCGTTCGATGCATTTGCATTCGGTATTTTTCATGTTTGCTGCATTGCATTCGATACATGGATGGTCGACATTGTGTCCATCGGCTAAATGGTGGTAAACCGTTTTTGTAACACTGCTCACCCAAACTCTGTTCTTCTAATATAAACCTTATGATATCAATATGTATATAATTATCTGTGAACTTTCTTATACCCTACCTCTTATCTACTCCCTTTTGAGCTTCAACAAGGTTTGCAATTGGTGACCAGCCATGTGCTTTGCTTCAATGATCTCTCTAAGTGCTGACTCAAGGTAGGAGCTTCATTGGCTTATTTTAGTTTGTTCTTTTTCTTCTTTTCTTACATTTGCTTTTCTGGCATGTATAATTAGCATTTCTTCTTACGTTGTCAGTACTGTATTTTAGACAACAAAGCCTTTGGGGAGGATAAGCAAAATGTATTAAGTAGGCAAGTAGATGTCAGGGTTAGAGTGTAGACATAGACCAGAGTTGCAGGTTTGAATCTCAGGTCCTCCAGTCTGTGTTCAACTCTGCTCATAGATGTAAAGACGTGTGTGACATTGTAAAATGCATATTGTGATTGTTGGATGTTCTTCTAATGTAAAACTTTGGGTGGTGGGTTTGGCATAATAGTTAAGTTCTTCACCTCATAGACACAAGGTACAGGCTTTGATTCTGACCTTGAGGTATTAGCGAGGCTTAAAATGGCCCTTCAGGGCAGTTAGTCTTGTACTCACCAATGAACCTATGAACTTAGTATTAACATTTTTTAATCCACCTAGTTCCTTTCATCACCTCCATTTTTTTGAATTTCAAAGCACTAATCACATGATCTATTATCTTTTTGACAAAATTACTACCACATCTCTTCAGATGCTCAGTATTCAAAATCTATTAATGCAAAATAATCTCTTATTTATTTATTTATTATTTATTGGCATTTGTTAACCAGGTTTGTCCAGTTGGGTCAGAGACCCATTTTCAGTGGAGACACGAAGAGGAAAGCTACAGACAATATACTATACATAAAAGTTTAGTTTAGAATACATAAAAATTTAGTTTATAATACATAAAATATATAGTTTATCAAGCAATTACAAAGAAATTCACAGTGATAAGATAAGAAAAAGACTACAGTAGATCAAATCAGGAGATATTTACACAATATATATATATATATTTTTATTACGGTATCAATAACAGTTTTGAAGTGGTAGAGTACTGTGAATATTAAGACGTAGTATTTTAGGACAGTACAACTTGTGAGGTATGAGCGATGAGAGTGCAAGTATAGGGTGAAAGGGGTATCAGGAGGTAGAAAAAGATGCTAAGGCAATATGAGGGGAAAAATTGTAGAAGGTTAGGATAAAGGATAGTAGTGGAGTTAGGTAGGATCATGACAAGTACAAGTTTTGGTGTTAAGTAAGTCAAGACTGTGTTCTTCCTAAAAGTGTATAGGGTGTGTAATGGAGTGTATGTGTGATGGAAGTTTATTCCATGCTCGGGATACAGTGGATTTTATACTTAACAGTCACCTTTATTTCCTATGAATATAATCTAATTGGCAAATGTATGTGTAATTGTTAATGTATATTACTTACTGTGTGTTTAAAACTCTTTGTAACATGTTAAAGCTTTTGTCCATATGCCTCCCCTGAAATGTTTTATTTTTTGACAAAACCCAGTCAGGCAAACTTTGTAAACAAAAGCAAAATAAAGTAAAATAAAATGGTTGCCCACAAGAGACAGATAAGTATTAGATGACTAGTACAAAGACATAACTGCTGGCTGCAAAAAAAAATGTATTGTGCACAGGACAGGGTTCTGTTCATGAAAAATATATATTCTTTTTTGGGCTCTACACAGTTGACTATTAGCTACCCCAGGGACCTCTCCTCATTCACTGAGTCTTTCAAAAGAGCATGGTGTTCTCCCAAATTAACTCCAACCCATGTTCATGTCCAGTGAGGAGACTGAGGCACCTCAGAAACAGATGGGCAGTCGTTTTGCAGACATATTATCCAACCTTCACAGTGACAGAGCCACTGCCCTGCCTCCCTGAAGACAGCACTCTCCTGTGAATCCTTGTTCTCCTCCAGGAATTAACCATGAGGTGTGACTAAGTGAGCAGCATCCACATGATAGGCTCAGTCATTCAGTGCCATCAGGCACCTGAGCCACTATCAAACCCAGGTCACCTAGGCCATGGTCAGGACTTTACCCCTCTATACCACAGTGCTGGCTTATGAGTAGTGTATATCCAGTTCTGGGACATCTCATGGGCAGTACACATGCCAACAAGAAAGTGCAAAACTGCATACAGAGATGAGGAACATGTCCAAACAAAATATTCAGACAATTCTAGCTAGACCTCTATTTTGAGATGTGACCCACATACACCACAAAACCAATGACACATGACATCAGTGTATTCTCAAGAAAAGAGGTAAGAGCAACCAGATGTAAAAATACAGACACATTATGATATTATGTAAAATGGATATTGAGACCACAGGAAAAAATTGGTCTTTTATTTAGTTTGGATTTAGTATAGTTACGGAGTCTTCCCAATTTCTTTTGAAGATAATGCATTGAAGTACCAGCTTATTACATATGTCAGCACATTATCACTCTCTACCTTCACCCATTTCTTTGTTTTATGTATCTATATGCACTTTTTACTTCTGTCTTTCCCATGCTTTTTAATGTGTTTTTTTCCCCTCTGGAATACTGCCTGTCACCCTTCAGCATCCACATCACCAGTTGGCTATTTTGACCTGATTGGACTCCACAGGGGGAATATCCACCAGTCGTTGAAGGTTATCCATTAACCAGGCAGCAATGAGTCCTAACCCCCAATTCCTGTCACAGTCATTGGTTTCAGTTGCAAATTCCTTCTGAGCATGTGTACTATCATGTATGCCACCCTTTGCTTACAGCATGTGTTGCTTGGTGTGCATGTCACTATTAAGATGTTAGTATATCAGCTAAGTGCTTATACTAAGCACAACTATTGCTGTGCATTATTATTGCAGTGGGCATAACTGCATCCATCTCCACAGGGTAGGTGCACCTGCATCACCCTCACAGTCCCATCTTCTGCTGCCAAGTCCTACATTGCTCAAGCCACTAATCAAAGTCGGGTTGTCTAGTTTGTTAGAAATTGCCTCCTTTTCCAGATAACTTTTTAAAACTCTGGTCAGTACCAGTAACTACTACAATGCTGCAAATTAAATGCAAAGAGATAAAACAAAACACAATTTGTATAAAAAAGAACGTTTATTATAAAATGCACTGTTTGACTATCAGTGTACATGGATCTAAATTATATCTCACATAGGATCTTACTTTAGTTTGTGTATGAAGATATTTCATGAGTTAACTTTCTGAAATGGAACTGTCTGATATGCTGAAACTTGTAACTGCAAGTCATGGAATAGCAAGACTGTACGAGCTAAATACGGACTTGGATATAACATGTCTGCAATTGCTATTTCTAGGAACATTTCTCTTTTTCAAAGGCATGCAGCTGTCAGAGTTTGTATACATAAGTTCAAGGTGTATAGAGACTTGCCCTCTACATAGAGGGGTGCAGGGGTCTTCCACCTACAAGAATCAACTTTAAAGGAAGACAAGTGATGTTTAACATTCACTGTTCTGCTACGTTTTCATACTTTTTTCATAATTCTTGTTGTGAAATTACAATAGTAATACCTTCAAAAACTTGATAGATAACAGTTACCTTAGACTTTGTATGAACTGATTTTGTAATGACAGAAAATGTTTTCCTTACTGCCATAACCTTAAATATCTATGTGGGGGTGTAAGCATTAGAATACTCATTTTAAACTCTCAACAATCGTCATTCTGGGGATGAAAGACACCTAGCCATGCTGGTGTTTTGCATGCTGCAGCTACCAGGGCAAACTGAAAGTCCTTATTGCATACATTGTGACTTGGAAACCCTAAGAATTCCACTGGCTCTGGTGTGAGTGTTAGATACACATACACATCACTGAATTTTGTAAGCAGCTTTTCTCCATATCATGCATCCCTAGGCCTAAAATTAGGCAAGTTTCAACTAAGCTACAAAGGAGGAAAGTAAAATATGACATCATCCTCTTTCAGTCTGAAATGGTATAATTTTCAAACATCCTGGTAGGCATAGTGAAACCATATCATCTTGGCAAAATGGTCCCATTGTCCCATATGGTACCTATCAAGACAGATATTTTAGCATTCAGTCATGATGACATTGTGACATAGAGAGGGAATTTAGTGCCTATCAGACTTTTGTGAGACATGCAAACAGATGTAGTAATTTGTAACTGATGTGGTTCATCTCTTCCATGGGGTGTACAGGCACCAAATAGGACATTTTTCATCCCCATAGTGTTTTTTCTACCCCATTCAAACTCCAAAATAAAAAAAAAAGAAAAAAATCTAGAAGTGAAGGTATCTTTGGTAATGCTGCAAGTTCCACCCCCTTTCAATCTATCTTGCTCTTTTTAAAAATAGTGGCTCTCCACTTAGACACCTAAAACTTAAGTTATCCACTTTCATATTTAACTGTTTAGTGCACATTGCAGTTCATGGGTTAGTACTAAGCCAACTGCCCTTGCAAGCCATTTTAAGCCTAGCCAATTATCCCTTGTGAGACTCAAATCCTAAACCTTGTGTTTGTAAGGCAAACATCTTAACCATTTGGCCACCCTTCCAACCCGAGGAAAAAACATTTGTTTTTTCTAACCTTTAAAAATCTATTGCAAGACCACCAATTATAGGAGAGTCCACATTGTGCCTTTCAGTAGTCATCTTGGAATTAGTGATTCTGTTTTCTCCTGGTTAGAGAAGGAGTAGAGGGACATTATTTCCTGGAGACTGCTGATCACCAGAAAGCCTAATAACTGCTTTATAAGTGACAGCTTGGAATCTGTGCTTATATTCTGATCCCAGTGAGAGAAGGAGAACAGTGCATTGATTCCTGACTGTTTCTGCATGGAGAGTGAGTGCTAGGAAAATGCTACAAGCATACAGACCCTTATATCATCTGGGACAAGACTGTGGATCACAAAACAGGCTGTGACCTTCTTCTCTTCTTGGAATTGGTGCTAACAATTTCCTTCTGGTGAGAGAAGAAGCAAAGGAGCATTGTATTCCAAAAGAGTGAAGCTGTGGTGAGACCAGCATTAGTAGTAGGTAGGCAGTAGTCATTCATGTGACTCCCCTCTTTTCATCATTCTTGACAAGCTAATTCTTTGTTTTCAGTAAGTACCGCTTGATTTGTTTCTAACTTCAGAACATTTCCCTAAATACTTTATCCTTAAAGTTTCAAGGTTTATGTATTAGTTTCCCCACAATTGTTAGGCAGTGCTGTATACAGACCCAGACATCTTGAGTGACATTTTTCCTGTAAACGCACTATTGAAATTTCTCCAATACCTTGTTGCACAGAGGACAGCTAGTTTGCAGTGACAAGCACTGTCCATATAGTTGCAAACCGGATACTCCTGACAGTGATTCCTATTCTTACTCCAACTAGCTAATCAATAAAAAAAGGTCTGTTGCCATGGATACAAACTTTCCTACTGTCTCTGTTACAGGCTTGCTGAATATGGGCATCCTGAGGCAATCTAGAAATTGTCTCATGTTTACTGATAGCCAGTTAATTCTCTAATAAACTGGTAAGGTATGTGAGAGATGTATTTACACAATGTCACTGGAGGCAAAACTTTCACATAAAAGTACTCCTAATGTCAATAAGGTTGTCAGTAGTACACAAGTTGCACCCATCACACACAATTCAAAACAGACATATCAATCCACATAAGCTGAGGGACATACATGTAATCTTCTTAAACCACGAAAACCTCCTAGACAAAGTGCACATAGCAAATACCCTCAGCAGCCCCAAATGCACTCTTTCTAAACAACACCCGCATCAACACATAGAGCTACATATCATGCAGCCTCTACCTCTAAGCCCATAAGGCAAGCCACCACACAATCCAATATTCTAGTCATTGGGGACTCAATCATGTGACACACTGATGCTCATCTCACCAGGCTGAGTAAGGAGGAACTTACGGTCAGTTGCTTATCAGCGGCTAGGATCCACCACATCACACAGGCACTCATATAATTGGACCACAATTACCAATATGACTCACTCATAGTCCATGTGGGAGTAAATGACCTGAGACATACCTCCCTAGACTATACGAAGAGGGGCATGATGGAGCTCTCGGAGTATGTGTCTCAGACTGGTATGAGCCTAGCATTGGGCAGCATTTTATCTTCTATAAGGATGATGCCAAATATGAACAAAATATGACTGACTTTAATAATTGGCTTCATTTCTGGTGTCATTGTAAGGGGGTTCAATATTTGTCAGCATGGTAGAAGATGGTCAAAAGACCACACTGCTTGGTCAGGGATGGTCTGCACCTCTCCACTCTAGGCTTTCAAATATTAACTAAAACATTGTCTTCCACCATAGTGCCTTTTTTAGGCAATGCCAAACTGAAAGTATTTCCAAGATAACCTGCCATTGAGTACACTTTCCCCTTTGGTATGTACCTAACCAGGAATATCTAATGATTGGAACGTCCACAGAGGTTCCTCACTAAACAAATACAGGGCATAAGTAAAATGTCCTATGCAGACCGCCTCAAGGACCTATCCCTGTATTCTGTCTCCTACAGGCTTTTGAGGGGAGATCTATGCCTGGCATAAAAGGGATTGTCAGACCCCACACTCTGATGAACCTCCTGCATATCCGCAAAACAAACAGCACCAGAATTACCCATTCTAAAGACTTAAACTTTGCTTGTGACATAAATAGCACCTGCTGGAAAGATAGGTATGTATTCCAGAGACTACTCCATCTATGGAACAGGCTTCCCATCCACGTGAAGCAGATTTCCTCCTTAACCTAATTCAAGTGCAACTTGGACAGTTGAATGGGGAATGGGAAATTCATCCCTGGTTTGGCAGCTATGTCTCTAATGGACACAGGTAACCTGTAAATGGTTCATCTCCCAGGCCCATGCTTACACTTATCAAGGGTATCAGAACTCGTCAGAGATTTGGGATGCATGGTTAGGCTTAAAAAGGTCCGTGTGGTCGTTAGCCTAGTAAACACCTATGAACCTAAATGGGTAATTTATATGATTTATTCTGTGTGAAAGATGCTGATATCCATGTCATTACTAAGATGTCGTTTAAAGATCCAAAATGTAAGACACAAACTTCAAGGGTTTTGCTTCTCTTATTAATACAAACTGGAAAAGATGGAATGTCCTCGTTTTTTGTAGAAGAAAACCAAAAAAATGGAAACCAGGAAAATAATTAGGGGTTACATTATAGTCATAGGGAGAGGTACTAAATATAATTTTGTAAGAATCTATTGTATATACCACCTATGCCACCTGAAGAGCATGACGACTTTCTTACTAAATTTCAGGATGTAAAACTAATGAAAAAGCAATCCTAGTGGGACACTTTAATGACACAAACTTTGGTTTGGAAACTAGACAACACAAAATAAATATTCCAAGATATTAATTGACTATATTGCTTAAACCATGATGAAACAAACCAAATGAAATCCAACTAAAGATCATGATATCTTACATAACATAATAAAACCCGTTTTTTTCTTTTCTTTATTCATGGCTGCACCCTTGTGATTAACACAGGCCAATACCATAATCTTTAAACAGGACTAAAACAAAACTCTACCACAAATAAATCACATTTCCTTGAATTTACTAGTTGAGGTTTTATACAATAAATGACACATTTATAAAAAGATATTGGGATATTATCCTCATTTACACGTGAAAGTTTGTTCCTAATAGCATTAATAAGTTCTATGATGTTGTTAATGTCTATATGTATAAATTTATACTGGTAAGGCATTAAGTATACTGGTAAATTAAAAATATCTTGAGTGGAATGACAAAATTAATGTGTTATATTACAGAAGAAAGCTGATACTTAGCTTTGAAAACTATAAAACAAGTCTAGACTGAATGAAAAGTGGAAACTCTTTTCTAATTAGCTCTAGTCTAGTCCAGTCTAACTACAAACTCAGGTTGATCTCAGTAGTTAAAAACAACAATAAGTTATGCAATTAGATCAGAAAACTGAAAGGCAGACATCTTGAAGGTGACATGTTACCAATGAACAAAAAGTGATCATCCAGCCATAGGACATAGATAATATACTTGCAGAACAAGTTTGTGCAGGATTCAGGGTAAGACAATTGTTGCTACAAGTACAATTAAAAACTCAAACTTTATGAGAATAGATAACACATCTTATGGTTTCATACACAAAATAAAAAAAAGCTATTGAAAAATGTTAACATGTGGGTAGGCTCTTGACGACAGACTATATCGGTGCCGATTTTCACAGGGAGAGCTACGTCCTAGTAAGGAAATGGTATAGGGGTTGAATCAGAGAACGTATAGGTATCCCCAGTGAAACAGTCAATCTAATGCATAAACCCTTAGTGTCCACAGTCAGCTGTGATCAGAGAAGGCTCTAAGGTCATCAGAGACAAGGTTGAAGACCTAGAAGTTAATTGGAGCAAAAGCACAAGAGTTCAAGGAAATACCCTGGGCTCTAACACTTCAGGAAGAAGAAAAGGAAACAGGTGGAGTGAAAGAAGAACAGTAGTACCTCAAAACAATATGTGTGGACAGTATAGAATGATATACTGATCAGTCAGTTATAGAAATAAGGAACGTAAGCATACCTCTCAACTGTACAGATTTTCACAGAATGTCCAGAATTTGGCCTCATATTTTTAGTCCGGTTTTCATAAAATTAGTGGTAAATCATTAAAGAATGCAGTTCAAAAATAATGACCGATATTTGAGTTTCAGACCTCGTATCATTCAGAAAATTCATGCTAATGAAAAACCTGTTACACTATCAACTTTCTAAGTTTGTAAGAACAATATTTAAAAATTGTCCCTATTTTGGGCCTTTGGCCCACTTTTATTTATGGCTTTGTCCAGATTTCCTGCTCTAAGAGGTAGAGAGGTATGTTAAGGAAGACTGCTGGTAGAATGCAGAAGTCTCAAAAGTTAACAAAAGAAAAAAAAGAGTGCAAGAAAAAGTGGGAGATAGAAAAAAAGCATACAAGGCTTAGAAAGAATACTGGTTGGCTAACAAAGAGGCTAACAGAGCAGTTGCAGTAGCAAAGAACAAGCCACTGGGGGCAATCCACCAGCTCCTGGAAAGTGACTCAGCAGATGGCAAAAAGAAACTTGATCAGGCTGCAAAGCAGAGACAGAAAAGTAAAGATCAGAGATCCTTAATAAAAAAAAAAAATGCTCACCTGTCCACATGACATAAAAGGAGGATGGAAGGAATACTTCCAGCAGCTTTTCAATGAAGAAAAAACCCACAGAAGCAGTAATGCCCCAGACACAACCTACAATGAAAGAGGGAGAAGAGCCCACCCTAGAATAAGTAAGAACAGCACTAAGGGCAATTATGTCAGGGAAAGCAGAAGGCTCAGTGAGGTAAGGCATTAAGTATACTGGTAAATTAAAAATATCTTGAGTGGAATGACAAAATTAATATGTTATATTACAGAAGAAAGCTGATACTTAGCTTTGAAAACTATAAAACAAGTCTAGACTGAATGAAAAGTGGAAACTCTTTTCTAATTAGCTCTAGTCTAGTCCAGTCTACCTATGAACTCAGGTTGATCTCAGAAGTTAAAAACAACAATAAGCTATGCAATTAGATCAACCTGAAGAAAAACCCACAGAAGCAGTAATGCCCCAGACACAGCCTACAATGAAAGAGGGAGAAGAGCCCACCCTAGAATAAGTATAGACAGAGAGCTGGAGAACAGTGGAACAGGTTAACAGCTTCATGTATTTGGTTGAGGAGGTTGAGGAGAAGGGAAGTCTGAATGAAGAAGTCAAAGCCGGAATCACAGGAAATGCAGCTAAATGGCACAGAATATCATGGGTAGTGTGTGACAGAAGAATGCCAAAGAAATTGAACAGTAAAGTGCACTAAACAGTGGTGAAACCAGTACATCTGATATGACAAAGAAACCTGGGCAGTAAAGGCAGAGCTGTTAAGGAAGCTAGAGGTGATGAAGATGAAGTGTTTGAGTTGGGTGGTAGGATTCACAATGTGGAACAGACAAAGATATGAGGACCTCAATGCAGCAGCTAAGAGGGTCCAGTTGCAGACTATGTCAAAAACAACACTGTTTGCAATCAACACCATATTTGGCTAGCAATAGCCCATTTCACATTCTATACCCCCAAACAAGAAATCATCTGAAAAGAAGTGTCAAAGGTACAGAATCCAGGAGGATACCACTAGTAAATCTTCTCTAGATAAATAGACATCCCCACCTTGATTTGTTTCTTATTTTAAAAGCAAGTCTACCATACCAGGGAGATCACTGTAGCACCTTAGGCCTGACTGATCAACCCTGCTATTGAGTACAATGCTACATTTTAACCTTTAAGGAAGACAGAGAGCAACCTGCACTGAAATTATATAGACGGAAAAAGAAACGCTTCAGAAAGACTTCAGAAAGTGCAATTATATTATATTTCTTATTTATTTATTTTTTTTTTAAAAGATGACATCTGCATCATCTTTAAAGACGTTTCAGGTCTGATTCTGTTTGAAATTCTAAGAAACACACCACTAGAGAACCTAACACCAGATAATATAAATAATTTAAAAAAGTGGCAGATACATTGCACCATAGCTCTCTACCTTCCATCCCTAAAATGAGACACACCACTTTTCAAAATGTAGAACAAATTAACAAAATGTGGGACACATACTAACAGCATACTAACAACTTCAACTATGAAGTTCATGGTATAGTTGAAATGCATTAATTTATACTCAGAAAAAAAATGTTCTTTGATGAATTAAGGTGACTCAGTATTATCTGGTACTGATCACAGTTAAAAACATTAAACACTGAATGTGCAACAGATCCTTTCGATATGGAACCATGAGGATCATGGACTTTTAAAATGCAAAATGAATGTTCCTCATAATTAAGCAGATGAGGGCACAACAACTTCCTAGATTATAGAATAAGCATTTAATTGCAGTTGGATGAAGTCAGTCATTATCTTTGTTTAAAATATTGATTTATACATGAAAATGTATGAAACAGAAAATATCAACATGGGTTTAAAGCACTGAAGCTCCTTAAAGTCTGGTAAGTTGTATTTCTATGTAGTTTGTTGTACAGATCTCTGTTCAGCCATTGCTATTCTGCTACTTTACATCAGTGGCTTACATTTTCCATTCTCATTGCATTGGGAGGGGGTGCAGCTATTTGGAATTTGATCTGTGTTTAACCTGTATGGAGTACATAAAATAATTGCCAGCCTTCAGGGTAACTTACAGTATGGATTTATTTAGTTAGTTAGTTAGTTAGTTAGTTAGTTAGTTAGTTAGTTAGTTAGTTAGTTAGTTGGGTGACTTTGTTGATATACTTTTTTCAGCCTTTGTTTCGGCCCAATGGGCAAAAATTAGAATGCATAAATATAGATATAATAAATGATATAGTACATATAAAGCAGGAACAGACTTCTCCCTTTCTCCATATTCATGTTAGTTTTGCTGCTGTGTTTCAGTCATTTATGTGGAAAGTCACTCCTACACATTCATATCTACCCACCTTATCTCTTCTATCTTTTTATGATATAGCATTTCTGAATACTATGGCGGTTTCTTTTATTTTCTAAGTATTCAAAAAATACTATATTACAGCAGCCATTTATTAAGGTTTATTTTACAGAGTCTCACTTTTAGTGACCATTACCCTCTCTTATACAAGTTTAATCTGTTTCTTTCAGTCGCCTTCCCTTCTGGATTTTAAGAGATTTGAAATGCTTTAACTCTTCATATTATGAGTTTTGCCAATGTGTCTACTTTCTGTATTATTGTAGTTATTGTGACAGGTTTGAAATTCATCCATTGGCTTGCTTTGCCTCCTCAGTTGGCTGGTAGTACCTGTGAATTAAATATTTAAAGCTGACATTTAAGATCTTAAGTCCCGCATGTACAAATGCATTTCCTTATTACAATAACGGCTGCATCAAACCACAGAGATTTTTAATCTCTACTGAAACCAAAATCCTAATTTAAGTATCAGCTGTGGTACAAATGATTTCTGGATTTACTGGACAGTTCAGTCCAGAGAAGAAAAATCTTCTCTCTCTCTCTCTCTCTCTCTCTCGGTTTACAAATATTCTCCAGGTAGGATAACAATGCATCTTCATGGATGCATTCTGGAATGTTGCATCTATTTAAGTAAATTACAACAGGAACAATCACTTACCTTTTAGCAGAGGGTTTTGGAAAAAAAATCAGCTTACAAAAGCTATAGTCCATCTATCTACAACCCCATTTTTGCACATGAGGTTGGGGACCCACATCAACAGTGGAAATCATCTAGAGCCAAGGTTCTAGTCAAGGTGTCTAGCCCTGCTGTGGTACTTCTTCCATACCACACACTCTTACATACACTCATACCTATGGCCAATTTAGAGTGTCCAATCCACCTACTGCATAGCTTTGGAATGTGGGAGGAAACTGGAGCACCCATACCCACGCAAACCCAGGTAGGACATGCAGACTCCACACAGAAGGCACCCGAGCAGTATCAGCAGTAAAAATGTTATATCATAAATGTTGTCAGGAATGCAACCCACTTAAGCAGAATAGAAGCCTATGGGAGGAAACAATACACATTTATGCTTATTAATATTAACCAGCTATATACAAGAATAAAAAGAGTTGTATTTATTTATTTTTGAAGTGAGAAAGGAGAGAAAATAAGAGGACATGAGTGAGAAAAGGGGATTGAGGGATAGAAGGGCAATCCAGATAATATGTAAATGCATCTAACAGAAGAAAATAAGAAGGTCAAATAAAAGGAAAGATTACTTACATAACCTGACATTTGCAGTTACAGTTTGACTGGTATTGGTATTTTTACTGAGAAATGAATGGCTCCTTGTTTGTGAATTTTCTCAAGTAAAGCAGCAGAACATTTCATAATTTGAATGCATCCATTGCAAAAGTGCTGTCCCCAGTGATACGTTGCAAATTTGTCATATGTATATGGTGAGATGTGAGGTATTAGTGTAAAGCAAAGAGTTTAGTAGGACATTTAGTTATGGCGCAACAGATTGAGCTGGCTTTCAGATGGACATGCATATGCTGATTCAAATTTGCTAGTTTTATTATAGGTAGATTCCAAGTTTAACATCTGACGTGAATATAGGTTATGTAGACTATATGAGGTGTAAATACTACTAGGGTGTAGATAAGCCTTATACTCTATTTACACTTTGTGGACCACTTTAGTTCTTCTAGGCCACTGGTCTCTTTTCTGGGGGAACCTGAAGTGATATTCATACTGACTAAGGGAAATTTGGTCAGGGGACTGGGGAACTTCCCTACTCTTTGTTCAGTAAGTGACATGGGATTTTTTTTACATCCATGTCTCCTCATATACAGGTGCAGTTTATCACTAGAATTAAGCCAGAAGAGAGGACAGCTGAAAAGAACAGCTTGAACTCCTATAAGGCTAGTAGAAGACAGAGCTACCATTACATGAGGCCTTGGTTTTATGTCTCATTCGAAAGATGGCAGACTCAGGAGTTCAGCACCACCCTCCATATGCTACACTACAGTGACAGAACTGGAAAACTAGCTATTATGTGAATACAAAACACAGCTTTCTGATTTTTATCAACAAAAGTGAGTGAATGGCATGTTGCACTTCTGAGACTGCATATATATATAAATAGTCTGCCATGATCCATCACGTAACTTCTAACTCTGTACATCATACTTCATTACAGATGTGATGTTTGCTCTGAAAGTGTTGATGGCGAAGTATAGAGAAGGTCAGAAGGAGTTGCATTGTGTTTTTGTAGACTTATTGAAAGCATATGGCAGGGTGCCTAGCGAGGAGTTGTGGTATTGTATGAGGAAGTCGGGAGTGTCAGGGAAGTATGTAAGAGTGGTACAGGATATGTACGAAGGTAGTGTGACAGCGGTGAGGTATGCGGTGGGAGTGATGGATGCATTTAAGGTGGAGGTGGGAATACATCAAGGATCATCTCTGAGCCCTTTCTTATTTGCAATGGTGATGGACAGGTTGACAGACGAGATCAGTCAGTAGTCCCCATGGACTATGATGTTTGCAGATGACATTGTGATCTGTAGTGAGACTAGGGAACAGGTGGAGGAGACCCTGGAGAGATGGAGATATGCTCTAGAGAGAAGAGGAATGAAGGTCAGCAGTACTAAGACAGAATATATGTGTGTGTGAATGAGAGGGAGGATAGAGGAATGGTGAGGATGCAAGGAGTAGAGGTGGCGAAGGTGGATGATTTTAAATACTTGGGATCAATAGTTCAGAGTAATGGTGAGTGTGGAAGAGAGATGAAGAAGAGAGAACAGACAGGATGGAGTTGGTGGAGAAGAGTGTCAAGAGTAATTTGTGACAGACGAGTACCAGTAAGAGTGAAAGGGAAGGTCTACAAGAGGGTAGTGAGACCAGCTATGTTATATGGGTTGGAGACAGTGGCATTGACAAAAAGGCAGGAGTCTGAGCTGGATGTGGCAGAGTTAAAGATGCTACGATTTGCACTGGGTGTGACGAGGGTGGACAGGATTAGGAATAAGTATATTAGAGGGTCAGCCTAGGATGGAAGGTTTGGAGAGAAAGTCAGAGAGGCAAGATTACATTGGTTTGGACATGTGCTGAGGAGGGATGCTGAGTATATTGGGAAAAAGATGCTAAGGATGAAGCTACCAGTTAACAGGAAAAGAGGAGGTTTATGGATGTTGTGGGAGAGGACATGCAGGTGGTTGGTGTGACAGAGGAAGATGCAGAGGACAAGATGAAATGGAAACAGATGATCTGCTCTGGCAACCCCTAATGAGAACAGCCGAAAGAAGATGATGATGATGATAGAAAAGCAAACAAATTATTGTGCTTTACAGATTTTAGCTCACATTCTGGTGTTAATCCAAGCAATTCTGAAGACTTACTTGATTCTAAGAGTTGTTCAGCTATGCTCCCTAGTAAAATTGCTGAAAAAGCCATTTTGTTTGTTAATGAGAAGTTGATCTGGCTAACAAAGTATGGCATTTACTTCTGAAGGCAGTTAAAACCATAGTACAGCCTTGGGTTTTACAAAGAATGCAGTAGTGTCCTCCGTGTGTTCTATTGCAAGAGTTTAACAGTGAAAGCACATATTTTTGGCATAACAAGAACCATAGATGTCCAAGTACTGAAGTTTGGGTGATGCCCAGAGATATCATTTGAATATATGAGATTGCATCAGGCAAAGTGACTCTTGTTGATTAGTAATGGAGAATCCTATATTCCACAGCGTTGAAGATCTTTGACCTGTGGAGGAAGATATACCCAATGACACTAGCTTGATACAATTTTCTTTCGTCTCATTCATTGAATGGTTCTAAAGCATATTCCATACCATGTTGCAGTCTGAAAGTGTACTTGGAAAAACAACACAAGCTGCAATTATTAAGGCAGTCTAGATTCTGAATATATTTATATTGTTCAGTGATTTTAAAACAGGAAAGCATGACTGAAAAAATTCTGGTGAAGGAGCAAGGGGACCTCACTTATGATCCATGACAATTCCACAAAGAAGGAAAACAGGATAGTATTATGATGTACTTTAGGGAGATTAATAAATGTAAATGCTACATTTTTAGTTTCTATAAAATGATACTACTACTGCATTACAACACTACCATTCTTTTTAGTATTTCTTACTATGATTTCCTTAACTAATTGACCTCTTTTTACTTTTTTTGGAGAAGAGTGTTTCTTTATTTGAAAGTACTTATGTAATTAGTTTAATCATTCATCTTTCTCAAGAAATATTCAAACCCTTAATCATTAAATGAGACTGATATCTCTTGTCTTGTTTCTAAGCAGGAAATTCTTGTTACCTTATACAAAGCTGACATTAAAGATGACTTAAGACATAGCAGGAGGAATGCAGTAAAAAGAAAAAAATAACTTGCAAGTTCCTATAATTTTGTTTTCCTATATAACAGTCTTCTGCAGTAGAACTTTTTTTCACGTATTCATGTATATGAGCAAAGCAAATGACGGAACTCATCCTAATGAACAATGCCCAGGCATTATCAGTCCTTCACTTAATAAACAGTCAAAAACATGATAAGAAACATGATAAGAACAAATTTAGTTCCTTGTTGTGCTTCGACCTAGTCTGTATGAAAACAAAGACAAGTTCAGGCGAAATATAATTATTAACTCAATGCTTTTTGTTACTCAGCAATGTAGAAATCTCTCCTTTAACAAATGCTTCTAATTTGTACTTCATAATGCAGATTGTGTTTTCTAGTTGGTAATATAATAATAATTATTATTGTTATTATTATTATTATTATTATTATGTAGTCATACATCAGTGCACGTGGAAGTCATTTATGATGACTGCATCATTCCCACAGGTATTTATTTCAAGCTGTAAAGCTCCTCTAGGATAAGTTATCAGTCATCAATACTGTTCTTTTATTTCTGTACAAGTAAATATGAGATATACATTTATGATTATTTTGTCAAGTATTTCTTCAATGACATTTTATCAAAACCATCCCAACTATGATATGCGAGGATTAATATATCATATTTAATTTTTTGCCCCACCATGCATTTGAAATTGAAAGGTCAGATCCTGTAACAAATCAGTGGTATAACTCCATTCTCATAGGTTCATAGGTTGGTTCATAGGTTGGTACTAGGCTATCAGCCCTAGGGCCTATACAAGCCTAGCCCTAACAATTCCCTGGCTATTTCTTCCCACACTATTTACTTCACTGGACCCCTGTCTAGCAGGGTGACTGATGTGATCCCCGGGATGAATTTCCTTTCTCCCATCCAATCGTCAAGGCTCCTTTTGAAGAGGACCAAAGAGGCACTCTGCTTGACATGTATGGGCAATCTATTCCAGAGTCTGGGGAGTCTCTGGGTCAGGAACCTATCCCTCCAGCATGTTTAGTTTATTGTGATGACAAGGTTTAGCTCCCTTTTTTGTAATCGGAGTCCTTGGGTTTGGATGGCTTTTCTAAGTGTTTCTTAGGCTTTGAATTCACTGATCTGGAGGAAACAAACCTTTTAGTACTAGGTGATTCCTCCTGTCTGAAAGAGCCATAGGACCAAACCTGCTGCATATTTCACAGTTCACCATAAGGTGTGGAAGGCTCCAGGCAGATGATTCATTGATTATGTAAATCCTGTGGCGGTATGTTGTGCCTACACAGGGAACGCTTCTTAAAAGTTGTTTGTTAGTCCATGGGGATACTATGCTGGCATGACATGGAAATCTTTAATGAACACTCCAGAATCTAAATATACGCTGTAAGAAAAACATACATCTACGTATGTAAAACTCACTATAATTACTATTCATACCTCTCAACTGTACAGATTTTCACAGAATGTCCAGATTTTTGGTGTGTACCTCCTAAAATCTGTACCTTTCTGGCAAATAGTTGAGGATTGAAGTCATTAAATAATGACAAATATTTGAGCTTAAGACTCCACATCCTTCAGAAAATTCATGCCAATGCAAAACCTATTATTCTATCAACTTTCTAAGTTTGTAAGAGCAATATGTAAGTATTTGATTTAAGGCTCTCATTTTAAAGCCTTGTTAACTCACTAGTAAGACATGGTTCAGGAGCTTCTTATATTCAACAAATCATTTGTTCAAATAAAATTAGGATTGTAAATGTCATATGCAATGTGATCAACTGTGAGAACAGAAGTGACTAATTAAATACTTAAAGGACCAGGAAAGTATAAATCACCTTTGAAGTGCATGTTCAGAATTGCAGTCCCAAATGAACTTTGTTTTTCTTTTGCTGTGAAAATTTACTGTTGAAACATATTTATTTCTCAACTAATAGGCAAGGCTAATTTTGCATTGTTAAATTGATTATTCAAATCCCCGTGACGTATTTGAATATTTTCCTGTGTGTTTTATTGGATCTAATTGGCTGTGGAAGTAAACATTTGAGACATCTTACTCTTTTGAAGAATATGTTTCATTGGATATCTGTGAAGATGTTTCCAACAACCTGAGTCTTCTGTGAGTATATGGAATTTTATGAATAGTGAATGCCACTTCCTAATTTACAAACAAAAATAGACAAATGCATGCATACACATACATATAGTGCAGCATCACTGAGCATGCATTTGTTCTAACATAGATGTACTCCCATTGTCTAGATGACTCAATTGTTATGATGCATTCTGTGTAATAATTTGTCAGATATACTAGCTGCAGCTGCATCACAACATGGGATGGACCAACTACCTGATACAGATATGTGCTGAGATCATAGTGCAGGAGTGGCTGCTGCAAGATGACAAGGGTCTGGTTATGGATGTCTGAATGTGGAGCAGCAGATGCAGGTCATACTCATACAGAGGATATTTAGCCAAAGCTGGAACGCCTCAGAAGGCACAGTCATGTTCCTCTGTATATGGTCATGTCTATGAGTTAATGTGGGTGTGAGAGGGCATGTGTGTGTGTGTGTGTGTGTGTGTGTGTGTGTGTGTGTGTGTGTGTGTGTGTGTGTGTGTGTGTGTGTGTGTGTGTGTGTGTGTGTGTGTGCATGTGCTTGTATATGTGTTTGATGCCCATTACATAACATCCCCCACACTGCAAAGCACAAACAGCCAGTACTACCTACACACAAGAAGAACTGGCTCAACTCATTCAAGCCTTTCACAAATATAACTATATTGACTTGTCATGTTCTGAGCATTAAAATTATTGTCCAGGATCAAATAACAAAAATATAATTACATTACAGGTCTACCAACCCAATTCATGTAAGGAAAGATTTAGTGGCATCCACCACAAGTGCACAGATGCATGCAATCCTCAGAGTCAAGAATATTGCATAGTATTTCTCCACAGTGGCAAACAAAAATGTGCCAAGTGTAGGTAACTGTTCAGAGGTAATCTGAAACAGTACCCCTACCAATATTACGGATGTGTTGTCTGCATATTTTGAGGGTGTTATGTAATGTACTTTGGATGCAATGCTGTTATCAGCAACACACTATGCAGTACCCACTATGCTGGCTGTGGCCATAGCTCTCTCCCTCTTTCTTGATAGGATTCTACCCATGAGTGCTAGCCATCTCCATGGCCTTAATGATCAGTCAACAGAACACAGGGAAGCTTGCCCATCCCTTTACTGTCAACTCCACTGGACCAGAAGCAAGCACTTACTGCATGGCTAAGACTCTCAGTTATGTGTTGACCAATCATATCTCCTAAGGAAGATCAGACAAGCTCTCAACTAATATACGGACTGCACAACTGAAAAAAATACTTTCTTACTACTTTTCCACTATATTCATATGAGTAAAACTCATTACACATATTCCAGTGCATGCCTGTTTGGCTGTTAGGCACATACCCTGTCCTGCAAGGTGTTCAGTTAACTTGTTAGCATGTCACAAGTGGCAGGTTTGTGTCCCCTGTTTTGAGTCTTGGCAGTCCTACAATGTATATATATGGTGTCCAGTCGCAAGCATGCCTATCAGAGTAGAACTGCACTCTTGTCATATCACCATAAGCTGCCCTTAGCAGTGGGCATTGTGGCACACATCACAATGCATGTTACACTGTCCACATTAGATGTGATCCTGCCTGATGACCTCATCTGACGAACTGCATTATGGACATCATCAACAATTTCTATCAAAAGAAAGTGTCACTAACCTCAGGAGCTGAAATAGTTAATGTGGGGATGGAAAAGAAGGCCACGATAATGCAGTTGTATGTCTCTGGTGGGATAGATTGTTTGTGTGTGTATGCATGTAAGCACTTTCAATAGCATATTCATGAGTACTCTAAACTCCTTAGCTCCCTCTAGGAAGATCAAATTAAAATCAGATCATGCTCCCTGGCTCTCCAATGTGACTAGGTCCCTTATGAAACAAATAGGTAGTGCTTGGAAAACCCAGACTAAAACTAAACAATCACCTCTTCTTCAAAAATACAGACAACTGAGGAACCTTACAAAAAAACATACAACTAATGACAAAAAGTTATACTATAGCTCTGCTCAGCTTAACAACAAATCCATTCCTCAAAAAGTTTGGTCAGCTCTCAACAACATCCTCTATCCTGGAAAGCCCTCTAATCCCTCCCCATACCCTAACTCTTCCTCTCAGGAAACAGCTACCCTCCTAAATAAACACTTTATCTCTTCCATCCAAAATCTGGTAACCTCTAAGTCAAACTCTACTTCAACACCCACCCCTCCAAGTCCCACTAACACAACTTTGTTTTCATTTGCGCCAGTTCCCATTACTTACATCATATCTCTAGTACTCAAGCTAAAACCTTGCTCTCCTTCCACTGACAATCTATTTCCCTCATTCCTCAAACTTGCTGCTGACTTAATTGCCTATCCTATATCTATACTAATTAATCAATCTATTCTGGAATCAACTGTCCCCACCCTTTGGAAATCATTCATTACTATCTCTCTTCATAAAGGTGGAAACTCCACTGACCCCTCAAACTACTGACCCATTGCCATTCTGACCCCCTCTCCAAGATATTAGAAAATTGTATTAACTCACAACTTCTCACTCACCTCCTCATGCGCCACTTACATACCCCTACCAACATGGATTTCGTCCTCACCACAGCACCACCACTGCCTCCTCTCCTTCACTCATATCATTGCAAAAGCCCCAGACAACAATAAAATCATTTCCTGTCTCTTCCTAGATCTCTCCAAAGCCTTCAATACTGTCTCTCATCCTCTACTACCATCCAAACTCACAAATCTCCACCTATCCCCCACCACACTGGCCTGGTTTAATAGTTACCTATCTGGCAGGGAACAATCTGTCAAATGGCTCTCATCCTCCTCACCTTTCCTTCCCATCTCCACTGGTGTTCCCCAAGGCTCCATGGTGGGACCCCTTTTGTTTAACATCTTCACCAATGATCTGTACACCTCATGCAAGGAATCCTTCCTTATTCAGTATGCCAATGACACACTTATATCCATCTGAAATAACATTCCTGAACTACACTCCCTGACACAACAAGCCCTACTATCCACTGAACAATGGCTCTCTCACAACCTACTGATCCTAAATCCCAAAAAGACCAAACTCCTACTTTTCCTTCCCCGTTCTCTTTCTCATCACAAAACCTCCTTTTTTATTACATCTTCTAACAATACAACTATCCAGCCTGACACCCACACAGAACTCCTAGAGGTAATTATCAATGATGAACTAAAGTTCAACCTACACATACTCCAGTGTATAAAAAAAAACAAACCAGAAACTAGGTCTGCTATATCGGAACAAAAAATTCCTAACCCCTGAATCTAGACTTACCCTGGGACAGGCACTCCTCCTCCCCTCCCTCTTATACACCGCCCCAGTTCTTACCAATATCCATGCCTTCACTCTAAACAAACTCCAACAGACTTACCATAAAATAGCCAGATTCATTACTAACTCCCCATACAACTCACACCACTACATGTCTTTAAACTCTCTTCAATGGCTTGAACTTCCCCAATTTCTGCTATCTTATCAATTTCAGATGCTACACTCTATTCTTTATAAAACCTCCTTCTGTCCATCTCTATCTTCCTTAGTCTCCATCTACATCCCATCCCGGACCCTCTGTACTTCTAACCAACAATTACTTGATATCTATCACCTAAAAAGGTCAGTAGGCAAACTACTCTACAAACACTCCCTTGCCCATGCTTGGAACAAACTTCCCCTTGACTTATGTTCAATCTCCCACACCTCACACTTTAAAAATGAACTAAAAGCTTATTTTCTCAATTCCAGGACCTGCCTTTGCCATGACCCTACCTAGTTTTCCTTCCCTTTATGTACCCGCAAAAGGTCCATACTTAGTATCTCATTACACCTCTCTGTCCAATGTGTCTACTATGCATTTGCATAATTTTATACAAAAACATTTTTTATTGTTGACCTATTGAACTATATCAATGTAAAATGATGTTACTAAGCTTCTTTTTAATGCAACTTTAACTTTATGCATGTAACCCAATATATGTGAATCTTTCTGCTATAACTGCTATTATAACAATATTGTTTAAAACCGTACTTGTTTAAAGATGTACTACTGGAGCTTTTCTCCTCGGGTCTCCACTGAAAATGGGCCACAAACCCAGTTGGACAAACCAGGCTAACAAATGTCAATAAATAAATAAATAAATAAATAAATAAACAAACAAACAAATAAATAAATAAATAAAATGTGTGGTGACTGGTGGTGATCCAAATGCATCAATGATCAAGGCTCTGATGGAGACTGTAGGCATGGATATTACAGAGTAATTGGGTGGACTGGGCAATTTAGGGGTCACATCCTTGAATGGGTAGTGAAGGCTCTATTACAACAGTGAATGCATGCCTACCCATACTACATGATGATGTATGCAAAGGTATACTGTAAAGTCCCTGCACAGTCATCATAGTGCAGCCTATAACTCTTCTCTGCCTCCCATCCCACCTGAAAGTTTACCAGCTATACCAGAGAGTGGAGAGTGGCAACTCTGAATCAGAGAGTTATTTAGATAAGGAGATGTGGGAAATGAAAGTGAGGCAGAGCACAGCTAGTGACATGCTGACACAGAGGCAATTCAGACTAGTCCAGAAGTCACAGAAAAAAGAATCCAGCATATTTTTATCATTGTTGCAGCCTAGAAAGAATATCCAGTCAGTTTAGATGGTATTGAAAACTTCTCCACTATGGTAAAATTTGCCTTTCTGTTTTGGTATCTGCCATGTAACCAGATCGGGAATCATACAAGGGGACCAAATATATGGTTAATATTCTACAGGATGCCAGTATAAAGATGTGGCTGTGAAAGAATGCTGTGAACAAAATGATATACATCTGATTCCATTTCCAGTTTAGTTTCTAAGTCAATGTGTAGTAGCATACATCCAAAGATCTACTTTGTCTCCTGCCTGCAACTGGGGGGTATTATAGTGACAGAGTTAATAGCAATGTAATGGTGTGTAAATTATTCTACCTGAATACATAATGCAGTCACATGTTGTTGGTGTAATCCCTCAGTTGTTCATCACAAAATAATGAAAGGTGCACCACGCAGAGGTATGTCTCACTAATCAGTGGTGGAATATTTGGAATATTCATGGAACTATGCAGTAAGCTGCATTTAGGCACTTTAGATAGGCTCTGCAGTGAATGTGATGTTTTCTGAATGTATCTATGATGTATACACGTGAGTGAATGTGATGTTTTCTGAATGTATCTATGATGTCTACACGTGAGTGAATGTGATGTTTTCTGAATGTATCTATGATGTCTACACGTGAGTGAATGTGATGTTTTCTGAATGTATCTATGATGTCTACACGTGAGTGAATGTGATGTTTTCTGAATGTATCTATGATGTCTACACGTGAGTGAATGTGATGTTTTCTGAATGTATCTATGATGTCTACACGTGAGTGAATGTGATGTTTTCTGAATGTATCTATGATGTCTACACGTGAGTGAATGTGATGTTTTCTGAATGTATCTATGATGTATACACGTGAGTGAATGTGATGTTTTCTGAATGTATCTATGATGTATACACGTGAGTGAATGTGATGTTTTCTGAATGTATCTATGATGTCTACGTGAGTGAATGTGATGTTTTCTGAATGTATCTATGATGTATACGTGAGTGAATGTGATGTTTTCTGAATGTATCTATGATGTCTACACGTGAGTGAATGTGATGTTTTCTGAATGTATCTATGATGTATACACGTGAGTGAATGTGATGTTTTCTGAATGTATCTATGATGTCTACACGTGAGTGAATGTGATGTTTTCTGAATGTATCTATGATGTATACACGTGAGTGAATGTGATGTTTTCTGAATGTATCTATGATGTCTACACGTGAGTGAATGTGATGTTTTCTGAATGTATCTATGATGTCTACACGTGAGTGAATGTGATGTTTTCTGAATGTATCTATGATGTCTACACGTGAGTGAATGTGATGTTTTCTGAATGTATCTATGATGTCTACACGTGAGTGAATGTGATGTTTTCTGAATGTATCTATGATGTATACACGTGAGTGAATGTGATGTTTTCTGAATGTATCTATGATGTCTACACGTGAGTGAATGTGATGTTTTCTGAATGTATCTATGATGTCTACACGTGAGTGAATGTGATGTTTTCTGAATGTATCTATGATGTATACACGTGAGTGAATGTGATGTTTTCTGAATGTATCTATGATGTATACACGTGAGTGAATGTGATGTTTTCTGAATGTATCTATGATGTCTACACGTGAGTGAATGTGATGTTTTCTGAATGTATCTATGATGTATACACGTGAGTGAATGTGATGTTTTCTGAATGTATCTATGATGTCTACACGTGAGTGAATGTGATGTTTTCTGAATGTATCTATGATGTCTACACGTGAGTGAATGTGATGTTTTCTGAATGTATCTATGATGTCTACACGTGAGTGAATGTGATGTTTTCTGAATGTATCTATGATGTCTACACGTGAGTGAATGTGATGTTTTCTGAATGTATCTATGATGTATACACGTGAGTGAATGTGATGTTTTCTGAATGTATCTATGATGTCTACACGTGAGTGAATGTGATGTTTTCTGAATGTATCTATGATGTCTAACGCGGAGTGAATGTGATGTTTTCTGAATGTATCTATGATGTCTACACGTGAGTGAATGTGATGTTTTCTGAATGTATCTATGATGTCTACACGTGAGTGAATGTGATGTTTTCTGAATGTATCTATGATGTATACACGTGAGTGAATGTGATGTTTTCTGAATGTATCTATGATGTCTACACGTGAGTGAATGTGATGTTTTCTGAATGTATCTATGATGTCTACACGTGAGTGAATGTGATGTTTTCTGAATGTATCTATGATGTCTACACGTGAGTGAATGTGATGTTTTCTGAATGTATCTATGATGTCTACACGTGAGTGAATGTGATGTTTTCTGAATGTATCTATGATGTCTACACGTGAGTGAATGTGATGTTTTCTGAATGTATCTATGATGTCTACACGTGAGTGAATGTGATGTTTTCTGAATGTATCTATGATGTCTACACGTGAGTGAATGTGATGTTTTCTGAATGTATCTATGATGTCTACACGTGAGTGAATGTGATGTTTTCTGAATGTATCTATGATGTCTACACGTGAGTGAATGTGATGTTTTCTGAATGTATCTATGATGTCTACACGTGAGTGAATGTGATGTTTTCTGAATGTATCTATGATGTCTACACGTGAGTGAATGTGATGTTTTCTGAATGTATCTATGATGTCTACACGTGAGTGAATGTGATGTTTTCTGAATGTATCTATGATGTCTACACGTGAGTGAATGTGATGTTTTCTGAATGTATCTATGATGTCTACACGTGAGTGAATGTGATGTTTTCTGAATGTATCTATGATGTCTACACGTGAGTGAATGTGATGTTTTCTGAATGTATCTATGATGTCTACACGTGAGTGAATGTGATGTTTTCTGAATGTATCTATGATGTCTACACGTGAGTGAATGTGATGTTTTCTGAATGTATCTATGATGTCTACACGTGAGTGAATGTGATGTTTTCTGAATGTATCTATGATGTCTACACGTGAGTGAATGTGATGTTTTCTGAATGTATCTATGATGTCTACACGTGAGTGAATGTGATGTTTTCTGAATGTATCTATGATGTCTACACGTGAGTGAATGTGATGTTTTCTGAATGTATCTATGATGTATACACGTGAGTGAATGTGATGTTTTCTGAATGTATCTATGATGTATACACGTGAGTGAATGTGATGTTTTCTGAATGTATCTATGATGTATACACGTGAGTGAATGTGATGTTTTCTGAATGTATCTATGATGTATACACGTGAGTGAATGTGATGTTTTCTGAATGTATCTATGATGTATACACGTGAGTGAATGTGATGTTTTCTGAATGTATCTATGATGTCTACCAGCGAGTGAATGTGATGTTTTCTGAATGTATCTATGATGTCTACACGTGAGTGAATGTGATGTTTTCTGAATGTATCTATGATGTCTACACGTGAGTGAATGTGATGTTTTCTGAATGTATCTATGATGTCTACACGTGAGTGAATGTGATGTTTTCTGAATGTATCTATGATGTATACACGTGAGTGAATGTGATGTTTTCTGAATGTATCTATGATGTATACACGTGAGTGAATGTGATGTTTTCTGAATGTATCTATGATGTATACACGTGAGTGAATGTGATGTTTTCTGAATGTATCTATGATGTCTACACGTGAGTGAATGTGATGTTTTCTGAATGTATCTATGATGTATACACGTGAGTGAATGTGATGTTTTCTGAATGTATCTATGATGTCTACACGTGAGTGAATGTGATGTTTTCTGAATGTATCTATGATGTCTACACGTGAGTGAATGTGATGTTTTCTGAATGTATCTATGATGTCTACACGTGAGTGAATGTGATGTTTTCTGAATGTATCTATGATGTCTACACGTGAGTGAATGTGATGTTTTCTGAATGTATCTATGATGTACACGTGAGTGAATGTGATGTTTTCTGAATGTATCTATGATGTCTACACGTGAGTGAATGTGATGTTTTCTGAATGTATCTATGATGTCTACACGTGAGTGAATGTGATGTTTTCTGAATGTATCTATGATGTCTACACGTGAGTGAATGTGATGTTTTCTGAATGTATCTATGATGTCTACACGTGAGTGAATGTGATGTTTTCTGAATGTATCTATGATGTCTACACGTGAGTGAATGTGATGTTTTCTGAATGTATCTATGATGTATACACGTGAGTGAATGTGATGTTTTCTGAATGTATCTATGATGTCTACACGTGAGTGAATGTGATGTTTTCTGAATGTATCTATGATGTCTACACGTGAGTGAATGTGATGTTTTCTGAATGTATCTATGATGTATACACGTGAGTGAATGTGATGTTTTCTGAATGTATCTATGATGTCTACACGTGAGTGAATGTGATGTTTTCTGAATGTATCTATGATGTCTACACGTGAGTGAATGTGATGTTTTCTGAATGTATCTATGATGTCTACACGTGGAGTGAATGTGATGTTTTCTGAATGTATCTATGATGTCTACACGTGAGTGAATGTGATGTTTTCTGAATGTATCTATGATGTCTACACGTGAGTGAATGTGATGTTTTCTGAATGTATCTATGATGTCTACACGTGAGTGAATGTGATGTTTTCTGAATGTATCTATGATGTATACACGTGAGTGAATGTGATGTTTTCTGAATGTATCTATGATGTCTACACGGAGTGAATGTGATGTTTTCTGAATGTATCTATGATGTCTACACGTGAGTGAATGTGATGTTTTCTGAATGTATCTATGATGTCTACACGTGAGTGAATGTGATGTTTTCTGAATGTATCTATGATGTCTACACGTGAGTGAATGTGATGTTTTCTGAATGTATCTATGATGTCTACACGTGAGTGAATGTGATGTTTTCTGAATGTATCTATGATGTATACACGTGAGTGAATGTGATGTTTTCTGAATGTATCTATGATGTCTACACGTGAGTGAATGTGATGTTTTCTGAATGTATCTATGATGTATACACGTGAGTGAATGTGATGTTTTCTGAATGTATCTATGATGTCTACACGTGAGTGAATGTGATGTTTTCTGAATGTATCTATGATGTATACACGTGAGTGAATGTGATGTTTTCTGAATGTATCTATGATGTCTACACGTGAGTGAATGTGATGTTTTCTGAATGTATCTATGATGTATACACGTGAGTGAATGTGATGTTTTCTGAATGTATCTATGATGTCTACACGTGAGTGAATGTGATGTTTTCTGAATGTATCTATGATGTCTACACGTGAGTGAATGTGATGTTTTCTGAATGTATCTATGATGTCTACACGTGAGTGAATGTGATGTTTTCTGAATGTATCTATGATGTCTACACGTGAGTGAATGTGATGTTTTCTGAATGTATCTATGATGTCTACACGTGAGTGAATGTGATGTTTTCTGAATGTATCTATGATGTCTACACGTGAGTGAATGTGATGTTTTCTGAATGTATCTATGATGTCTACACGTGAGTGAATGTGATGTTTTCTGAATGTATCTATGATGTATACACGTGAGTGAATGTGATGTTTTCTGAATGTATCTATGATGTCTACACGTGAGTGAATGTGATGTTTTCTGAATGTATCTATGATGTCTACACGTGAGTGAATGTGATGTTTTCTGAATGTATCTATGATGTCTACACGTGAGTGAATGTGATGTTTTCTGAATGTATCTATGATGTCTACACGTGAGTGAATGTGATGTTTTCTGAATGTATCTATGATGTCTACACGTGAGTGAATGTGATGTTTTCTGAATGTATCTATGATGTCTACACGTGAGTGAATGTGATGTTTTCTGAATGTATCTATGATGTCTACACGTGAGTGAATGTGATGTTTTCTGAATGTATCTATGATGTCTACACGTGAGTGAATGTGATGTTTTCTGAATGTATCTATGATGTCTACACGTGAGTGAATGTGATGTTTTCTGAATGTATCTATGATGTCTACACGTGAGTGAATGTGATGTTTTCTGAATGTATCTATGATGTCTACACGTGAGTGAATGTGATGTTTTCTGAATGTATCTATGATGTCTACACGTGAGTGAATGTGATGTTTTCTGAATGTATCTATGATGTCTACACGTGAGTGAATGTGATGTTTTCTGAATGTATCTATGATGTCTACACGTGAGTGAATGTGATGTTTTCTGAATGTATCTATGATGTCTACACGTGAGTGAATGTGATGTTTTCTGAATGTATCTATGATGTCTACACGTGAGTGAATGTGATGTTTTCTGAATGTATCTATGATGTCTACACGTGAGTGAATGTGATGTTTTCTGAATGTATCTATGATGTCTACACGTGAGTGAATGTGATGTTTTCTGAATGTATCTATGATGTCTACACGTGAGTGAATGTGATGTTTTCTGAATGTATCTATGATGTCTACACGTGAGTGAATGTGATGTTTTCTGAATGTATCTATGATGTCTACACGTGAGTGAATGTGATGTTTTCTGAATGTATCTATGATGTATACACGTGAGTGAATGTGATGTTTTCTGAATGTATCTATGATGTCTACACGTGAGTGAATGTGATGTTTTCTGAATGTATCTATGATGTCTACACGTGAGTGAATGTGATGTTTTCTGAATGTATCTATGATGTATACACGTGAGTGAATGTGATGTTTTCTGAATGTATCTATGATGTCTACACGTGGAGTGAATGTGATGTTTTCTGAATGTATCTATGATGTCTACACGTGAGTGAATGTGATGTTTTCTGAATGTATCTATGATGTCTACACGTGAGTGAATGTGATGTTTTCTGAATGTATCTATGATGTCTACACGTGAGTGAATGTGATGTTTTCTGAATGTATCTATGATGTATACACGTGAGTGAATGTGATGTTTTCTGAATGTATCTATGATGTCTACACGTGAGTGAATGTGATGTTTTCTGAATGTATCTATGATGTATACACGTGAGTGAATGTGATGTTTTCTGAATGTATCTATGATGTATACACGTGAGTGAATGTGATGTTTTCTGAATGTATCTATGATGTCTACACGTGAGTGAATGTGATGTTTTCTGAATGTATCTATGATGTATACACGTGAGTGAATGTGATGTTTTCTGAATGTATCTATGATGTCTACACGTGAGTGAATGTGATGTTTTCTGAATGTATCTATGATGTATACACGTGAGTGAATGTGATGTTTTCTGAATGTATCTATGATGTCTACACGTGAGTGAATGTGATGTTTTCTGAATGTATCTATGATGTCTACACGTGAGTGAATGTGATGTTTTCTGAATGTATCTATGATGTATACACGTGAGTGAATGTGATGTTTTCTGAATGTATCTATGATGTCTACACGTGAGTGAATGTGATGTTTTCTGAATGTATCTATGATGTCTACACGTGAGTGAATGTGATGTTTTCTGAATGTATCTATGATGTCTACACGGAGTGAATGTGATGTTTTCTGAATGTATCTATGATGTCTACACGTGAGTGAATGTGATGTTTTCTGAATGTATCTATGATGTCTACACGTGAGTGAATGTGATGTTTTCTGAATGTATCTATGATGTATACACGTGAGTGAATGTGATGTTTTCTGAATGTATCTATGATGTCTACACGTGAGTGAATGTGATGTTTTCTGAATGTATCTATGATGTCTACACGTGAGTGAATGTGATGTTTTCTGAATGTATCTATGATGTCTACACGTGAGTGAATGTGATGTTTTCTGAATGTATCTATGATGTCTACACGTGAGTGAATGTGATGTTTTCTGAATGTATCTATGATGTCTACACGTGAGTGAATGTGATGTTTTCTGAATGTATCTATGATGTCTACACGTGAGTGAATGTGATGTTTTCTGAATGTATCTATGATGTCTACACGTGAGTGAATGTGATGTTTTCTGAATGTATCTATGATGTCTACACGTGAGTGAATGTGATGTTTTCTGAATGTATCTATGATGTCTACACGTGAGTGAATGTGATGTTTTCTGAATGTATCTATGATGTCTACACGTGAGTGAATGTGATGTTTTCTGAATGTATCTATGATGTCTACACGTGAGTGAATGTGATGTTTTCTGAATGTATCTATGATGTATACACGTGAGTGAATGTGATGTTTTCTGAATGTATCTATGATGTCTACACGTGAGTGAATGTGATGTTTTCTGAATGTATCTATGATGTCTACACGTGAGTGAATGTGATGTTTTCTGAATGTATCTATGATGTCTACACGTGAGTGAATGTGATGTTTTCTGAATGTATCTATGATGTCTACACGTGAGTGAATGTGATGTTTTCTGAATGTATCTATGATGTATACACGTGAGTGAATGTGATGTTTTCTGAATGTATCTATGATGTCTACACGTGAGTGAATGTGATGTTTTCTGAATGTATCTATGATGTATACACGTGAGTGAATGTGATGTTTTCTGAATGTATCTATGATGTCTACACGTGAGTGAATGTGATGTTTTCTGAATGTATCTATGATGTCTACACGTGAGTGAATGTGATGTTTTCTGAATGTATCTATGATGTATACACGTGAGTGAATGTGATGTTTTCTGAATGTATCTATGATGTCTACACGTGAGTGAATGTGATGTTTTCTGAATGTATCTATGATGTACACGTGAGTGAATGTGATGTTTTCTGAATGTATCTATGATGTATACACGTGAGTGAATGTGATGTTTTCTGAATGTATCTATGATGTCTACACGTGAGTGAATGTGATGTTTTCTGAATGTATCTATGATGTCTACACGTGAGTGAATGTGATGTTTTCTGAATGTATCTATGATGTCTACACGTGAGTGAATGTGATGTTTTCTGAATGTATCTATGATGTCTACACGTGAGTGAATGTGATGTTTTCTGAATGTATCTATGATGTATACACGTGAGTGAATGTGATGTTTTCTGAATGTATCTATGATGTCTACACGTGAGTGAATGTGATGTTTTCTGAATGTATCTATGATGTATACACGTGAGTGAATGTGATGTTTTCTGAATGTATCTATGATGTCTACACGTGAGTGAATGTGATGTTTTCTGAATGTATCTATGATGTATACACGTGAGTGAATGTGATGTTTTCTGAATGTATCTATGATGTCTACACGTGAGTGAATGTGATGTTTTCTGAATGTATCTATGATGTCTACACGTGAGTGAATGTGATGTTTTCTGAATGTATCTATGATGTCTACACGTGAGTGAATGTGATGTTTTCTGAATGTATCTATGATGTCTACACGGAGTGAATGTGATGTTTTCTGAATGTATCTATGATGTCTACACGTGAGTGAATGTGATGTTTTCTGAATGTATCTATGATGTCTACACGTGAGTGAATGTGATGTTTTCTGAATGTATCTATGATGTCTACACGGAGTGAATGTGATGTTTTCTGAATGTATCTGCGTGAGTGAATGTGATGTTTTCTGAATGTATCTATGATGTCTACACGTGAGTGAATGTGATGTTTTCTGAATGTATCTATGATGTCTACACGTGAGTGAATGTGATGTTTTCTGAATGTATCTATGATGTCTACACGTGAGTGAATGTGATGTTTTCTGAATGTATCTATGATGTCTACACGTGAGTGAATGTGATGTTTTCTGAATGTATCTATGATGTCTACACGTGAGTGAATGTGATGTTTTCTGAATGTATCTATGATGTCTACACGTGAGTGAATGTGATGTTTTCTGAATGTATCTATGATGTCTACACGGAGTGAATGTGATGTTTTCTGAATGTATCTATGATGTCTACACGTGAGTGAATGTGATGTTTTCTGAATGTATCTATGATGTCTACACGTGAGTGAATGTGATGTTTTCTGAATGTATCTATGATGTCTACACGTGAGTGAATGTGATGTTTTCTGAATGTATCTATGATGTCTACACGTGAGTGAATGTGATGTTTTCTGAATGTATCTATGATGTCTACACGTGAGTGAATGTGATGTTTTCTGAATGTATCTATGATGTCTACACGTGAGTGAATGTGATGTTTTCTGAATGTATCTATGATGTCTACACGTGAGTGAATGTGATGTTTTCTGAATGTATCTATGATGTCTACACGTGAGTGAATGTGATGTTTTCTGAATGTATCTATGATGTCTACACGTGAGTGAATGTGATGTTTTCTGAATGTATCTATGATGTCTACACGTGAGTGAATGTGATGTTTTCTGAATGTATCTATGATGTCTACACGTGAGTGAATGTGATGTTTTCTGAATGTATCTATGATGTCTACACGTGAGTGAATGTGATGTTTTCTGAATGTATCTATGATGTCTACACGTGAGTGAATGTGATGTTTTCTGAATGTATCTATGATGTATACACGGAGTGAATGTGATGTTTTCTGAATGTATCTATGATGTCTACACGTGAGTGAATGTGATGTTTTCTGAATGTATCTATGATGTCTACACGTGAGTGAATGTGATGTTTTCTGAATGTATCTATGATGTATACACGTGAGTGAATGTGATGTTTTCTGAATGTATCTATGATGTCTACACGTGAGTGAATGTGATGTTTTCTGAATGTATCTATGATGTATACACGTGAGTGAATGTGATGTTTTCTGAATGTATCTATGATGTCTACACGTGAGTGAATGTGATGTTTTCTGAATGTATCTATGATGTCTACACGTGAGTGAATGTGATGTTTTCTGAATGTATCTATGATGTATACACGTGAGTGAATGTGATGTTTTCTGAATGTATCTATGATGTCTACACGTGAGTGAATGTGATGTTTTCTGAATGTATCTATGATGTACACGTGAGTGAATGTGATGTTTTCTGAATGTATCTATGATGTCTACACGTGAGTGAATGTGATGTTTTCTGAATGTATCTATGATGTCTACACGTGAGTGAATGTGATGTTTTCTGAATGTATCTATGATGTCTACACGTGAGTGAATGTGATGTTTTCTGAATGTATCTATGATGTCTACACGTGAGTGAATGTGATGTTTTCTGAATGTATCTATGATGTCTACACGTGAGTGAATGTGATGTTTTCTGAATGTATCTATGATGTCTACACGTGAGTGAATGTGATGTTTTCTGAATGTATCTATGATGTCTACACGTGAGTGAATGTGATGTTTTCTGAATGTATCTATGATGTCTACACGTGAGTGAATGTGATGTTTTCTGAATGTATCTATGATGTCTACACGTGAGTGAATGTGATGTTTTCTGAATGTATCTATGATGTCTACACGTGAGTGAATGTGATGTTTTCTGAATGTATCTATGATGTCTACACGTGAGTGAATGTGATGTTTTCTGAATGTATCTATGATGTCTACACGTGAGTGAATGTGATGTTTTCTGAATGTATCTATGATGTCTACACGTGAGTGAATGTGATGTTTTCTGAATGTATCTATGATGTCTACACGTGAGTGAATGTGATGTTTTCTGAATGTATCTATGATGTCTACACGTGAGTGAATGTGATGTTTTCTGAATGTATCTATGATGTCTACACGTGAGTGAATGTGATGTTTTCTGAATGTATCTATGATGTCTACACGTGAGTGAATGTGATGTTTTCTGAATGTATCTATGATGTCTACACGTGAGTGAATGTGATGTTTTCTGAATGTATCTATGATGTCTACACGTGAGTGAATGTGATGTTTTCTGAATGTATCTATGATGTCTACACGTGAGTGAATGTGATGTTTTCTGAATGTATCTATGATGTATACACGTGGAGTGAATGTGATGTTTTCTGAATGTATCTATGATGTCTACACGTGAGTGAATGTGATGTTTTCTGAATGTATCTATGATGTATACACGTGAGTGAATGTGATGTTTTCTGAATGTATCTATGATGTCTACACGTGAGTGAATGTGATGTTTTCTGAATGTATCTATGATGTCTACACGTGAGTGAATGTGATGTTTTCTGAATGTATCTATGATGTATACACGTGAGTGAATGTGATGTTTTCTGAATGTATCTATGATGTCTACACGTGAGTGAATGTGATGTTTTCTGAATGTATCTATGATGTATACACGTGAGTGAATGTGATGTTTTCTGAATGTATCTATGATGTCTACACGTGAGTGAATGTGATGTTTTCTGAATGTATCTATGATGTATACACGTGAGTGAATGTGATGTTTTCTGAATGTATCTATGATGTATACACGTGAGTGAATGTGATGTTTTCTGAATGTATCTATGATGTCTACACGTGAGTGAATGTGATGTTTTCTGAATGTATCTATGATGTATACACGTGAGTGAATGTGATGTTTTCTGAATGTATCTATGATGTCTACACGTGAGTGAATGTGATGTTTTCTGAATGTATCTATGATGTCTACACGTGAGTGAATGTGATGTTTTCTGAATGTATCTATGATGTCTACACGTGAGTGAATGTGATGTTTTCTGAATGTATCTATGATGTCTACACGTGAGTGAATGTGATGTTTTCTGAATGTATCTATGATGTATACACGTGAGTGAATGTGATGTTTTCTGAATGTATCTATGATGTCTACACGTGAGTGAATGTGATGTTTTCTGAATGTATCTATGATGTATACACGTGAGTGAATGTGATGTTTTCTGAATGTATCTATGATGTATACACGTGAGTGAATGTGATGTTTTCTGAATGTATCTATGATGTCTACACGTGAGTGAATGTGATGTTTTCTGAATGTATCTATGATGTCTACACGTGAGTGAATGTGATGTTTTCTGAATGTATCTATGATGTATACACGTGAGTGAATGTGATGTTTTCTGAATGTATCTATGATGTCTACACGTGAGTGAATGTGATGTTTTCTGAATGTATCTATGATGTCTACACGTGAGTGAATGTGATGTTTTCTGAATGTATCTATGATGTCTACACGTGAGTGAATGTGATGTTTTCTGAATGTATCTATGATGTCTACACGTGAGTGAATGTGATGTTTTCTGAATGTATCTATGATGTATACACGTGAGTGAATGTGATGTTTTCTGAATGTATCTATGATGTCTACACGTGAGTGAATGTGATGTTTTCTGAATGTATCTATGATGTCTACACGTGAGTGAATGTGATGTTTTCTGAATGTATCTATGATGTCTACACGTGAGTGAATGTGATGTTTTCTGAATGTATCTATGATGTCTACACGTGAGTGAATGTGATGTTTTCTGAATGTATCTATGATGTCTACACGTGAGTGAATGTGATGTTTTCTGAATGTATCTATGATGTCTACACGTGAGTGAATGTGATGTTTTCTGAATGTATCTATGATGTCTACACGTGAGTGAATGTGATGTTTTCTGAATGTATCTATGATGTATACACGTGAGTGAATGTGATGTTTTCTGAATGTATCTATGATGTCTACACGTGAGTGAATGTGATGTTTTCTGAATGTATCTATGATGTCTACACGTGAGTGAATGTGATGTTTTCTGAATGTATCTATGATGTATACACGTGAGTGAATGTGATGTTTTCTGAATGTATCTATGATGTATACACGTGAGTGAATGTGATGTTTTCTGAATGTATCTATGATGTCTACACGTGAGTGAATGTGATGTTTTCTGAATGTATCTATGATGTCTACACGTGAGTGAATGTGATGTTTTCTGAATGTATCTATGATGTATACACGTGAGTGAATGTGATGTTTTCTGAATGTATCTATGATGTCTACACGTGAGTGAATGTGATGTTTTCTGAATGTATCTATGATGTCTACACGTGAGTGAATGTGATGTTTTCTGAATGTATCTATGATGTCTACACGTGAGTGAATGTGATGTTTTCTGAATGTATCTATGATGTCTACACGTGAGTGAATGTGATGTTTTCTGAATGTATCTATGATGTCTACACGTGAGTGAATGTGATGTTTTCTGAATGTATCTATGATGTATACGTGAGTGAATGTGATGTTTTCTGAATGTATCTATGATGTCTACACGTGAGTGAATGTGATGTTTTCTGAATGTATCTATGATGTCTACACGTGAGTGAATGTGATGTTTTCTGAATGTATCTATGATGTCTACACGTGAGTGAATGTGATGTTTTCTGAATGTATCTATGATGTCTACACGTGAGTGAATGTGATGTTTTCTGAATGTATCTATGATGTCTACACGTGAGTGAATGTGATGTTTTCTGAATGTATCTATGATGTCTACACGTGAGTGAATGTGATGTTTTCTGAATGTATCTATGATGTCTACACGTGAGTGAATGTGATGTTTTCTGAATGTATCTATGATGTCTACACGTGAGTGAATGTGATGTTTTCTGAATGTATCTATGATGTCTACACGTGAGTGAATGTGATGTTTTCTGAATGTATCTATGATGTCTACACGTGAGTGAATGTGATGTTTTCTGAATGTATCTATGATGTCTACGTGAGTGAATGTGATGTTTTCTGAATGTATCTATGATGTCTACACGTGAGTGAATGTGATGTTTTCTGAATGTATCTATGATGTCTACACGTGAGTGAATGTGATGTTTTCTGAATGTATCTATGATGTCTACACGTGAGTGAATGTGATGTTTTCTGAATGTATCTATGATGTCTACACGTGAGTGAATGTGATGTTTTCTGAATGTATCTATGATGTCTACACGTGAGTGAATGTGATGTTTTCTGAATGTATCTATGATGTCTACACGTGAGTGAATGTGATGTTTTCTGAATGTATCTATGATGTCTACACGTGAGTGAATGTGATGTTTTCTGAATGTATCTATGATGTCTACACGTGAGTGAATGTGATGTTTTCTGAATGTATCTATGATGTCTACACGTGAGTGAATGTGATGTTTTCTGAATGTATCTATGATGTCTACACGTGAGTGAATGTGATGTTTTCTGAATGTATCTATGATGTCTACACGTGAGTGAATGTGATGTTTTCTGAATGTATCTATGATGTCTACACGTGAGTGAATGTGATGTTTTCTGAATGTATCTATGATGTCTACACGTGAGTGAATGTGATGTTTTCTGAATGTATCTATGATGTCTACACGTGAGTGAATGTGATGTTTTCTGAATGTATCTATGATGTCTACACGTGAGTGAATGTGATGTTTTCTGAATGTATCTATGATGTCTACACGTGAGTGAATGTGATGTTTTCTGAATGTATCTATGATGTCTACACGTGAGTGAATGTGATGTTTTCTGAATGTATCTATGATGTCTACACGTGAGTGAATGTGATGTTTTCTGAATGTATCTATGATGTCTACACGTGAGTGAATGTGATGTTTTCTGAATGTATCTATGATGTCTACACGTGAGTGAATGTGATGTTTTCTGAATGTATCTATGATGTCTACACGTGAGTGAATGTGATGTTTTCTGAATGTATCTATGATGTCTACACGTGAGTGAATGTGATGTTTTCTGAATGTATCTATGATGTCTACGTGAGTGAATGTGATGTTTTCTGAATGTATCTATGATGTCTACACGTGAGTGAATGTGATGTTTTCTGAATGTATCTATGATGTCTACACGTGAGTGAATGTGATGTTTTCTGAATGTATCTATGATGTCTACACGTGAGTGAATGTGATGTTTTCTGAATGTATCTATGATGTCTACACGTGAGTGAATGTGATGTTTTCTGAATGTATCTATGATGTCTACACGTGAGTGAATGTGATGTTTTCTGAATGTATCTATGATGTCTACACGTGAGTGAATGTGATGTTTTCTGAATGTATCTATGATGTCTACACGTGAGTGAATGTGATGTTTTCTGAATGTATCTATGATGTCTACACGTGAGTGAATGTGATGTTTTCTGAATGTATCTATGATGTATACACGTGAGTGAATGTGATGTTTTCTGAATGTATCTATGATGTATACACGTGAGTGAATGTGATGTTTTCTGAATGTATCTATGATGTATACACGTGAGTGAATGTGATGTTTTCTGAATGTATCTATGATGTCTACACGTGAGTGAATGTGATGTTTTCTGAATGTATCTATGATGTCTACACGTGAGTGAATGTGATGTTTTCTGAATGTATCTATGATGTCTACACGTGAGTGAATGTGATGTTTTCTGAATGTATCTATGATGTCTACACGTGAGTGAATGTGATGTTTTCTGAATGTATCTATGATGTCTACACGTGAGTGAATGTGATGTTTTCTGAATGTATCTATGATGTCTACACGTGAGTGAATGTGATGTTTTCTGAATGTATCTATGATGTCTACACGTGAGTGAATGTGATGTTTTCTGAATGTATCTATGATGTATACACGTGAGTGAATGTGATGTTTTCTGAATGTATCTATGATGTCTACACGTGAGTGAATGTGATGTTTTCTGAATGTATCTATGATGTATACACGTGAGTGAATGTGATGTTTTCTGAATGTATCTATGATGTCTACACGTGAGTGAATGTGATGTTTTCTGAATGTATCTATGATGTCTACACGTGAGTGAATGTGATGTTTTCTGAATGTATCTATGATGTCTACACGTGAGTGAATGTGATGTTTTCTGAATGTATCTATGATGTCTACACGTGAGTGAATGTGATGTTTTCTGAATGTATCTATGATGTCTACACGTGAGTGAATGTGATGTTTTCTGAATGTATCTATGATGTCTACACGTGAGTGAATGTGATGTTTTCTGAATGTATCTATGATGTCTACACGTGAGTGAATGTGATGTTTTCTGAATGTATCTATGATGTCTACACGTGAGTGAATGTGATGTTTTCTGAATGTATCTATGATGTCTACACGTGAGTGAATGTGATGTTTTCTGAATGTATCTATGATGTCTACACGTGAGTGAATGTGATGTTTTCTGAATGTATCTATGATGTCTACGTGAGTGAATGTGATGTTTTCTGAATGTATCTATGATGTCTACACGTGAGTGAATGTGATGTTTTCTGAATGTATCTATGATGTCTACACGTGAGTGAATGTGATGTTTTCTGAATGTATCTATGATGTCTACACGTGAGTGAATGTGATGTTTTCTGAATGTATCTATGATGTCTACACGTGAGTGAATGTGATGTTTTCTGAATGTATCTATGATGTCTACACGTGAGTGAATGTGATGTTTTCTGAATGTATCTATGATGTCTACACGTGAGTGAATGTGATGTTTTCTGAATGTATCTATGATGTCTACACGTGAGTGAATGTGATGTTTTCTGAATGTATCTATGATGTATACACGTGAGTGAATGTGATGTTTTCTGAATGTATCTATGATGTCTACGTGAGTGAATGTGATGTTTTCTGAATGTATCTATGATGTATACACGTGAGTGAATGTGATGTTTTCTGAATGTATCTATGATGTCTACACGTGAGTGAATGTGATGTTTTCTGAATGTATCTATGATGTCTACACGTGAGTGAATGTGATGTTTTCTGAATGTATCTATGATGTCTACGTGAGTGAATGTGATGTTTTCTGAATGTATCTATGATGTCTACACGTGAGTGAATGTGATGTTTTCTGAATGTATCTATGATGTCTACACGTGAGTGAATGTGATGTTTTCTGAATGTATCTATGATGTCTACACGTGAGTGAATGTGATGTTTTCTGAATGTATCTATGATGTCTACACGTGAGTGAATGTGATGTTTTCTGAATGTATCTATGATGTCTACACGTGAGTGAATGTGATGTTTTCTGAATGTATCTATGATGTATACACGTGAGTGAATGTGATGTTTTCTGAATGTATCTATGATGTATACACGTGAGTGAATGTGATGTTTTCTGAATGTATCTATGATGTATACACGTGAGTGAATGTGATGTTTTCTGAATGTATCTATGATGTATACACGTGAGTGAATGTGATGTTTTCTGAATGTATCTATGATGTCTACACGTGAGTGAATGTGATGTTTTCTGAATGTATCTATGATGTCTACACGTGAGTGAATGTGATGTTTTCTGAATGTATCTATGATGTCTACACGTGAGTGAATGTGATGTTTTCTGAATGTATCTATGATGTCTACACGTGAGTGAATGTGATGTTTTCTGAATGTATCTATGATGTCTACACGTGAGTAGTCATGCTGCTACTTATGATTTTGTCCCACTGCATTTGTGCCATTCATTTCATATGTGTAGAGGTCACATCCCACCCTAAAGGATGCAGGACTATTATTGATCCATAATAAAGATCTGCCAGAAGTAGATATCATCGTGTAGCATCTGGCTGGAGGTGTCCAGGCACACACATCTATGTACCAGTGCACAGCAGATGCTGTATGGCAAAGTAAAAATGGCTACATGACCATGAGTGTGAGATTGTGTCTGTTTGCTCCCATTATGATCATGCACCTCTGGTCTGTAAATGTGCAGAGGCACATGTTCCATAATATACAATAACTGAGCATGTCTCTGCAGTAAACTGGATATAAGGTGACACCACTCATGCCTGACAAGTGTCTATGCTATATGTGGTGTAGTGTATAGAACCATATCTGACCATATTTTCCCTCCCTTCTCCATGTCTATCTCTCTGTCTGTACAGATATCTCTGCCTCTGTTAATTCAGCATGTTTGCACAGTTCTTGTTTAATTTCTACAGACGTTGCAAACGCTAGTCTTGTATTCAGTCCATCTTAGAACAGATAACTGCTTTAAACTGATTTTTCTGCACTTTCTTATGCCAGTTAAAAGGACTGCTGCTGTATTTTCAAGTTATTTATTGCATTTTTCTGCCCATTATCATTGTAAAAAGCCATGCTTTTTACTGACCTTGCTGTTGGTTTCCCTGCATTGTTGTCATTTTAAAAATGTAAGCTTCTAATTAGTTTCTTTGATTGTTCTGTTTGAATTCAATTCAGACAAACTGTGGTGTGAGTTTACATTAGTCATTTTTTCTCTGCCTCTATTAATTTGGCATGTTTGTACAGTTCTTGGCTCATTTCGACAGAACTGACAATCATTTGTCTTGAATCCAGTGCAATTTTAGCACAACAAACTACTTTAAACTGATTTGCTGTACTATTATAAGATATTTAAGAGTACTGCTGCTTTATTTTCAAATAATTGTTGTTTTTTTTTCTGCTCTTTATCACTGTAAAGACATATGCTTTTCACTGACCTTGGTGTTGGTTTCCCTGAATTTTAGTCATTTGCTAGTCATCTAGCTAGTTTATTTGATTTTCCTGTTTGAATTCACTTTGGGCTAACTGTGGTGTGGTTTTACATTAAGAAGGCCTTGGGCTGCTTTTCTAGTGGGAGTAAAAGGTGTGCTAGTCTGCATGAGTTGGTGATCACACGGGAAGGCTTTAAGTGATTGGTCAGAGGCTTATTTGCTTTGTTTTGTCAAATTTTGCTGCCTGTTTTAATTTGGTGCATTTGCATACCTGAAAAACTTACTGATAGGTAAACCAGCCCAGAAAAATCTGAAGGTGTTACTGCTCAATGCTAGCATTCTAAACAACAAACCCCACTCCCTACACACTCTCCTCATCATGGAAAATGTAGATGTCTGTGTAATTATTAAGACATAGGTTCAAAGGTACATGCCATTTTAAGTTTATCCAATTTCCTTTTGTGAGAATTAAACCCAGACCATGTTTCTGTGAGGTAAACACCTTAAAAATAATGTCAGCGCCCAGCCCCAAATTTGATAGTTAAGTACAAGTCTGGTTGCCCTTGTGAGACATTTTAAGCCTAGCCAATTTCCATTTTGAAGATGAGGATCAAACCCTGTACCTTGAGTGTGTAGGGTAAACACCATAACCGTTATATCATCCCCCAACTCCCCAAGTTTAAAATAAGGGAGCCCACCTGCAGTGCAGGGCAGTAATGCCTTCCACACAGTTAGACTATTTACTGCACAAGAAGGGTGAAAAGGTGGAGACGTCTTTATTTACATTAAAAAATAAGCATATCTCAAGACTACTCCACCAGTATGATGTGTTTGAGCTTCTCCAAGTCCAGATTACCTTAGACAAAGTCCCATTCCTTATCCTTACAAGCTATAGGTCCCATTCTACACCTGAGAAAACCGTAATACATACTTAAATGTACTGGAGATGTTCCACATTCAGCCTAACATAATATATGTGGGCAACTTAAACTGCCTCAGTATAAACTGGAAACCATGCGTGACCTCTAACATGGATTTTGTAAATGCAAGCATCTTGGATCAGTTAGTTTATACACCCATTAGTGACACAAACATCCTTGATATGATCCTCAAAAGCTTGGCAGAACATTGCACCTTCATTAGTTTAATGTCCTCATAAGTCAGGTCAGACCATAAAGCTGCCCCCTTTGAAATAAAGGTAAAACCAAGGATGCTGGCTAACCCTGGAACATATAGGAATTATTCTATGGCAAATTTCCTATGACTAAGTGACACCCTAGGAAAATGTCAAACCCTCAAACCCTGAAAACACCACTGCCCATGAGAATTGTTCACAGAAGCCCTGTAGTCTTATTAACAGCTGCACAGTGACAGCTGTACATACCCAAATTAATCATAGGATAAACTAAAAAAAAAAAAAAAAAATTTATATATTTATATATATATATATATATATATATATATATATATACAAGCCACTCTAGTGAAATCCCAACATCAATAGGATATATAACAATAAATAAATAAATACATACAAACATACATGCATACGTAAATAAATAAAAACATTCTTTGCAAAAATTAGGTAATGCAATGACACCCAGCAAGGCAAAAATTAGGTGATGCAATGCTCATCAAGGCAAAAAAAAAAAACTCATATACCTAAACATGCAAGTCAAGGGGCTAATAAATTCCACCAAAGCCAAAGTTGAGGTAACATTATCGTCCTGGACCAGGTACAAATGCAAAACTTCCTTTTGTCTGTGACCTCAAAGATAACACACAGCAATGTACCACATTAGTTGTGAATGGTGCCACTTGTACAGAGCCAGAAGATAATAGCAAATGTCCTGGCTGACAAATTTTCCTCCAATTTCCACCTTCCCTGCTAGATTCCCCTCAGAAAAAAAAAACACATCAATAACTCCTCCAACTATCACTAGCGAGCAGCTGCCCTAGGTGCTCTTTAAGACCAAAGTCCCTGCATTCATGGGTCTTGATAATATCCCAGGATGCCTCCTTAATAGCATGAAACATGAACTATCAGGTCTAATATAAACACCATTCATCCACAGCCTCCAAACAGATTTTATGCCAAATGAATGGAGGACTGCAATGACTATCCAGCTGAACATGGGCAGGCCATCAATGGACCTGAAGAATTATTAACTCATAAGCTTGACTAGCATGATATATAAAGTTATTGACAGGATATTCATGGCTATCCTAAATGATGACATAGGTAACCTATGAAAACTGGACCCAAATCAGTTTGGGTTTGTCAAGGGCAGGTCTTGCTTACTCATCCTGGTAGACTTCTTTGAGAAGGTCACCAAAGCAATAGATGAGGGCAGAATGGAGCATGTTGCCTTCCTCAACCTGACCAAGGAATTTGACACAATATCCCACTTAAGTGTTGTAAAAAAGCTCACAAAATTAGGTGTAAACCCCTAAATCAACCACTGGATAACCGGCTGGCTTACTGATAGGAAACAGAAAGTTAGAATAGAGGAGTCTTCCTCCAAAACAAGTCTGGTTAGTAGTGGGGTGCCTCATGGCTCAGTGCTAGAGCTGGTCCTGTTTGCCATCTACTTCCTTGAGATCAGGGCTAATGTCAGGGGTCTCTGATTGAACATGTTTGCAGATGATGTAATTTGGGTTTAGTCATTGAATTCATCCAAGGTAAAATTTTCCACCTAGAAGGCCTAACACAGACCAATAACTGGTGACAGAGTCATGGTCTAAGACTCAGTGCTAAACAGTGCATCATAGTATCTTTTGGAAAGCCTGACAACCCAGCAAAGTACTACATTGACAATACATCCCTAAGAGTAGACTGTGTAGCCAGGAATTTGGGAGATCATTATAGTGAGGAAGACATTATTTGTTGTATAACGTATAAGCAGGGGTATGGCATCAATATCCAAACATGTCATTGTTCTGTTGTACTCTGCTCTCATAAGACTAATCATTGAGTACAGTACTCCCTTAAGTATGTACCTGGCCAGGCATATGCAACAAATACAGCATCCTCAGAGATTCCTACAAAAACAATACATGATATGGAAAACAAATCTTATGCATACCATTTCAACACTTTTTCTGACATTTGGTCTTCTACAGGCTACTGAGAGGTGACCTATGCCTGACCTACAAAGCATCTTCCGAGCCAACTGTAATGGACCTGTTGCACAACTGTGAAACAAATATAATCAGGAACACCTGTTTCAGGGAACTAAACCTTACCTGCAGCATAAATAGTACATGGTGGAGGGACAGGTATATATCTCAGAGGTTCCTCTTCTCAGGAACAGGCTTCATATCCATGTTAAGCAGAGTTCATCCCTACACGTACTCAAGCAAAACTTGGATCAGTGGATAGGGAACCATAGATATACCCACTGGGCTGGCTTCTATGTTTCTATTAGAGAGAGAAAGTTTGTAAATGCTCAACCTCCATGTCCAAAAAAAAAAAAAAATATATATATATATATATATATATATATATATATATATATATATATATATATATAGATATGCACACACACACACACACACACACACACACACACACACACACACACACACACACACACACACACACACACACACACACACACACACATCCCTAGGAGACCAGTACCTATCAATTTTTATTGGGAAGCATGGCTAGGCTTAAAAAGGCCACTTAGGTCAATAGTCTTGTATTCTACTATAGTACTCTGAAGACTGTGATGCTGGTGAGCATCCACCAATTGTTGCTTGCAAAATAATAGATCCCCCTTTTATCATCACATGATAATGACTTCCTGGTCTTACCGTATTACTAATGGTTATAGTTTATTTATGCATCAAAGACAACTTCTAGAAAGGTGCATTCACTTTCAACTCTTACAATATCTCACAACCAAGAACCTTCTGGCCAAATTGCAACATGGTTTCAAACCCCATCATAGTACCACAACTGCCCTCCTCAGCTTCACCAACATCGTCAATCAGCATAGAAACAAAAGCAAAATAGTTTCAACAGTCTTTCTAGATATGTGTAATGCCTTCATTACAGTTTCCAACCACAAGCTACTGACCATTCTCACTAATCTAAATCTCAGCCCTTCTGCTCTCACATGGTTACAAAGTTATTTAGCAAACAACTAGCAAGCTGTAAAATGGTTATAGGACCTCTCCTCCGTATTCCCAGTCACATTAAGAGTCCCACAGGGATCCATACTTAGTCCCCTTCTTTTCAGTATTTTTACTAATGCCTTCAACACTGCCACCCAGCTAGCAGCCATTATCTAGTATGCAGATAAATCTACCCTTATATGTGTCGCATCCACAATACAACAGCTTCAAGACATAACCCAAAAATCCTTCACTGAAATTGAATCATGGCTAATCAATTCACAGCTCATACCAAACCCTAACAAAACAAACTCATGAATCTTTCATGCCACCAGAGCCTTAGAACCCCCCCCCCATCTACCTTCTACATAACTGCTAGCAATAATACAAAAATTACTCCTGATCTTCATACAAAGCTGTTAGCAGTAATAATCGATAATAAATGAAGATTTGACTTGCACATATCACAAGCAATTAAGATACACAAAAAATGGGATCTCTATACATAAATAAAAACATTTCTAACAGACTGTTCCTGGGTAGCTAATGCCAGAACAAACCTCCTGTCAACACTCCTATATGTGTCACCTATATTTATCAATGTTAAAAAGTGAAACTTAGAGAAACTAGTAACATGCTATAACAAAATTTGCCACAGGCTCTACACAACATTGTCACACCTTAAAAACTCTCCTGGCTAGAATTACCACAACTCTTAGCCTGTAATCAGCTGACCATGGCACACAAAATACGTTATCAGTGTGAAAAAACACCAGCTCTTCTAACTATCTTACAAATTTATACCAAGTAACGTATGCTTCTCTCAACAAATAAATCATTGCTACAGGTTACCAAATCTACAAATTCTGCTGGAGATTCTCTATTCTTTCATCACATATCAAAAACCAGGAATACACTTCTTCACTCTATTAGATCTACTACTAATTCTATTCAGTTAAAACAAAACTACTAAAAAGTTATTTAGCAGACTCATGGCTTTGTTCATGTAACAGTCCAGGCTAGCTATGAACAGCTGCTACCACTTCTTCCCTCCTCATAATAATACCTTATCAACTTACTTTCTCCCTTAATTTACCTACTCCTTACCAAAGAGACTCAAATGACATATCTCTCTTTCACTTCTTCACTACCCTCTCCTTTATAGCTATAAAATAACACAACTATACTAATTGTCTTCATTAGTATCATCTGTAATTATCATATGTTTTATTCTTCTACTCACTCCTAACCATGGCTATAACAATTACCATACCAAAGCTAGCCTATCTATAATGTTTGTAAGTTCTTATAAATTCTGAAACCTATATGTCTCATTATTGATCATATTAGAGCTTAATTACTATAATTATGTTAATGTTTTTCTGTCAGTGTATTAAAGTCATCACTATGTATAAACATTATGTTATTATTGTTATGTGGAACTTTTCTCCCTGGGCCTCCACTGAAAATGGGTCTTAAGCCCATTGGACTTTCCTGATAAACAAATGTAAAATAAATAAATAAATTAATTAATAAACATACCGGCATGGCAGCAGACCACACAGTAGCGGTATTAGATGATTACTTAGAGTACAATATGCCTTACCAAGGATTGGTTCATATCTCCTTGGTAAGATAGACTGCACTGCACCTAACTACCTTTCACCGATGTATTCAACCTACATTCCTGCTATTCTGAGCACAGGAGTGCCTAGTGTACATCTGAGTGCTAGGTGCTACTGTGTTACATTTGTTAAACCACCAAGGTTAATGCTCATCTCTATGAATTAATGAATTATAGTACTTCCTATTAGTGGAATAAACATAGCGAACATGACACTGATACTAATACATGCACCATTTCCATGAATACCACGGTCAGTTTCCAAGGGTCCGACATACCCAGTAGTTATGTATAGAGAACCAAGGATAATCTTACTGAATTCCAATCAGTACATCAGATGTTAGAATGCGGGGACATTGCTGACCAATGGCAACAGGCTACATTCACACAAATTCACAAAAGGGGGGTGTTAAACCAGAAAAAATACATTTTTACCCATCAGCCTGATCTAGAGCTAAAGTAAAATCATGAAGAAAGTAACATGGGAGCATACCCAAAATGATACACTGTACCTTTGTTTGTTAGATATGGAATAGTTTCAGTTTGTTCTGTTAATAGGAGATCTTGACTTTTGAGTCTGTGGCATGCTTTGAAGAGGTAAAATCAGCACTTTATGAGTGGCTGAAAGTAAATGTTTTTCTTGACATTCTTAGTGCTTTTGAAATTGTTAATGAAACACACAATACAATCTCAGAATCCAACAATAAAAGGAAGAAATCCAAGGCTGTCATTCCAGGTGTCTTTGAACAAAAATTTTAATGGAACCAACACTGTTTATAAACACATTTAAAAATAAAAATTTATACAATTAGCGTTTTCATCTTGTAGAATGCCAAAACATTATCAGATACTATTCATTTTTAAACTCCAGTTAAATAAGCCAATCATGGTATACGTTATTTCCACTAAGAACTAATAAAAATCACTGTTTAATAACACACACCCTCACCTTACAGATGTAATCCATTCTTTAATCCAGGTGCTACTAAACCAATAACCAAATACTTAATTTTCATTAACCAATAGGATTGTTTTTTAATGAACACTTCCCTTCTCTAGACAAGTAAAATTCAAATCATAATATTAGAATTAAAAGTAAGGTAAATAAATGAACCAATATAAAATACTTAAAAATATATAAACCTAAGCACATCAAGTTGCAATGGGTTTTTAATGTGCTTTTAGAACTATCTTTGTAAAGCTTTTGATTTCAATACACTAGTAATAGAGACTTGCTCGTTCAATCCTGGCTGGTTGGTCGCATTATGGAACAGCTGCCAATAAAGTTTCTCTTTTCAAGGTGGACTGCCCATGGTCCACCACTCTCATTTCCATTTACTTTTTCTAGGATGACAAATTTAAACCAATGTTTATCATTAATCATAATATGCTTTGCGAGTACGTAAGTGGTTTTTGCTTTTTTAATTTCATGACAATGTTCATAAATGCATTCTTTTAATGAGCGCACCAGTTTTCCTATATAATATGCCTCATAGAGTTGGCACAAAGCCACATACACTACACCTTTAGTTTGGCAGTTGTACCTATTAAGCTAAACCATTCTTTTCTTTCCTATAGCTAGCGTTAGAATATGTCTGTTTTCTATAAATACATGCTATATAACTACTATTAACTGGGTCCTTCTCAAGCAATACATCTAAATAGACTATTTTAGTAACATCTTTTTGCAAAGTGAATTTCAGGAACTTAGTAGTTTGATTAATGTAATCAAAAAATTTGTCAAGTTCTTTCTCTTCTTTCCATACAATGATAATATCATAAGGTAATGAGTATGTATGCTAAAACTGTCCTTGAACCTGCTATCCAGTAAAAAAATATTTCTCCAATAGAGCATTAGTATGTTAGCAAATATGGAGCCACAGTTCAAACCCATAGCCATACCTTTTGTTTGGAGGAAGACTTGACCCTCAAACACCAAATTAATATCAGTTCTAACAGTTCTTTATATAGGTTAACCTTAACCTGCTCAATATTGTTATTAATTAAATTTCCACAGAACCATTTAATACCAAAAGAGTGAGGAATGACCGTATATAAGTCTTTAACATCAATTGTGACCAAAATGTCTTCCTTATTAAAGAATAAGCCATTAATTTTATTAAGAAAATCCTGAGACCATCTACATAATTGTATTTCATTCTCTATTAAATGTTTCAACTGTATGTCCAGAAACTTAGTGCAAGCACTAGAAATCAAACCCCTAGCATCCACAATTGAGCACATAGGAGGATTGCTCTGGTCTTTATGAATTTTTGGAATCACGAAAATGTTAGACATAGTTGGATAACTAACATTTAAGCAATTTAATTCATTGATGGTTATTCTACATTCAATAAACAAGTCTTTTATTTGTGTTTTAATTCTATTAAAAGCACCATTTACCTGATTCAGGGACACTGCTGCATATGTATCTTCATTCAACATGTCAAATATTGTTTTGTTATAGAGATCTTTGTACATAATCACCATATTCCCTCCCTTATCTGGTTTCATGACCCATACATTTTTCCTTTTAACTTTTTTATTTCTTCCAACTCATATTTACTCATGTTGTATCCCACATTTTTTTTCTCTTTTAACAAAAATCTGAAATCAAATTCATACAACTTTTCATATAATTGTACAGTAGGATATAATGGAGAATTAAAGGTGCTAGAAATTCTCAATCCTGTCACAGCCTGTAACAGTTCATTAAAGATAATTTTAAATCAAGGTTCTTTGTATACAGTATTAACTCCCTTAGTAAATTTGCCATATTAGCATGTTTTGAAGGGAAGAAACTCAAACCCTTTGAGAAAGTCTCAATCAGTATCTTACTAATTGAAAGGAAGTGTTCATTAAAAACAATCCCATTGGTTGTTAATGAAGATTAAGTATTTTGTGATTTGTTTAGTGGTACCTGGAGTGAAGAATGGATTGCATCTGTAATGTGAGGGGTATGTTATTAAACGGTGATTTTTATTGGTTCATAGTGAAAATTACGTACGCTATGATTGGCTTATTTAACTTGAGTTTAAAAATGAATAATGCCTGATGAAGTTTTGGCATTGTACAGGATGAAAGTGCTAATTTTATAAGTTTTTATTATTTTTAGTAGAGTATTGGTAGCATTAAAAGTTTTTCAAACACACCTGGAACAAGAGCCTTGGATTTCTTAGTTTTGGTGTCGGCTTTTAAAGCTATTCCATGTCAAGGAATAATTTACAAATTAAAATATAAAATATTAATCATCATTTAATTCACTGAACAAACTATTATGAGGCATTAGTTGAAACATTTGATGATGATGTGGAAAGCTGTGATTGGTTATTGAAAACAATACTACATTTTTTTAGTCTTCAAGCAAGCCCTATAAAAAAAACTTGAAAAGTATAATGGTACTCTATAAGAAAAAAAATAAGGATGGGAAAACATGAGCTATTCAATATATTGTTTTCTGTTGCTCACAAGTTACTGATAAGTGACCTATGCCTGCTCTCATGACAATCTCTCACTTGGTCCTAATTGAAAAATCAATGTTTGGAATGTACTGCTGAGGAGCTAACACAAGATCAGGTAACCTACTACTATAGAAAATATGGATACTAGTAAACAATGTGATAGCTGTATTACATAACACCTTCCAGGACTATGGATTAAGCTTGCTCTTACAAAGGGAAGATGGCTATAAACATACTTCAAAAAATGTTTGCATACCTATATAGGGGAAGAAGTTATTCACATGGGGTTACAGTATTGAAACTTTTTGAATGACTGTTGGTTGGAGACTTGGCAATTAAACTTATGCACCCAATGGTGACATACTGTTGGCACCTAAACACCCAACAGTGGCATACTGTTGGTGCCTATACACCCAATGGTGGCATACTGTTGGCACCCATACAGGCAAAATGGCATATGTTGGCATCTCTGCACCCAGTGGTGACATACTGTTGGCACCTATACACCCAACGGTGGCATACTATTGGATTTAGAAAATATAGCAGTAGTATAGAGGCAAACCCCCAAAATCTGGATTGCAATAGGTTTGCCTCATTTCATTAGTATATTTTATTGTTTCAGTTGTCATTTTTTTTTATTGTTTCACACATTTTGAACCACAAATTAATTTGGTCACAGGGCAGCATTTGTGTATTCAAGCTTGAAAGTATTTTTTGCTTTGTTTTCTAAAATTTTACTTCTTGTTTTTCTGTACTGATGCTATGAAAGTAATTCAGTCCTATATCTTCTTTACCTAAAAATGTTTCCCTTTTTTCTTACGACTCCATTGCTATATATCCAGCAGTGGTTCCCCTTCAGAATATCAATGTTTCAGAAAGCCAAATTGCATATAGTCAAGATCATACAACTGACTTTTTAAAAGATTGAAGTGTTTTATACCCTTTTCCTCAGAGAAGTATGATCTCAAAGTTGGTATATATATATAATTTATAGGGCATGTTTGGGTATGGGGAGCTTGCCCTCTGGGAAAAAAAAACAGTTTTTGGTTATCTTTCTTTTACTTTTCGATGTTGGAAAATGCCAGTCATATCATCTCAACCAAATGCAGTTTGATGCCCTGTAATGTTGATGGTATGGCAAAGACCCCTCACACCATATTTCATTTCTCTCTACTGTTATAGAACTCCTGGAGATCAATAAAATTTTTTTTTTCGCTAGTTTATGACTCTGTTAGCTACGTAGGTATTGACACTCAGTTTTCCAGATTGTCACTTGAAGCTGTCTGAAATTAAATATTGCATCTTTGTTCACATTGATTATCAGAAACTGATATACTTCTTAGTGCTGTATGGATTTTGAGAAAGTACTAAACTCAGGTGGTGGTGCTGCGGTAGCGTTGTCACCTCACAGTAAGACATTGTCCTGTTCGATTCTCAGCTAGAGCGTCTTCTGTGTGGAGACATGCGTGAATGGGCATACCTTCGTTGAAGGTTGTGCATCAGGGCTGGCACCTCAGCATGTAAAAATCTACTGCCAATCATTAGAGGACCGGAGTTCCACTGTGGCGACCCCTAACCGGGAAAAGCCGAAAGACACAACAACAACACAACAACTAAACTCAGGAATTATTACAGACATTTTTCTGCATTATAGAAATTACATTTGCCATTACATTTGTTTTAATGTTTTAAATCCCTATTCTTCTTAAATCTCTTTTTCATTAATTCTGCTAGAAAGCATCATTCTTTCCCAAGTTATGGGAGATCACATTAATTTATTAATCATTACAGGATGTGCAAAAGTTATTAGCCTGGAATTCTTTTAGAAGTTAGGCAAACTAAAAAGGAGATCTTAGTAAATAAAATCTTTTAAAACTTGTTAAATTATGCAGATCTGCATAGAAGATTATTTAGTAATACTGAAGTGCCAAATAGCGCACTGTACATACTTAAAGTCTACAGCAGCTGTTGTTTTTCCAAATAACTGTAACTGCAGAGGAGGATGATTAAAAATAAATCCCGGTGTCAGCTTTGTGCTTCAAAAATAGCCAGTTAGAGGTTATTCAATCTACAGCAGCATTACTTATTCCTACTAAATGCTGTACAAACAGGTGAGATTAGGAGTCCAACATATTCATTTTGTTGACCCTGCAGCATCATGGAATATGAGTGCCATAGCCTCAATGCTCAGTTAATACACGTGTCTATTCATATCAGATATTTGAATCCAAAACATAACACATCAGTAGAATCATCAATACATTAAGATTTTTAAAACATGTTTTATTGGCAAATAATAATAGTTTTGTATTTCATTGACACAGTTTTACAAGGATGTTCATGACATTGATATTTTATCAGTACATGTTTTGAGCAGACTGCAAAATAATGTCCATATTAAAAGATTATTAAATCTTATTAAACATTTTCTCTTTTCCACTCTCTCTCTCTCTCGCTCTCTCTCTCTCTCTATAAGGCACAAATGAAACAATTTATGGTCCAGAAGAAGCCTTTTTTAAGCTGTTATCCAGTTTCATCTGATAGGACTTGTGCAGACCAAATGCATTTTTTTGGATTGTAAAAATGGAACAGTCAACAGTTTTTGTTACCTGACACTGATGTGAGGTAAGCTATGCCAAAGAGAAAATGTAATAATGGCCAGTAATTATCATATGAACAAGTCTTTTCATCTGTATGTTAGCTCAGGGGTTGATATGTAAGTTAACCACCTTGCCATACATACAGTACATTAGCAAAACAGGCACGTTTCTTCTGATACATAAGTTATGTTTTTTTTTTCTGTTTTTTTTTTTTGAACATTTTTGTGACTGTGTATGCTGTCTGCAGTCACACACACACACACACACACACACACACACACACACACACACACACACACACACTTAAAGAATTATATGCTTTGTCATAATATAATGATTTTTAGATATGACTTTAACTGCTGATAACTTTGGTGTTTCGTCTTTGAAATGGAAGCCCATATCTTAACTCTGTCAATCACCAAAATGTCAGTGGTTAATTAATACAAACAAATGATTGACAAGACAACTCAAGACATCATTAAGTACTCAGAATAATCTCAATACTTTCTTCAATGATAAAAGTCAATAATGTGATTTACCATTCTAAGTATATAAGTCTGGTAACAATAAAAAGCATAAAGAAAATTCCACTCATAATTTCAGAGTAATTTCAAGATTTGGTTTAAATGACAGCTGATACAAATAATTAAAACATCTCAGGAAAACAGAAATAATGCTGAATGAATATGACAATGCCACTGGTTCTGTTTCACTGTGTCAAACAACACTATTATTTCATCATCTGTAAGTAGGCACGTGTATTGCTTTTCCTAGGTGGATGTGTCACATCTTCGTACTCATTCTGTTTCTCTTTGCTGTGGAACAAAAAATGAATGAAACAACTGGTTATACACAACTTTCTTCTGATTTCATTGTTATTCTCTCTGATTTCATTAGTATTCTCTTTAAGAAGATATTCAAACTGACAAATTGTCTATGCTTTGTAATTCATAGTGTATCAGTGACTTTTCAACATACAGTATTGACTGCAAATCAACAACATTTGGGTCACAGTTGGAACAATGCTATAAAATGCCTTTACAATATTTTTCTTATATATCAAATATTGAACAACTTCCAGAACTGCCCAATCTTACTTCTGCCAGAATTGAAATAAAAATAAGATAGAAAAAGTACACAATTTGTGTAATCCATTAAAAACAAAATTGTGATTCGTAAGAGAAACCCTTCAGTTGTATTTCCATTCATGATGTCTGGCATCCATTTTCTTGTCTGGAATACTGAGCCAGTTGCCATGGGCAAAAACAGATGACTCTGTACTTATCACACATTAGCTAAACAATTATTTCTTGCCCTAATTTTAATTCGCACAGCAGATGAATAAAATTAGATAGGTTTTCATTGTCTTATTGCCATCATTCTGACACTGACACCTTTTTTAATGCTACCTCTGTCTAGTATGCTTAGTTCTAAGTTTGGTTTGGTGAATGGCACCATAAAGTACTTTTGATTGGTTTATTCAGGTGAGAGGAGAGACAATATTATGGGCTGTAGAATTTTTAAATTTTGTCAACATGGAAGATCTGTCACATACATGTTAGGATGGAAATATTGTAATTCACTGAAAAAATTCCCCAAAGCTTTGTTAAAAAGTTAAAGTACAGGCCCTGCAGTAAACACTAGGATATGAGCATCATACCTGGAGACCTGCTTCTGTCTTCCCAGTGCAGGCTTACACTACATATATGCCTACCAAATAATACTTACCTGTTTTAGCAGGTACATGAGAGCCCAAAATGAAGGCAAACACAGGTTTATAATGAGGGAATCCTTATTAAATGTCACTTTCTTATTTCATTGCTAATTGACTTTCATGATCTCTCACTATTCCTTTCAGCAGGAAAATTTACTTTTCTATGGTTTTATAATAAGAAAAAAATCTCCCATGAATGGTTGACATACAACATATCCAGGGGACAAGTACACAAGTCCTCCATGTGGAAAGCAAAACACTCACTTGTTTAATTATACAAATTCCAAGATCACACAATGAACCTATAGGAAATTCACCCCTGGGATCACCTCTGTGGCTCTGCTCGACAGTGGCACAGGAAAATAATTTTCTTGGGTGGCAAAAGCCAGGGTACCTTTTTCGCTGGGCTTGTATAGGCCCCAGGGCCAATAGCCTAGTACCTATCTATGAACCTATGAACACAACTGCAAGGAAAACAGGAAGAATTTACAAAGATGAAAAAAGTACTAACACATAATGTGATTTCAGATTAAAACAAACATTAGGAGATTGCATTAAGAGACTGGATTTCATGGGAGATTGTGATGTCCCACCACTGGACCAGTAATCAAGGAACCTCAATCCTCACCACTGGCACCAGTGGGCGACGTACATTGGGAGGATGACAAGGTACATACAGTATTACCAGATGCAGCTCTCTGCATCAAGTGCAATTTCCCTTAAGAGCACACAGAGACCACAGTCAGTCTGGGGCTGGTTTCTCTCTCTTTCTCCAGATCGCCAATAAGACTCCCGACTTACACAGCTGTAGAGCTGAGATCTCAGCTGAGTGACCAAGCCAAGGCCTCCAGTATTCTCTCTGTCCAACCAGTGCTTCATGTCCCTGCCCACGTAGCTGACACACACAATCTTTGAGGTCTGATTTACACATGCACACACACACACACACACACACACACACACACACACACACACACACACACACACACACACACACACACACCACACATCCACACACACACACACACACACACACACACACACACACACACACACACACACACACACACACACACACACACACACCCCTGGGAAAGGCTGGCACAGGTTTGCTAGCTTTGCTCCCTTCTGCCAAGACTATAAGGTAATTATCACTGCCATCAACTAGCTCCTTATCAGCTGCTTTATGGCCTTTAACAAAGGGTGTCCAATCTTACTGTGTAAAGTTACTATTAATACAAAGGTCAGTTTGACCAAGAGCAAGGCTATTAAGAGCGGACTACACGATGCCACCAAATAAATATGCATGTACTCTCAGAACTTAAATATCTCTACACAGATCAGCCACAATGAAAGATTTAAATATATTTAGTAATAAATAATAAAAGAACAAGACAATACTAAATATATATCTACAATGACATCAGAGTTCAAAATCACAGGAAATATTTAAAACAACATTGCAGGACAGTCTAAAATAAATGAGGAAAAACATCTAAACTATGCTTCACTATATTCCTGATTAAAACTAAGGGAATTACTCTACTCTAGTTAACTAACTTACAAAGCAAGGCAGATGTGGTGAATGGATCTTCTCTAGTTGTTGTCAGGTCAAAGACAGAATACAAAATGCTGTGTCTCTCTCAGAGTTTTCAAATTAGTATTTTAAATATTACTGCTGGGCTAGTTTGCAGAATGACATGATTTCTTATCATCTGACTTCTAGTCCCCAGGCCCAAAACAACCATTGATGGCAGCTGGTGGCAGTTGGCAGCATTTAGCATCTACCTGTAAAAATACATAGACAGATGCTTTTCCTCAGATCTCTGGCAAATGCTGGAAGTCATAAAGCAATAAAGCACTTCCAAGACAATACAGAGAGCCTCTCATCACAGACATTGTGTCTCCTTGCTATATTGAAACTGAAACATATCATCTTTTATTGTGTAGCCATAAAGTAATTTAATTTCAGCTATTTTTTGAAGTTTTGCTGGACTGAATTTAACCTCCTGTATTCCAGTTTCCACTGTTAAAATATATACATTTAAAGAGTTACAATAGTGTATGTACATTTCTGTTCTCTTTCATCAGGGCACACTGTGAGTACATCTTTAAGCTCAGTACTTTGCAAAATATCGTTTTTTAACACACGTCTGTACAAACCTGGTTTCATATATACATGACATACAGTTTAAATACATTTGTAACACAAACATCTTATATAGATCATGTTAATAATCACAAATGACATGTAATTATTTACAAAATTCCAGATAGCTGTGCTGGCAGTATTTCCTTTTGTGACAGAGTTTTCAATGAATGTCAGATATCTCCAGTGACAATATCATAGCTCTGGACTGCTCACATAGTTGCTGAACCAATGTTCTTGCAGTAACCTTGCAGCATTCGATCTAAGTATGAGTATCAGCAGCAAAATGTAGTGATGTTCATACTGGTGAAAGTGGGAGACATTATTTAATAATCATTTGATAATCTAGCAAAGCAAAATCCACAACAGTCTTCTTCAACTCTTAGAAGAAAATCACTTGACGTCTTGGAAAATCTCAGCACAACATGTAATAAATTATTTTATATGGTATGCCTGTATGTCTCATATTGAAACATCTAAATATCATACAATATAGTAGGTGTGCACAGATCTGTAACCCAGCATGGCAACACACTTACTCAAAGCCATTGTCTGTAGGTTTGTCATTTAAACATTTTTTTTAAAAGCAATTCTGTTTTTATACTTGCCTTGAATGTCAGGTTTGTTTTGATTCCTATACAATACAGATTTCTCTGCTACAGTTGATTATGGACAAACAAGATGCATTTATACCACTGATGAAACTGTGTAAGGCCAAAATAAATTTGTAACCTCTGAGGACTTACATTTATCTGAATACTGACACAATAATTTGCAAAGTTGTTATGGTAGCTACCAACATTTTTGTTAAAATTAGCATTGCATTTACTGCATACTTAAGAAACTGAAGCAAACATACTAACCTCATCAAGTTCTACGATGAGGTTTAAAAATTCACTTCTAGTAGTAGCAGCAGTACTAGAATTGCCACAGCAGATAGTCCCACAAAGTGTTATGTGCCCATCTAGGTAAAAGTATTGAAAGGGCAATCCCGACCAGAACTAAATATATTGGAAACTTCAAAAGAAAACCACCTTTGTGGTTGATTAACATAAGTAAACCCAACAAGAAAGGAATAAAAAAACAAAATCAAATGTTCATCCTATCAAGAAATCCTCCTGTTAAGGATAATATCAGAAATGTTACTACAAATCTAAAATTTACTATTAGGTCTACTAAAGCAGCTCATGAACTTAGAAGATCATCTGAAGTCAAGGACAATTAAAAATCCTGTAAGAACCCAAAAGATTGCATTGAACAACAGCATAACCACACCAATAATTAGAACAACAATGCCACAACAACATTACAAAAAATCCACAACGCCACTAAGTCACAAAAAGAGCTGTAGACCAAGATGTATCCAAAGTAGAAAAGACTTTTGTTCATTGCTTTCATCCAAACCAGTAACAGACCAAGGGCTTCATTAGTGCTAATATTCACCAGTTGTAAATCCCTTACATAATTTATTACCATGTCACATGGTCCAATCTCACAGTGAGAACAATGAACCCCTCTCTCTGAGTAGAAGGTGCAATACCTACCTATAGACAAAAAATGGTACTCAAGTTTTATATAACCATCACACTTATCACAATATTTCTGTTTTTTGCATGCAATTGCTGTTATATATGAGGATCAAATCAACCAAAACCAAATATGAGGTAAAAATTGCTACCCAGATGAAGGATAACCACAAAACTTTTTTTATCCCCTGTTAGGAATTTCAGAAAGAATGCCAGCATTGCACAGTAAAATATATCACTTGCTTGGACCCTGGGGGGCATAGCCAGTGTACTAGCAGAAAATTAACTTCAGTCTTCACCCCCTCCCCATATTACCAGATCTCATACCTGCATCTACACACTCAACATCAAATCTCTCAAGAAAATGTCCTCAAGGTGCTACCTAAGGCCAAAAAACACTACATTTATGGGTTGGATTAGCACACTGGGCTGTTTATGGGTCAGTGTGATACATAACTTGGCAGACCCTCTAAAGATGTTTTCAATAGTAGCATCTAAACAGTGTTCATGCCAGACGAAAGGAGAACAGTAACAGTCATCCCTTTGCACAAAGGTGAGTTGTCGGTGGATCAAGTTAGTTTAGAGCCATCATCTAAGAGTAAATTCAGTTGTTCAGGATTTGGGAACTTATGTTTACAGTGACCTATCTTTTGACCAACATGTGTCCATTGTTATAAAGAAAGTGATTGTGTCTAGATACAGGGATGTCATTACCCCCTTTACTCAGCCCTCATCAGGCCAGTCATTGAATATAATGCCCTGTTTGGTATGTATCCATCCAGATGCATGCAACAACTGGAATATCCACAGATATACCTTATTAAAAGAGCATAAGGCCTAAATAACATGTCCTACATGGATTGACTGAAAGCCCTATCACTATACTTGGTATCCTTGCATATTGCAAAGAGGTGACCTGTGTCTGGCATACAAGGTATACCGCAATGCACTACTGATGGTTTTACTGCACATCAACAAGTCTGATGGCATCAGAAATGTTCTGTCTAGGGATCTAAACCTCTTCTGCAACATCAACAAAATGATTTGTAGGGGGAAGGTATATCTCGCAGAGGATACCACGGCTCTGAAACAGACTTCCCATCCAGATTAAACAAAGTTTATGACTGTTCATATTCAAGCACAGCTTAGATCTACAGATAGTAATCAGAAAATATAGTCCAGGACTGCCCCTAGTATTACTAATGGACAGATGCAGCTCCCAAATGCTTTATCTCTTACATGGGTCCCCTCAAATTTTTTATGGTATGATTCCCAGTTCTCATTAGGGGTAATATATAATTATTGAACATGTTACAGATAAGGCCAATCTTTAACCAAATCAAAAAGGTTAATTCAAGCACAAAAAGGGAAATTGGATAGGCTCAAAATGGCCCAAAGGGCAACTAGCCAAGTAGTTACATATGAACCTATCATTCTATAAGCCTGACTAGCCTTAACTGTAAGACTATAGAATAGAATTAATAAAAACTACATAGGTAACCTAAAACTTCTCAACCCAAGCCAGTTCAGATTCATCAAGGGTGGATCCTGCCTGGTTGACTTCTTTGAGAAGGTCACTGAAGCAAGAGATAAGGTTAAATAAAGACCTTACAAAAGCATTTAGCACCATTCCACACTCAGGTATTATAGATAAACATTCCCATCTAAATGCACCATTCCATTCTCAGGTATCATAGATAAACATTCCCATCTAAATGTAAATCTCTCTGTAACTCATTGGATAGCAACTTGGTTCACAAATATAACCCAGGATATTAGGGTGAATACAATTTATTGACCGCTTTCGTCAACAAGCACAGCTGACTTCATCATTCGTAAGTCACTTTTTCAGTAATGATAAATTTAAAATTATGTCCAGGAAATTGTGCTACATGTTTATACAAAGCATTATTGGAGTTGGAGGTATTGATATCTCTAATGTGCTCGTAAATCCTCTCCCTAAAGTTTTTTTTGGTCTTCCCAATATAAAAACCTTTCCTTCAATTTAAGTTTGAATACAGGAAGGATGTTATTAACTATTTAGATGTGTTAGTAAGTAAGGATTTTGAACAAAATTGTTTATGACATTAGGGGAGGACCATGGGCGGATTACCTTAATTTTAAGGAATTATGGTGGCAAATTAAACTTAATGCCACTAGTCCCCCTGGCCTCAATGATAGTATTAGCTTTAATAGCTTTTGAAGTTACGGATGCACTTTGGATGAATTAAAGATTAGTTTCTTTTCTATTGACATTCGTTATTAAGGTTTTTAAACAGGTAGTCATTGATTTTGTATATATTTGTTAGTTTTCAACGATTTTGTATATTTATGTACTGTGGTTTTAAGTTAATTAGTCCTATTAATTTACGTGATCAATTATGTATTCAAATTTTGTATTTAAAGTGAGGCAAACAAATGGTGCTTGTATTCTGATGAAGTCAGCTGTGCTTGCTGACGAAAGTGCTCAATAAATTGTTTTGAACAAAAGTTGGTGGTGTTCTGTGCAATTGTGGTTTGGTTTCACCAGCTGTCGTTTACATTAGTGTGAATACCCACTCTATGAATCTCAATCACTTTTACAACATAAACTGTACATGCTGCTAGGATAGGAAGTATAACAGAGAATACCTCTTCTACGGAACTGCCTTCTACTCTACATAAAGCGATGTACTTCTCTTAGTCTATCGAAATGTAATTTGGATGAATGGAATGGAAACTGCAAATTCACCCCAGATGATTAATGCAGAGTACCTTGTATTTACCATTCCATGCACATTGTAAGGTTTTGTACCATTTATATTGATCTAGTGTTCAATAATTCAGTCTTGTTATTTACCCAAGATACTTCTTCCTCCCTCCAGCACAATATAAATCATGTCCTCTCTGTTTCCATTCCAATCATCTAATCCATAGTTGTGTTTCTGCCCTTGGCTCTCCAATCATCTGTGCCCATACTTCATTCCCTGTCCTTGGTCCTCCAATTATCTATGCCCATAGTCCATGTCTGCTCTCTCTATAGGGCAATAATTGCGTCTATGTTACAAGATCTAATGCGTAGGTGATCAAACACCTAAAAATCGAACTTGTAATATCAAACTCAAAAACATCGAACGACGCAGGAAAACACATCGGTTGGCTACAGAAAAAAAAAAACTTTACACCCAAACTAAGTGGGGGGATTTGCCCCCCACACCCCCCCCAACTAAATATACCAACTCTGAGAATGATCTGCAGTAGACAAAATGGCAAAATCCGGCAAATGGTCAAGGGAAATCTTTCCCTGCGTTAATTCGGCAGTTCGCTGTTTTTTGCTTTTGATATTACAATTGTTTAGGTGTTCGATCACCTAAACATTCGATCTTGTAATATAGACCCCGATTATCAATGTGTCATTCCTGTATTCCTGCACAGCATCTCTCATGCCCAATCATTTCTCTTCTTCTTCATTCTTTACCTTCCTGTTGAACACTTTACCTCCTAATCCCAAAAATGCTCTAACCAGTCTACCACCAGTTTCTATGTTGTATTGCTTCCTCTTTGCCATCTTTCTACTGTAACTGGACCTGTATATAGAAAGTCACATCTCAACCTCCTAGTCTCTGCTACAAAGTCTGGCCCAAATGAATTTGTACTAGTACTATTAATCGGATCTACCAAAGTATGACCAACTAGCACACATTTCCCACTTCAAAAACCCATCTATTCTTAACTTGATAGTTGTACCTTTATCTGCATCTTAGTCTAGCTGCAGTAAATGCATTTTGATCAATAAAGTTTTCTGTTTTGCTCACTTAAGCTCCTCATCATTTATGTTCTTTTAGGTCTCCCAGGTCTCATCTATTACCATTTCAAAGCTGCACGGCATCTTATCAACTAGTGTATCTCATCTTCATGGAATCATAGGATCATAAGAGATTACTAGGCCATTGACTCAGAGGTCATTTTAACACATTACATCTGAATAATGCCTCCAGGTGCATCTGTAGTTAACTCCTACTGACGCCTCTAGGTGTGAAATATTGTTTGCTCATATTTGCATCAATAATTCCAAAATCATGCTATGTACAAGGTTTTAAAAGATTTCATTTTAAAACTTACACAATGGCAAACTCAGCTGCATTAATATTTGACCTCTGTATAGTGCAGGTAACTGTTATTAACTATTAACTGTTATTAACTGGTATTAACTGTTATTTTTATGATATTAATTTATATAGATGCAATCTTCACTTTTTTAAATATCTCAACAACCAAGTAACACAGACAGAGCTCCTTAGCCTCATACGAAAGCTCTCAGCTACATGAATAAAATGCTGCTGACAGTATGTGTGTAACTTGAGTGGTTGCTGAGATATTCTAAGTTGTTTATAAAATATTGCAAATTACTATGTTCATTGTGACTTATAAAATTTTGTTTAAGATCTAGAACCTAAAAAATATTGTCACAATAGCATAGTTTGTGTAGAAGAGCTTGCCATTTATAATTCGTTCATAAGCCCTATGGTTCCAGTGATATGAACATTTATTTGAAATGTGAGGACATAATTTGATTCTGTCAAAAGGCTTAGGCTCCACCCATTGGAAGTTGCAGTGCAAACTTCCTGAGCTCCACTGGAGTGAATGAGTTAAATCTAGCCGTTTTAACCCAATGTAATACTGTAGAAGTACTAGTCAATACCAGAGACTGTATTTAGTGATAACTGCCCATGTCCAGGAGGGTTGTGGGTATCAACTCCAGTACGAATTTATGGTGCCCTATCCACTCGTCCAGGCTCCTCTTGAACAGTGTCATAGAGGTGCTTTGTTTCACATGAATTGGTAGCCTGTTCCAAAGATGTGGCAATCGCTGGGAGATAAATCTGTCCCTCCAACATGTCCTATTTAAGTCCCTTGAACTGATAGCCCTAGACCCATTTGATTTACAGATATGCAGTAAGTTCATTAGGTTTGTGCCATGGGTTGCACATATCTCCCCTAAGAAGTCTATATGATACATATTATATTCACCGGGACTTTAGCTGGTCCATGTAAGGCACATGCTGGAGGCCTTTGATTTTCTTTGTTAGAAACCTCTGAGGTCTCTCCAGTTGCTGTATGTGCTTAGTACAGTACATACCGAATGGGGCATTATATTCATTTATGGGCTGGATAAGTGACGAGTTTAGGGGAGTTATAACTTCTTTTGCTCTCAAGGCAATGCCTTTACTAATCAAGTGAACTATGGGGAAAGCTTTTCTTACAATGGTAGACACATGGAGGTCGAAGTTAAGGTTGTGGTCAACTTGTGATCCCAGATTCCTTTCCACTTAATGGGTACTTAGGGTATTGCTGTTGATTTAACAGTGTGAAGAGACATTGTTTGTGCTGAAGGCAATGATGATACATTTCTTTGCATTCAGTCTGAAATTGTGACTAAGGCACCAGTCATTGGTCTATGAGAGACCCTCCTGGAGTATACTGACATCACTCGGGGATTCAATAATTGCACCCAGATTACAGTCATCTGCAAACTTTGTCAGCCACAACCCTTTAGTTTTGACCTGAACATCTAAAAAGTATATACCAAACAGTAGAGGGCCCAGCACTGACACCTGTGGCACCCCACTGGTAACAGGTATGCTGGTTGATGTGGAATCACCCACTGTGATAGTGTATGTCTGGTTTGTGAGCCAGTTGGCAACCCATCTTACAACAAAGGGGTTTACATTCAGTTTGCTAAGTTTATTGGTAATGCCTGAATTTGGGATTGTGTCGAAAGCCTTTGCCAAGTCAAGATATGCTGTGTGCATAGATTTGCCCTCATCAATGGCCCTGGTCACACTTTCAAAGAAATCCACCAGATTTAACAAGCAGAATCTGCCCTTCACTAAGCCATATTGGGTAGGAGCCAGGATTTGGAGGTCACCTATATCATTATTTATGAGGTCCATAATATGTTCCATGACCTTACAGATGAGGCTGGTCAGGCTTCTGGTTATTCCTGGGTCAGTTGCTAGGCCACCTTTGTGGAGGAGAATAGATGTATCTGTTCTCCATTCTGCAGGAACAAAGCCTGTGGCGAGGCTATGATTGAAAAGGGTACTTAGGGGTGATGCTAATTCATGTTTTAGCCTGTTAGGAAGACAGCCTGGGATGTCATCTCGTCCCATAGATGCTGTGTTCTTTGCCTTGGACAGGTCTTTAAGAACCTGTCCTTCAGATATGTAAGGTGGTGAGGGAGTTTGGGGGAGGGTTTATTGTAAGTTAGGAGGATAATTGAGGGAAATTTTCACCAAACCTATCCACTAGCAGTTTCACTATCTGAATCAAACATTGCCACTGTACTCCTGTCCTGTTTCTTTCTTCCACTTCATGCATCTAATTCTCTTGACCCAAATCCTCCTTTAAACAATTCTGGGGATTCAACAAACTCCATGTAGGCTTCACACAAAGTCTTCATGAAATGTACATGTTATTGTGATGAGCAGCAGTGGTAATCCCATGTTCATGCTGCTTATCATGCTAACACACATACAAGCAAGGTTCCATGGCCGGCAGCAGTGCTGCTAGCCAGTAAACCAGACATAGCAGCACTAGCATAGAAATAAGAAGCATTTAAGTTTGCCTACAAGGAAACCTGCTCTGCGAGATCAGTCAGACATCCACAATGACTACCAGGATTGAAAATACTGCAATAACAGCAGCAATAATGCAGTAAAGTGTACTGTGTGCATTGTACAGTAAAACAATTATTTGCAGAATGAAATAATGAAGGGTGAGGGTAAACAGCAAGGGCAACAACAAGGAAAGGTGCACTGGGCAGCATAGCCGGCATTAGGCACCCACAAAACCCGCGGGGAGCCCTAGATTATTTCCCCCATGAACAAAGGCCCCCATGCAGCAGCCGCGGGTTTCAGCATTTCCTCTGCTCGTTCCTCAGCAGCTCATAGTCGACATCCGCATGGTTGTTTGACATCATCGCGAGATCGCAAACATTTTTCTGTCTTTTTTTTTATTTGTCGGTAAGCTGCACTCAGTCACGTCCGTTTAAGTGAAGCAAGGGATTTGATTGGCTGCAGCACCCAGGAAAGTATTTTTTTTTTTAATTCCAAAGTAGGGTCGACTTATCTCCCAACTGTACAAATGTTCACAGAATGTCCAGATTTTTGCACCATATTTGTGGCCTGTTTTTAATAGTTATTGTCAAGAAGGATATTCATTTTGAATGAATGGAAGAAAAAAAGGTTTTACTGAGGACAATATTTTTGAAAGAGTAATAAAATTGATCTGAAAGAAAGAGAACAAGGAAGACTTAAAGAACTGAGGGACAATCATCTTAACGAAATCCAGTTATAAACTATTTATGAAAATAATACAGATTAGGTTAGAAAAGTACTAGTTAAAGTTTGGAAAGCTAATTTTGTGGTAATAAAATAAGCAGAATAGAGAAATACTGATGATAATTATGGAAGTCATTTATAGTATTAAGGAAGGAAAGGGGAGAATGAAAGGATATGATGTAGAAAAGGCATAAGACACTATTGGAAAAAGACAGTTATGGGATCTTTCTGAACCATGTGGTTTTGAGAGACAGACTAGGAAAATAATAAAACAGCTTATGAGAATAATAAAGTGAGAGTTTTAGTGAATCGATGGGTGAAAGATGAAAGAAGAATTGAGAAGGGAGTGAGGCATGGATGTCCTTTGAATACTGTGATACTTGCATTAGGATTATGAAAGGCCTAGAGACTGATACATATAAAGGATACATAATGGTGCCTCTGGTGATGATGTACTCTGTTGATGTGGTCATAGTAGCCAAAACTATAGGATGGCTAAAGGAAGTAGCTAAAAAAATAGGATAATAGATAAGCTATGTAGGTTTAGTATTTAATACTAAAAGCAAAGGTTTTGAAGTGTAAAAACAACTTTTTTACCACTTTCCCCAAATTAATAAAAAAGGAAATATGCGTATTAAAGATTATTTTGGTGAGTCTGATTAATTCAAAAAGTAATGACAGGAATTGTTAGATAAAATGTATGATATAAATAAAATGTGGAAATTCTTTAAGTTTAAAAAAGTGGACTTAATTAATGCAATTCATTTGTGCAAATGTGGATACTTTGGTTCAGTAGTTGCATTCCCAAAAAATGTTGCAAAAAATTATTTGTAGTATAATATGGGGCCTTAGAATGAACTCAGATAAAGGGGGAATTATATGTAATAAAGAAGAAAACTGTGGACTGATTTAAAAAAAATCTGATGTTTTTGACATCTTTAAGTTTGCAATGCATTTTGAAATTACTTTAAATAGGGAAAGGGAACATTAAAAGATACAATAAGAGCAAAGAATGAAGAAGTATGGGCAGAAGTGAAAAGGAGAAATGAGTTAAAGTATTAGTGAGTGAAATAAAAAAATAAAATAATGGAAAATTGATGTGCTAAAGTTGAACAACAGAGGAGAATTTCATATGAAGAAATCATGGAAAAGACTTTTTATAGTGACCAGTGGGATACTATTAAAGTTAAGGATGCAATAAAAGAAAGAAAGAGAAAGTGTGTGAGATGGGAAGAAGGACAAGATTTTATATGCAGGCTTATAATAAAAGTGCCAGTGAAGAAAGATGTGAAATATAAACTTGCAAATTAGAGGAATTGCATAAAGTGTAGTAAAGAAGAAATCACAGAACATGTTTTTGTCAGAATCCTAAGAATGATGACATTATGAAAGAAATAAAAAAAATATGGGTTTATAAAACATTTAAATGAAGTAGAAATAGAAAACATTGTGCATGGGTATTACAACTAATGTGATACACCAGTGAGAGAACAAAAATATATTTATATGTTTGTTATTTATCAGATCTGGAATGTGAGGTTGGAGGAATTACTGTTTAATAAAATATGTAACAAAGCTAATATTCTAATTTTGTTGAGGCAAAAAGGGTGGGGATGATGAATAATTGAAATAAAATATTTAAAAAGTTTATTTTCTTTTCTTTAAATGTGCATGTAGTATAAAATGATAAGGATTATTATGTGTGTGTTCTATTGAATATGGTATGTTGTGTTAAATTTTAAGTTTGTGTATGTATAATATGATTTTAAATAAATATCCCCACTCTTTTCAATAGGTGCTGTGGGATCTTATACAGTCACCTAAGCTATTATCAACTCAAGCCAGTGGGAACTTTGTTTAGTGTCACATTTAAAGGAAGACTTACTCAGAAGCGCAGCACGCCTCTAATGCTGAACTGCAGTGTCAGCAATATAATTATCTGTAGTGAGAATAGGACCTGTAGCCTTCTGCTCTTCCAACACCAAAAGGGATTGTGTTACGTGCTGAGCCATTGAAATTGCATTTAGCATATACACCAACTGCCAAAACTGCTCCCTCACATCTATCCTCATTTCCCATGCACCAGCCCTAGGGTCAGGGACTATCTTTTCCAAAACAAAACAAAAAATGTCCACTTAGAATTTTTACAATCCAATGGTAGATGTGAGGATAGATGTGAGGGAGCTTTTTTGGCAGTTGGTGTTGGAGACTAATAAGCATCCAGGAATTAATGAACATCTATCTGTAGTACCTATTTTAAAGTTGAGAGCTGCTAAACTATAAATAGAATGAAAAACATATTAGGTTTTAAAAAACATTAGGTAAAGTTTAGATTATTGAGTGGCGTAGTTGGGATATCTATACACATACATATATTTATATATTTTTATACATTTATACATATTTTTATATATTTATATATTTTTATACTTTATATTATATATTACACTTTAATACTATATAAGTGGTTTGTTATTTATGGTTGGTTTGAATATGTGCAAACGCCTTTTAATTAGTTATGTAGTTAACATGAGGTTTTTAAATGTATATTAATTTAAAGAATAACATGACTTCAAGAAATTGATTTTAATTTGTTGAATAAGTAATTGTACGTATTATGTGTTGTATAAAAGGAAGTCACAGCTTGGTAAATCCGTTTTGCATCTGAGGAAGTATAATTGAAGACGAAAACGCTACTGTGGATTAATTGCGTTTATGCAATAAAGATGTTGGTTCCACATTTTGCTGTGCTTAAAACTTTTTATTTTCAACCTCCTAGAGTGCCAGGACTGTGTTGGTTTATGTTTTGTTTATTGTGATTACAAGGTTTAGATCCTGGAGTGTGTGGCTCTGAGGGATTGGGATTTCTTTAAGTGTAGCATGTCCAATAGCTTTGAGTTTGACATGGTCTTGTATGTTAAACAGAGACCGCCTCTGAGCCAGTTTAATGTATGTTTCAGCATAGTTACCATTTGCAGCTTGGGGTGGGGCTTGGAATGCAGTTATACCTTCACTTAGGAGGGCATAGTTTGCCTTGGTGAAGTTTTTTAGTCTGATTTCACCCTTTTGAGTTCTGGTGTTAGTGTCAGTTCAAACGTGACTGATTTGTGATCAGTTTTAATTAAACGGAAAATTTATGCTAATGTTTAAGTAAAAAAAAACAAAGAAAATTCATGCTCATATAAAACCTGTTATTCTATCAACTTTTTAGGTTTGTAAGAGCAATATTTAAAAATTGTCCCTATGCTCCTATGATTGTTTGGTAATGGGAATCTTTATTACATTGCAGAAGTATGTATGCCTGTGTCTTATAGGATCATAGGACGTTAGTAGACTAATTTACCTAGGGCCCTTACAAGCCTAGCCAAACTCTACCCTTCTTTCCACGATCAGCAACTATTGCCCATGTCCACGAGGGACACAAGTGGAACCCCTGGGGCTATGGCTTCTTTTTTTCTGGAGGTAATGCCCTTACTTACAAGATGAGCAGTGTTGAATGCCCTTCTTACCACTGTGGCGACATGGTGATCAAAGGTAAGGTTGCATCAACCTGTGTGTTCAGGTCTCTCACCACAGAGTGCATACTTAGGGTGTTGCTATTGATGTGATAGTTAGCAGGAACATTGCTCTAACTGAAAGGGATGATAATACATTTTTTTGCATTGAGTTTAAGGCCATGACTTTGGCACCAGTCACTTGTTTGTGTAAGACCCTGTTGTAGGATGTTGACTTCATATGGAGATTCTATGACCACTCCCAGTTTGCAGTCAGCAAACTTTGTCAGCCACATACCTTTAGTTTTTGCTTGTATTTCTGAGATATAGATTCCAAACAGTAGAGGTCCCAGGACCGATCCCTGTGGAACACCACTGGTTACAGGTCTGCTGTTGGAAGTATATTCCCCGTTTTGAGTATATGTGTTCTATTAGTGAGCCAGTTAGTGACCCATTTAACGATATACGGGTTGACACCTAGCTGGGTGAGTTTGTCAATGATGCCTGAGTGGGGGAGAGTATCAAATGCCTTAGCTAAGTCTAGGTAGGCTGTATGCACAGATTTCCCCTCATCCAGGGCCTTGGCGACTTTCTTGAAGAAGTCTACCAGGTTTAACAGGCATGATCTCCCTTTGACATATCCAAACTCAGTAGGGTCAAGTGTTTGGAGAATACCTATATCTTTGTTGATAAAGTCCATGATGATTTGCTCCATGGCCTTGCAGATAAGGCTAGTCAGATTAATAGGTCTATAATTTCTGGGGTCAGTGGAACAACCACCTTTGTGCAAGGGCATAACGGTGGCCATTTTCCATTCAGCTGGGACAAAACCAGTGCTTGGACTGATTGAAGAGGGTACCCAGTGGTGTTGCTAATTCTTGTTGGAGGGCATGTAGGATGTCGCCTGGGATGTCAGGTCCCATAGATGTTGTGTTCTTGGCCTTAGAGAGGGCATTTATGACCTGTTCTTTAGAAATACAAGGTAGGGGATAGGTGGTAGGGATGTCATGCGGTACATGCAGCTGTGACAGGGGAGTGAAGTTGTTTGGGGACTAGCGATTGTGTGTTCATTACTTCTTTAATTCTTATCACAATCAAACCTTGGAGGTATGCAGGAGAGGTCATTATAGCTTCTGTTTTCTGCTACTTTTCTCACAAACCTCAGAGATATACAAAAAAAGTTAGTATACCATGTGCAGGGGCAGTGTACTGTATATTAGCAACAAAGTAGAATTCATTACTTTTTTTCCAATTTTGTCACAATTGCACACCAGGCGCATATAGTGGTGATTGCCTTTGGGAAGGAAAGGGTGAGGAGTGAAAAGGCATGCTATGTATATATACAAAAGCATTCACTTAAAATGCATGACCACGGCCATCTGAACTTCTGCTTTCATCCCAATCTAACATCAGAGGGATGCACAGGCAGCGACTGTCTTTTTCTTTAGGGGGGTAGGGAAGCAGGCAGTATTCCCAGACAGGATTTGTGTGTCCTTACAATTGTATTATTAGTTTATTGAGAGCTACTATTCTGTCAGCTCTGAACATTAACCCTTGTGCACAACTTATGTATTTCTTGAAAGACAAAAAAGTAAGACTGAAATTCCTTTCTGACTCATGATTTTTTTCAGGCTACCATTGGATTAAAAGGTTGGGAAAATGTTCTAAAATGCAAGGAAAACTAAATCTGAACAGCAACACTGAATTTCTTTCCTTAATCATAGCTTCTGTTCAAACTGTCATTAGGTTCATAGGTGTGTACTAGGCTAATGGCCCTGGAGCCTTTATAAGCCTAGCCCAGAGAAGTGCCCTGGCATTGTGCAGCCCAGTGTTAGTTCCCAGTGCCTCTATCGAGTAGAGCCACTGGAGTGATCCCCGGGGTGAATTTCTATTTCCCATTCATTCATCAAGATTTCTCTTGAAGAGGACCAATGAGGTGCTCTGCTTAACATGTATGGGAAGTCTATTCCACAGCATGGGCAGTCTCTGCATTATGAACCTGTCCCTTCAGCATGTTCTGTTGATTGTGGTAATGAGGTTGAGGTCTCTGGAGTGTGTGGTGCAGAGGGATTGGGGTTTCTTTATATGTAGCATTTCTATAAAACAAAGACATGTACTGCAAACTGTGTCCACAACTAAAACCCAAAAGCTATTCACTTGTAAAAACACAATCAGTACCTAAACATGTTTTTGTTTTATAGTCACAGTGTATTCCATATGTAGCATTTCTAACAAAGCTGGGTCTGACATGGCTTTGTAAGTCAAGCAGGTTGTATAAAAAGAAAAAAATAAAATGCGTTTCAGAGCATATAGAAAAATGTGGATTCTTGAAAAAGCTGAAGAGTAAGGCAAAATGTGAGAAAATAGAGAAAAAAGTAATGTGCATAACGTGGTGAGCTGGGAGGGCAGCAGATGGGAGTACTGGAGCCCACAGGATGCATGTGGGGGGGGGCAGTAGGCAGTGCGTAGGGCACCATTTCACCTAAGTCCAGCCCCACATATGGAGTTGTTGTAATGTGTCATTGCTACAACTAAATTCCATTAACTGTGAATGTCCATCTGTGACATGAGCCAACATAGTGTGGTACACAGTCCTCTCATAATGTAAGAGCACTGTAACTACAGTTCAGTCTGTGTATATTACCTCTAAAACACTACAACATGAACTAAAAGGTTGCATAGGAGGGGTGGTAGTAACAAGGTGATACTTAGACTGGAAGTGTCCAAGGGGCCCCCTACTTGACATTTGCTGGGGGCTCCCAAAATGCTAACACCAGCCCTGCTGGTCAGGGAGAGTTTTCTGATGAACATGTGCACAGGCATGAATAATAGGAATGAATAAAGTGGAAGAAGGCATGGTAAATATGTAAATTTCCCCACAATAGGATATGTCAATTTATGTACACTTCCAAGACAAGCCAGTAGCAAAGCATTAAACACGTATGTAGATAGCACATTATGTAATGCTGTTTGCATCTTCTCTGCAAGTATATTATGATATAAACACACATGGTAGCATGTATGTGATAGTCACATAAGGTTACATGTCAATGGAGGTGAATGGTTGTGATATACACGTCACTGACATGCTCACAGGAGAGGACCCTTAGCAAGGTTGGTATATACAATAGGGGGTATTCAATACTCTGAAGATCTGCAAAATGAATTTCTTCATTCAAAACTATGGCTGAGAGAAGAATGTTAGCACAACTAAAGTCCATCATGGAAAATATTGACCATACACTCAGCACAGTGGTGGATGGACAGAAACAGAGTGGTGGATGGACAGAGAAGTTCCTTTAGCAGGATACCTATGAGCATGAAGTGCACCACTGAATATCACAGGAAATCCTTCCTCCCCAAAGACATCAGACTCTATAACACCTCATACCATCTGAGCACAACCCCCACTACTAAAGGAGACCACATAGTGCAATGTTAAACTCATACCCATATTTTTCTTTTTTCCCATCCTTTTTATCTCTCTTTTATCTCTTTTTTTCAGTGCTATATTAATCATCAGTGCAATTATCCTTTGTGCAATATGCTATACCTTAGTTAAAGTATTGTAATGTGCAAAATCCCATGTTTTAGTTGTTGTTGTTGTTTGTCTTTCGGCTTTTCTCGGTTAGGGGTCGCCACAGTGGAACTCCGGTCAGCTGATGATTGGCAGTTGTTTTTTATGGTGTTGAGTTGCCAGCCCGATGCCCAACCTTCAACGAAGGCACACCCATTCAACGCATGTGTTTCCAATGCCAACTTGACCGCAGGAAGGACATGCAGACTCCACACAGAAGGCACTCCCAACCCAAGACGAGAATCGAATGGGAGAACCTCTTGCTGTAAGGCAACAACGCTACCGCTTCACCACCATGGAAGTAAAACCCCAAGTCCTAGTGTGAGTGGTAATTAACACAAAAGGCTCCCCCCTACCATGTCATTACTATATGTGGTATTAAACTCATCTAATACTTTGGCTGTGGTCTACAGTGTACCTATGTCAGGCATTACTGTTATATATGTGTGTAACATAAGTGAGTATAGTATCTATCATATCTAATTATGTAACATTTGTGTTTAGTATACATTGTGTCTATGTTTATCTGTGTAGTTGTAACATAAGCAATTTCCAGCGGGATCTATAAAGTATTTCTGATTCTGAATCTGATTCAATATGATTGACATGTTATCATAGCCCTCAAGCTATCAGGCACACATACCACAGACCCCTGGAGAATGTTGAAAATAACAGGCGCAATCATGGATACCTTTAAAATACTATGACCATTAATGTGCGACATTGACAGAATATATGATTTTGAAACTAAAATTTATTGTTAGCGCTTTCCTCACCTTTCATTAAAGGAACTTCTTCAGACATTTGTAATAGCTCAATTTACAATTTAAATAGTCCCAAGTTGATGACATCATGGACCTCTCATTATCCAAATTTAGCAAGTATATAAGTAAATGCATTCAGATTTCTTTGTGTATAAAAACTTTTTAAAACACAAACAAATTCTTCACTGATACTAATTACAGCAAAAATGTCAAATATTAAATGCCCCCATAGAAATGTTTTTTTACCTGGTTAATGCTTTAAGTTTTAAAATACATTTCAGGGAACAAGAATCATTCAACCCAGGGTAGGAAAATGCATTTACTCTCAGTTGCCATAGCAACTCTCTCTCCTCGAGTGTTAAAGCCCAAGGTCCTCTCCTGGGATTCAGATCTATTTTCTCAATAACCATAAAAAGGAAAGTGTGGTTGGTGTGTTCCAAAATATGCTTGGACAAAGCAATATTGTTGCCCTGTCTACTAATACTATACTGGTGCTCATATATCCTTTGTCTAAAGTGCCTCTCAGTCTTTTCTGTGTAGAAAGAGGGGCACTGTTGGCATCTAGCTAAGTATATAACACCTGTTGTCCCACAGTCAAATTTTCCTTCTAAGGAATATTTAATATTCCCTATAGTAAATGAGGAAGAAGTTTCTATATGTTTACAAGAAGAACATCTTCCACATTTCTTGCTCCCTTTGTTAAGAACATATGGGTTAACTTCTTTTTCAAGTAGTGTTTTTAGATTAGAGCCTTTCCTAAACAACACCCTAGATCCTGGCCTTAACTTGTTCCTAGCCATAATGTCCTCGCTAATCATGACCCAATTTTTATTTTTAACATCCCTCAGGAGTTCGGCATCAATGGAAAAGGTTGTTATAAAATTGATGTTGTAATCTAAATCATCCCTTCTATTAAAAACGTGTTCTGCCAAGACCACTTGTTCATCACCCCTTAAGGTTCCCCTATTTAAAATGGGCTTGAAATGTCTCACATTCTGATGTAAAATTGACTTTAGACTGATAGTTGAAGGAATATACACCTACACAAGTTGATTGCCATGAGATTACAGCCCCTACCTCTTTAGTTACACAAGCGAGAAAACAGAGTATTTAACACTTGCACAAATGCAGAAGTGTGATTTTAATATTGTCACACAACACTTTGTAGAGGATGACATCATCATAGTGTTGCAGTTAACATATATTGTTATGAGACTTGGCTGCAAAGCCAGGATTTATGATACAATTGCATGAGCGCAATTAGCAAAAGTTCTTATAAATGCATCCTGGCAACTTAAGTCGAATAAGCTGTCTTGAATGCATAGTGCAAAAGTGAGACAGACGTGTACATGTTTTCCAAGATGCTGTGTAGCTGAGACACACACACACACACACACACACACACACACACACACACACACACACACACACACACACACACACACGTAGTAAAATGGTGGAGTTATGTGTCCTCATATTTGGATGAAGGTATGTCCACAATAATACAGGTCACTGACAATATCAATGAGATATGATCTACCATGAGAAAAGCCCACTGTTACTATAGGTTCACTATCAAAATGTGGAAAATCAAAATAAATTTCCATCTTTTGATCAACCAGTTAGCCAAAAATTGATAATAATGATTTAACAAATTTCAGAAATGGTAACATGGAATCGACATTTGAACACCGGAAGTTCCAATGTCAAAAGTCTGTGTTAGCAGTAATATTTTTGCGGGGGGGGGCAAGCCCCCCCCCCACCCATTGAATATTATATATTCCAACTCGAAGACTGCACTACAGTGAGAAAAGGGTACATTTCCTAATCCCCACTGTAGTGCGATCTCTTATCAGAACATCGATTCCACATTAGCAAATGCAAACTGCCATTCACTAATGTGGATTCGAACATTTTCTGAATCAGCATTACAAAAACTTGAAAACAGTCCTTCAGCCTTCCAAGCTTCAAGTAAGTGCCAATCTAAATGTTGATAGTTAACCATTACTATAATTCCATACCAAATGTAACAATGTAGTTAGGTTATGTAATTCTGGAAAAGGTTTAACAATGGCCCAATTACTAATATATCATTTGCAAGCGCACTGCTGCAGGGCATACATGAATATTAGAAAGTATACGTTCAGTCAAGCACACATCACTGCCCTTCTCTTGTGTATATGAATGTATTTCCATGAATTGGAGGATTACAACCCAATAACCAAAGTTAGACATGCTATATACATCTTCACAAAGTGCATGTCTGAGAAGCTGATTTGCAAGGATGGTAGCAAAGTATTAGTGCTTATGTGGTTTGAATTTCAAGAATTCATCTTGGACTTGTGAAGTAGTGGTGTCCACTGGTGCTCATTGCCAAACTGTGTGCAAATAGGAACATAAAGTAACTGACCTGATTGGGTAAGCTACAAAAAACATCTGTTTCTGTTATTTCATGCATCAGGTTTGCAGGATATGTTATGGGAGAAATTGCATGCAGTTAGTATGACATGTGTGCTGTAGTCCATCTTTGAAATGTTAGGGCCAAAGTATTATTACATAAATAAATGTTGTCCTTGACTTTCCTGTTTATGTGACATTAAAAGCTGAACAAAAGCATTTCTCTGCTTAAGGAAAGAGAAAAAATTAATATAGTATACATTCCTTCATGCAAATAGGCTCAGTGGTGATGTACATCCACCAAAATTCTGGAGAGTACTGAGTGTGGAAAATACACCTGCATATCTTTCTCTGTGGCTGTGTATAGTGAGCTTCTCATCAGAACAGGATTCAAACTCAGATAATTTTCTTTTTTTTTACAAATGGTGTCAGGATGTTATTAGCTAAGTAAATGTGTTCAGGACTGAAAATGTGATTGTCAATGACTACTCTAAAGTATGTATCTTCCCCAAACTGCATCAGCAATGCCTACCTCAATACACTTGTACAAGTAGTAGCTGTTTTGCAGACCTCACTGCAAATCACATTTTAATTGGCAAGGGGGTGGTGCATCTTTTGAAATGATTAGTATGACTCAGTAGATATGCTAACTATTTCTGAAGGGTCGGGTATCCTGAAAATTGTGTGCAGTATGGTTCTTCCCAGAAAGGACTTTTTCCACATCATACATCATATTAGATGAGCATTTCATCCATCATCCTACTACAGATGCTACAGTATATTCTGATGAGACACGGGAGGTAATAACAGACGCAGGACTATAGGGGATGTAGGAGGTACTGTCCTGGCACATTCAAGAAAATCATAATGGTGTGTTGGTATAATGTGTCATCTCAATCAGAATATGTCCTGTTCTTCAGCATGAATTTCTCAAGATAAGAGTAGAGGAGATATAAAGTGACAATAGTTAATATATCCATATACATCTGTTTGAAGAAGATATGGCACATCTGAAATATAATTGTCATGTAAGAACTGATTTTTGACAGTTATATCAGTTGTGGCCCACTTTACAATTTACTTGATAAACAGAGGTAACATACTTTTGTAGGAGAACAGGTCGACAGATGAATAGGTAACAGATACACCAGAAAGAGACCTTTGAAAATAGCCCTTAAGAACATCCCCTACTGCTGGGTTATAAGCTAAGACACAGATGATGTTTATATATGTGATCATCACCTGAACGTGACACAAAGAGAATCCTACAGCAGATTTTGAAACCTTGCACACTACAGGAGCACTGATAACCTATTGTATCAAGATAACATTTGGTATTATCCATCAGCAGAGACATGGCAGTATGCAGAAACCATGAGATGGCCTTTACATCCATCAGCCTATCAGATGCGCAAAGAGGGGTGGATGTGAAGGGGTGAATTCAAGGAGAGATGGACATACACATAGCAATGCTGGGTGTGATGGAATGATTCTGGGCATGTTTTTGGTGTGTTCTCACTATTAATCTGCCATGCTCTATATAGCATGAAGTTACTGACATGGGGTTAAGAAGGGTTAGGAGAGGGACAACAGACTTATGACAAGCTGAACAAGCCTGGATAACTATCTCATAGTTATGGGGGCGCATGCTTTTCAAATAGTCTTTTTTGGCCAGTATTCAATATATCTCCTTGAGAACTCATACCTGTGGCAAATGTTAAGATGTGGGTGGTTAAACATATCATAACTATACAACATCACACAAAGAAATGATGTGAGATGCATCCAGAATCAAACCTTTGATGCTAAGGGCAAAAAAAAAAATTATAATCTTAAACCAAGTTATTTGCACTTTGTTACATTCAGCAGTCTAAGATCTGTTAAGGTAACAGTCTCAAAGGAGGGCCTGTCTTCATTTCATAGTCCTATAGCACAGCATGTTTAATCACTTTGTGCAAAGAAAACTGGACGAGTGTGGCCGATGGTAAAAAATCATCAGGTTTTGTCATAAGACATGAGCAGCCATCCACCACTACTCAGCACTTGTGTGCAATGCCAAATTCTGTGCAAATGCAGAGGAGTAAAAGCTGAGGCTTTTTTTATGGGCCACCTCTGGCCATGTGTACTGTGTGTGACTCCATTTTTTGACAGTTTAAATGTTTGAAAATGGGGTTGATAAGAAAGTGGTGAAATGGGGGGGCAAGCTAAGGGAAGAACAAAGGTAAACCATAAAGGCATTTCCAGGGGGGATTTAGGCAATAACCACAGATATCCACTTCTTCACCACAGTAATGTGCACAAGTAGATACAATTTGATGACAACACTGCAACGATGTTGTATAGCCAATTGGACCAAATCAAGTATGTCAAGAAGACACATATACAAAGTGGAGTGTTTCGTATGGGACTTTTTAGTTTGTGTGAGTGGGAAAGGTGCCCATTTTTTGGGTGGTTCAAAAAGAGAGGAATGTTGGAGAAGGGCCCTAGAAATGTGAGGCCTATATAGGTATGTTAGGTGATGAAGCAGGTGCAAACAATCATTACATACAAGACAGACAAGGGTGCAATGGGCACAAAAAGGCTGGTGGACACCATGACTGGGGATAGGTAGGGGACATTGGAGGCACATGCCCATCAAGTGTGGGACAGTGAGAATCTAGCCCTCACCCTCACAACTGTCATCACTGTCCCCTTCCTTAATTGCCAGTAACACTGCTTGACATGGGAATGTTTTTTTCTATTTTTAAGAGCAACTTCTCTACTTGGCTGATGTGGGCACCAAAGCCACTCTCTATCCACTCTGACATCACCCCTGGCAGCTCCTGGCAGGTGACATAATTGCTGCCTCCACCAGTACTCCAAGAGATTTTCACTGGACCAATAGCTGGGCACTGCTACATGACAAGCATGGACCAGGAAGAGCAAGAGTTATGGAAGCAGTACTGCCAGTCTGCATATCTCAGAGGTGATGGATGTTGGTGCAACAGCTGCTGGAGGGTTGGCAGGCCAAGCTGCAGCAGTTGTCTCACCTCCCTGTGCTGAAATGCATTTTGTATGGCATAGGAACATTGTGATTCCAGATAACACACACACACACACACACACACACACACACGCACGCACGCACGCACGCACGCACACACACACACACACACACACACACACACACACACACACACACACACACACACAAAGAGAAAGATAATGGGTGAGGTGATACAAAAATAAAAGATATGATTAGAACCATGATATGTCACATTCATGCTTTATTACAATAAACATCCCTTTGTTATTATACCAGCTATAAAACTTTCACAATCCCAAAAATGATTGTGAATTGTTACAAGTAACCATTGGAATATGCACATATTCTATTTATGCTTTTAAAGATTCAACAGAGTAAGTTAACAACATGCCATTAAAGCCAATATTGCTGCATTTCAAATTTAAAAATGATACTTTTTGAGTGTGACTCTATATGTTAATTTTGAGAATTGAACTCACATAATCTGAGTACACTATTAAACTTGCCTATTACAATTACCTGGAGATATACACTATCTGGAGATATACAGAGATATACAGAGCTGAGTATATTTTTCTGGCACTTCAGAGTTGTGTACTGGTAATTGTTGTTTGACTAATTTTATATCACTGCTGGCTGACTTCAGAGTTGTACACTGTTATTTTTGCTTCACTGTATAGTTTTTCAGATCTCTGCTGAAGGTGTTGGTTTTCCCATACCCACCCTCCCTATTCCTGTTTTGTTGTTTACCTCATTCTACCGAATAGACTCCTGCATTGCTTTTAGTCATTTTTTATTTAATTGCATTTTTAAACTGTTTGGTCTAACATTGCTACATACTCAAGTGTGCTAGCTTGCACTGCATTTGAATTGTTTTGACTGCTGTTTTAGATACTTTTCTGCATATATATAAAAAAAAAAAAAAAAAAGTCCTTTCCTGTAACTAGTGTAGTCCAGATTCAGATTTGCTGTATCCAGGACTGTATGTAAGCTTCTGAGCCCCCCCCCCCCAAGCTTTCTGTGTTGGTGGGAAGCCTTCTAGCATATCAGTGGGAGTGGTAAGGACTAGGTAACCTATCTACCACATAAGGAGTGGTTCTGGCCCAGAAATTGTAGTTATTGGCCGTTTGGGCAGTTTTTACAACTCTCTCAACTTTCTGATTAAAAAGCCCCATTTGCACTTGTTTCCCCCCTTTCCTGTAACTAGTTTAGTCCAGATACAGATTCTTACTTTTAGCACTTGAATTTGCTTATTCGTGATCAGCACTTGTTCAGAACTTGTAAGCACTAAATAACCTACTAATTACTACAGCACTCAACCTTCCTCATTTCCTAGAGGAAAACAGTTTTGGTACTTACTTTTCTCACTTGCTTAGAGAAAAACAGCTCTTGTACTCACTTTCCTCACTTATCTAGAGGAAAATAGTTTTTATTCAGGCATGTCCAAGGGTCAGCTCCCAGTGTTCTCTCCTGTCTATCTGATGAATCTGGGCATCTTGGGGCAATGTAGAAATTGCCTCATGTACACAGACAACCCTTTCCTCCTACCACCCAACACTACAACCTGTGAGAGATGCACTTATCTAGCCAAACTGGAGGTAAAGCTCTCTCCAATCAAGACTGAACTTGACAGTCAAGAGGAGAAGGTAAACACTTGCACCACACCACACTCATCACATAGTCTCACTAAATCCACAGCACCAAAACCCACACATAGAAACACAAAAACATTCACGGAGGCTCTCAATAATAATCTGCTCAAGCAACAGAGACCTCCATAGCAGAAATGCAAGCAACCTCCACCCCCCTACACAACCCAAATGACACATAGCCCGCAGACTCAGTGTGCCACTCAACCACAGCCAATAAGGCAAAACAATGAACCCAACACACTAGTCATAGGCGACTCTATAGTCAGGCACACTGATGTCCCACTCACCAGGCTAAACAAGGAGAAGGTTACTGTCAGCTGCATGTCGGGTGCCAGGATCCGCCACATAACCCACGCACGCAAGTCACTCCACAACAAGCACAAATATGACTCTGTCATTGTTCATGTTGGTGTGAACGACCTGAGACGTCCCTCCCTGGACTACATGAAAAGAGACATGGAAGAGCTCTCTGATCTTGTAGGCCAGGCAGGTATGACCCTAGCCCTGAGTAGCATTCTGCCATCACCCAGAATGATGCCACAGTACAAGGACAAAATGATTGACTTCAACAATTGGCTAAGCTTCTGGTGCCATTCTAAAGGGATCCAGTATCTGTCTGCCTGGGATGACATGGTTGACAGACCATGATGCTTTGCCATAGATGGCCTGCACCTGTCATCCCTGGGATTCCGATTACTGGCTAAGGTTCTTACCGCCACTATAATGCCTTTTTTAGGTAAGGTTCAAATGACAAATTCACCATCGTAACAGGAACAGGCAAGCAAAATCTGAGGGTGATGCTACTCAATGCTAGAAGTCTAAATCTCAAAATGCACTCACTCGAGGCACTCCTTAAAATGGAAAACATCGATATCTGTGCAGTGACTGAGACCTGGTTCAAGGCTCCAGAGAGCACCACTGCACTACCAGGCTATAACTCATACCACACATTTCGGTCATGTAATCTGGACCGGAACACCAAAGGCGGAGGTGTGTCCATATTCATTAAGGATATCCACACCTCCAGGCTAGTTGCTCAGCATAATGCAGCCGAGGTTATCCAAGTGCAATTAACTCTGGGAAAAACTGCAATCCAAATTGTAGCTTGCTACAGATCACCCACCATGCCCCAGGATTCCCACTCCTCGTTTCTTGATGTACTGGAAAATATTAGGGTTCAACCAAACACCCTAATAATGGGCGATTTCAACTACCCCACCATTACCTGGGAAAACTACTCATGTACCAACTCCTTTGCTCAACGCTTTCTGGAATTCATAAACTCCAATGCCCTGGATCAACTTATCCACACCTCCACCAGGAGCAACAATATCCTGGATCTAGTCATTACCAATATGAGTGAATGGTGTTCCACACCTAAAGTCAATGCCTCATTGCTCCGCTCCGACCATAAGCTAATTACTTTAGATATCCACATCCTGTCTCCAACCCCCCCCCCCCCCATTAAGGAAACCAGGGTAAAAAATTTCTCGAAAGCCAACTTCATGCTTCTTAAGACAGAAGTGGTGAACTTCATGACACCCATGCAGATGAACAATACAGTTACGACTACTGAATCCTACACAATTGCACTTTATAAGCACTTACATGAGTGCATGGATTGTGCTATCCCAAACAGAACCAAGATGCTATCCTCCAAAAAAAGGAAGCCAAACTGGCGGTCCCCTGCCATAAACAAACTGTACAACAGAAGGAAGAAACTCTTGCAAAAGAGAGTAAAATCCCACGAGTGGAGGAGCTCCCTGGTCAGCCTCAGTAAGAAGCTGCAATCCCTGATAAAATCCTCCAAAGCTAGTTATGAAAACAAAATCACCACTGATTCTAAAGACAACCACAAAGCATTCTATAGCTGTGTCAAGAATCTCAATGGCAACACTCAGATCTGCTTTGAGTTACAGCACAATGGCACTAAATATACAGACCCAACTGATATTGCCAACATCTTGGCAGATAGGTTCAGTGCTAACTTTACCCCCCTCTCACCCCTTAAAGAGCCCATCTCTATACCGGAAGAATGCAAAGTTCCTGTAATCACGGCTGCACAGGTAAAAACCACACTCTCCAAAGCCAAGAACACAGCATCCATGGGACCAGATAACATCCCAGGCTGCGTTCTACACGAACTACAGAATGAACTGGCATCCCACCTAAGTGCCATGTTCAATCATAGCCACACCTCAGGCTTTGTGCCTGCTGAATGGTGCACAGCAATGGTTATCCCACTCCACAAGGGGGGAGCCACCACGGACGCCGGGAACTACCGCCCTATTAGCCCGATGAGCCTGGTCTGCAAGGCCATGGAACGTATCATCATGGAACTTATAAACAAAGATATTGGCAATCCCCAAACTCTGGATCCCACCCAGTTCAGGTTTCTAAAAGGCATAGCATGTCTCCTAAACCTGATAGACTTCTTTGAAGCAGTCACCAAAGCCGTAGACAAGGTTAAGGTGGTTCACACAGCCTATCTAGATCTTGCCAAGGCTTTTGACATCATCCCCCACTCTGGAATTATAGATAAACTCACTAAACTAGGTATAAATCCCTACGTCACAAGATGGGTTGCCAACTGGCTCACTGACAGAACCCACACTGTGAAAGTAGCAGACTCCAAATCTGACTTCAGACCAGTGACAAGTGGAGTACCACAGGGTTCAATCCTGGGTCCGCTCCTGTTTGGTATCTACTTCTCTGAAGTACAGGCTAACACAGAAGTTCTTTGGCTAATGAAGTTCGCAGATGACTGCAAACTAGGAGCCATAATCGAAACTCCTAATGATGTGGACATCCTACAAAAGGGCCTCACTGAGACAGATGCCTGGTGTCAAAGCCATGGCCTCAAGCTCAATGTCAAAAAGTGCATTGTCATGCCCTTTGGCAAAAGCTCTGTACCCATGAACTACAACATAGGCGGTAGTATACTTAACACTGAAAGTGTGATAAGAGACCTTGGGACACAGGTGGGCAGTAGTCTCTCCTTTGATAATCATATCACCACAGTAGTCAGGAAATCCTTCTACGTGGCACACCTCATCACAAAAGGTTTCTCATCCAGAAAAAAAGAGGTCATTGTTCCCCTCTACTCATCACTCATTAGACCCATTATAGAGTACAATGCCCCTTTTGGTATGTACCTCACAAGACATCTACAACTGGAAAGGCCGCAGAAATACCTCACAAAGAAGATTACCGGCCTCAAACTGATGCCCTCTGCAGACCGTCTTAAAAAACTCCAGCTTTACTCCATCGCATATCGCCTACTCAGAGGTGATCTCTGCCTAACATACAAAGCTATGTCAAACCCAGAGCTGTTGGACATGCTACACTTAAAAAAATCCCAATCCCTCCGAGCTACATGCTCTAAGGACCTAAACCTTGTCACCACATTAAACAGAACATGGAGGGATAGATTCCTGTCCCAGAGACTTCCCATACTCTGGAATAAACTACTTATCTATATCAAACAAAGCTCCTCATTAGGATTCTTTTAGAAAATCTTGCTGATTGGATGGGAAATAGGAAATTCACTCCAGGGATCACCTCTGTGGCTTTGCTCGACAGTGGCACAGGAAAATAATTTTCTTGGGTGGCAAAAGCCAGGGTACCTTTTTGCCTGGGCTTGTTTAGGCCCCAAGGCTGATAGCCTAGTACCTAGCTTTGAACCTATGACTCTATGAACCAACGAATACAGAAGAAAGCATGTATGCTTGCTGATACAGTTAATTGTGGGAAATGAACCCACATAATCTGAGTACACTATTAAACTTGCCTATTACAATTACCAACAGCTACAGAAAAAATCATGTATGCTTGCTGATACAGTTTAGATATTCATGCTGAAGGGGATACTGATCTGCAGAATCACAATAATTACTACAGTCAGGATCAGTTATACTACAGACATACTATTTACCTGTCTGAATATAGCCAGTCTCTCAGGATGTACCTTCCTGTTTTTCGTGATTTCCTATGCAGCTGTAAAATAAAGAATGAGAGAAGAGGAGTCATGAAAACATTATGCACACCATTCTTGGCTATCTACACCACTGTGTATCATTTCAAGTTGCTTGATCTGCATACTTACACAACTGGAGGGTGTTAGAAGTTTGAAATTCATCCAGCCTCTGGTTGAGTTGAGTCTGCTTGTGCCTTTTAAGGTCACTGTAGTGGTGCCTGCACTGGTCCCCAGTGCATGGCATACCAGTTACACTAGAAACAGCCTTGGCAGGCTCAGCTGTTCCAAGCCTCATCTTTGTACTGAGACCTGGTATAGTTCCCATGTAGAAGTCTCCAGCTGTAGTGTTTGACGAGGAGTGCAGCAAAGATTTTTGACTCCTCCACACCCCAGCTCTGTGCTCTGAATTTGGTAACATCCTTTCCATTGCCTGTATGTCTGCAAAGGTCATCCAACAACAGAAGAAATGGTTTCCCCTCCAAATTGTGATTTCACATTTTACGACCAGTGTGTAAGCATACACAAGCATGCCAACCACATTTGTGCGATGGTGAGCAAAGATAAACATTGCCAAAGAAGAAGGGAGTTTATGAAATAGCAATGATGATGTGACATTTGGCATTGATTAATGGTATGTGAGCTGCTATACCTGGTCACACTTTGTTCAATGATCAACACTGAAATGGTAAATAACTTGGCTTTTAAGCCTTGACTATGGAGGGATCAATAGGATGACTTGGCATGTATTTTTGTTGGAACTTGCACACTGTTAAATGCAATTAGTACAAGATGGGGTTGAATCCTAAGTAAAAAGGCAATGCATACATTTCCACACAGGTTATTATACCTCATTGCCACAGAAGAAATGTTTGTCAACCATGGTCATTACAGATATACAGCTTAGAGTGACTAGTCCTATACTTCAATTGGGGCAGTATGTGTGTGACATTAAAAGGCTTATGCATTCTTAGGTATAATGCAGGACAGATGTCTGACAATAACTGTAAATGGATAACTTTAGTAACAGAGTTTGGAGTTTTGATAGATACCTCACAATACATAACTGATTAGTAGGCTAGCTGCCTGAATGGGCCATTTTAAGCCTAGCCAATTTTGCTCCCAAAGATGAGAATCAAAACACTGCACCTTACATCTGTGAGTCAAACATCTTAACCATTGTACCTACACCCCCAACCCCTATAAGGCATTCTGTTTTACAGTTATAATTGTCTCATGTGAGGAGTCTAGATGATTGTCCATGAGCCATTCTGTCCATCAGAGATAGGCAACTGCATTTTGTATTACATTATCATCTTTGCCGTGCTAAACCAGTTGCACACATCAACTAGGGATATGTCAGTCATTAATGAGCCATGATACCTACAAAAGTATGTGCATGCAAGCAGTGATGATACCTTTCTGTCACTCAACCTGCTATACATTGCTATTGGTATGCAGTATTACCTTTATAATCAAAGTTTTGTGAAAAATGACAGTGGGACACCTTTACTAAAAAAAAGTAGATTGTGCTAGATTTGAGCTGCTGTATTTTCCACACTCAGTACTGTCGATGGTGCTGATGTCCATGACTTGCTGCTGAGCCTGCTTGTGCAAAGGAAGGTGAACCAAATTAAATTCTTCACTTTTTTCCTTAAGTAGTGAACTTTGTTTGCCCAGAAGCAGGCAATGTGCAAACGAAAAAAGGTAATAGCAAACATATATTGCTTGTATAAATACTCATTATTACCCCTCCTCATTAAAATATCTGTACTATGAGACTCAAACCCTGCTTCACCTCTGTTTTCTCCTTTTTAGATTAACATATTTACCTCTTACAACACAATAGACAATCCGCTGACAGGTGGAATTTCTGCAGTCACTACCATCCATGGTACTGACCGCTGCACAATGCCAATAAGCATGTTTGTGCTTTATAAGCTGATTGAAATTAAATTTTTAATTTTTTCCTTAAGAAGCAAACTGTATTTGCACTATGTCAAATGCCACATATATGGTAAAGGCAAAAAAAGATAAAAAGGGAAACAAAGGTTAAACAACTCTAGATATGAACCATAAGACTACCGCACTTACACAACACAGTTATAGTGGGTCATCTCTCTTTGCCACAGACACAGCTTTGCAATACCTGTAAAATCGTATGCATACAAACAATTCATATTTCTAATCCAGTATTAAGGAGTTCATAAAGTTGGACATTCTCAGATGACCGTAAATGTGTAGATAACATTTTTAGTGGAATGAATAATCAAATAACATTTACTAATATGTTTGAAAAACTGCAGTTCTGCCTTTATATTCTGGGAATACTTCCCTTATCTCTGCTTTACTATCACACATGCAGTCTCCAATTCATATTCTCTCATTTTATTCAAGGTGTGATTCAAATACATGACAGGGAACAACAGTTTTTGGCAAAGGCAGGAAACTGTGATATTATGCCAAGAAAATATACATGTGGGGTGTTTGATTTTGTTTACAAGCTCACTGCAGTTAGTTCCACACTTTGTAAGTGTATCCTCAATGACACCCCCCTTCAGGGAAGGGTGTTTGTGCATTACTGTGTTTTGCGTCACTCAGAGTAATAATTCACAGCTCAAGCCACAAGCACCTAACAATGGTGTATTAGCTACACTATGTTTACATAGGTTCATAGGTTCATAGATTAGTACTAGGCTAATTGCCGTTCTGGACCATTTTAAGCCTAGCCAGTTACCCCATGTGAGAATCAAACCCTGTACCTTGTGTCTGTAAGGTAAACACCTTAACCATTATGCCAACCTTACACCCCTCCTACACAAAGTCAAAAGTTTGGTATTCAGCAATTGTAATGAGTTCACACCTCATTTGCATCTTCAGAGTGCTCAGAGGGATGAATCTACACTGAAAGATAAGAAGGTGAGGATACTGTTTTCTGTCATGCTTATTCCTCCACTTGTGAGAATGTATGAAATTAGACTTTTTGGACTGCTTTTTTATATATTTGTTATTTTAGTTGCATGGGGCTAATGATGTGGTAAACTGCATACGTATATATTACAGATGTCAATCATGACAGATATTGATGGCATTGCTGGACAACGTACACACCTTCTATTTAGGTGCATTTACAAGTACCAGTTATGCAGGTATCTGCCATTCATTTGTTTTCTTACACATTTATTTTTCTATTACAGGTTCAACACTTACATTGACAGTCTATCAGTTACAACTGTTGTCATTTAGGGCTGACTCTGTCTGATGCTAGCAGTATGCAGCCATCACATGGGGAAGTAAAGGTTGAGAGCATCTCCTATCATCAGTTGTACTCTATGTATGTGCATAGGATGAAAGATGTACCCTTTAGGTGGTCAGCATGTGCCTCTTAGCCAGGGAGAAGACATGTTGTGCACACCTACATTTGCACCTACCTGCACCCACAGCAGCTGGGGGTTCCCCCTCTAATTCCTCACCTGCAAGTGGATGTGGGGACTCTGCCAGTAGTGATGGTATGTGTGCTTCTGCTCCTCTTGATGTACCCGTTGCAGCTGTTTTCACAGGATGATAGTGTGTAGGACAGCACAAACTGTAATAATATTAGCATAAGTACTGGGATTGTATTGCAGGTCCCACCAGATGTATCTAGGCACTGAAACCATGACTTCAGCAGCCCATACACATGCTCTATGATGTTTCTTGTTTGTGTGTGTTCCTCATTATAGTGTTCTTCCATGGGTGTGTGTGTGTGTGTGTGTGTGTGTGTGTGTGTGTGTGTGTGTGTGTGTGTGTGTGTGTGTGTGTGTGTGTGTGTGTGTGTGTGTGTGCGCATTTCTGAGTGGTTTCATCAGCTATGGTTATAATACATACCTTGCATCCCCCAATAAATGGCCTTGTGGGACATCACCCCTGGAAAACCTCTGTAAGGTGTGCTAGATATGGGGTTGCCAGTACACGCATTCATGATGATTGCCTTAGCATTACACATGACCTGGCAGTTAAAGGAGTGGAACCCCTTTCTGTTGATATAGACCCATTGCTGCTCCCAGGCTGGTGATTTGATCTCAATGTGGATGTAGCCTATAGCACCCAAGACTTCAGGGAAGTGTGACTTGGAGTAGAACTCCTGCATAGTTCTAGCTCTCCCTTCGGGGGTAGGGGAATATATATATTTTCACTGGCATGTGGAAAACGTGGAAAGTAAAAAAACAGTGAATACCAAAACAAATAGGTACGGACTCCTTGCTCCAGCAAATAAATCCAAAAAGAAGTTGCCAAGAACCCAGGACAAGTGAATTTCACTTGTCCTGGGTTCTTGGCAACTTCTTTTTGGATTTATTTTCACTGGCATACCATAGCATAGCATACATGAACTGGTTTAGAATCCTGGATACTGATGCATGTAACACCCCCAGAATATCCACTGTGGGTCTCTGAAAAGTTCCTGTAGCTAAAGTTATAAGTGCTACACATACCTTAGTCTCAGCCAGTATGGGTTACCCCTCAGTTTGCCCTTGGCCTCAGGTAAGGTAGACAAAGGCTGCAAAGTTCCTAGAGCTTGTCTCTATTCACCCTGTATTGCTCTACTATTTCCACTTCATGCAGACAATGAAATGTTACACAGGGTCTAAATACCCTTTTTCTCCTTGCCAGAGGTCTATTAGCAGCAGCAGCATAGAGTTGAGCCTGTTGCACATACACATGAAGAAGAACAGCAGTAGCCCCTAAGATTCTTGCTTTGCAATGTACTTTCTGTGGCTGTATTCCAAAAGGTTTTGGAGTACAGGCAGATGACTACATGGAACATACACAATTACTCTATAGCTTGCTGAATAACTCCACCATATTGGATTGGTTGATTAGCATATAATTCAGCTGCTTATGCACTGATTGGAATGACATGATGTTTACCTAATTTGCACAGCCCTATACTTAGTGTAGACCTATTTACTGAAGACAAATCTGCATGTTGTCATGTGTGCATTGCCCAATGCAAACACAACATGACTGAATTGTGTAGGGCTTGTTGAATCCAGTCCATTTTTTAGTATCTTTTCTTCCATTACATATCTGATCATGTTTTAGATCACAGTTTCACCTAATTTTTGGTCTTCCATCATGTCAAATTCCTTTTCTAGTTCTACTTCCTGTTGCTGCATAATATATACAACCAAATGACTGGTCAGTATTACCTCTCAGAACTTCTGAATCTCTCCCAATTTATATCTCTATTTGTTTGCCTAGAACAGTCATATGATAGACCCCTCATCACATATTCTCCTGCTATATTGCTAATGAATTCTTTAACTCTGCCCTTTTCTATTGTTTTTGACCAATTAAAACAATCCTTATTATAAAATTTTCAGCCATGCCTGGTTACAGCACAATATATATATATATAAACATCATTTCCATACTATAGCCATTTGTACCAGATAAGTCATCTAAGCCATGGCTCTAAGAATATACAGATCATCCCAGAAAACTATGAAGCCACCCTTTTTTTTTATATAGCTCATCAGAGACATCATGTAGCAATTTTGTTTGATGGCTATGTATCAATTTTGTTTGAAGGTCATATTTTCATTGGAGCAATTAACTGCAGTTTCAGAAGTGAACGGGATGAAAATCTCCATCCTGAAATCAAAAGTTATGTTCCTTTTCTCAAAAAGATTAGACTTCTGTGTGCATGTGAGGTAGAGATATCTCAGGTGGAGTAGTCAAAGTACTTTTGGGTTATGTTCATGAAACATGTAACAGGGATCAGGGGATCCATCAATGAATACATAAAGTGTCAGATGTATTGCAGGCATTGCACCTGACAGTGGTGTGACATCAGGAGTGAGTAATAGGGCGTGGCCAAGGATGAACACAGGATAGCAGCAGATTTCTTCAGCTCCACCAATTTCATTACACTGACAGGAATTAATTACTTAAAAAATTAATTTTTGAAGTAATTTTCTTTCTAAATTTGTTTGTTTTATATAGTTCTTGAACTATATCTAAAAAAGAAAGGAAATCTTAACAATATTCCTGTCAGAAATCACTTTGGAAATTTTCCTGTCAGTTTATCAGTCTGAAATGAGTTCCAGTAAGACAAATTCTCAAGACTCCAGCATCAAGAAAGAACTTCAGTCTCTGATAATTATAATCCAGCAACTTACTGCTAAGATGGATAAAATGGATACTAAAATAGACACCTTCATAGAAAAAACTACAAAACAAATAGACTTGTTACATATAGACCTGCAACAACAGAAGATCCAGATGACAGGCATAGAAGAAGCTGTGAATGACATGGAAAATAGAATCCAAGAAGAGGAAATCAACATTGAGTTTCTGCTGAAACAAAATACACATTTACAAACAAAGCTGGATGACTGGAAAATAGATCTAGGCGCAATAACATTAGGATTTTTGGACTGCCAGAAAATATCAAAGGTAACAATATTACTTCTTTTTTAACAACATGGCTCCCTAAAACTTTAGACTTACCAGAAGCATTCTCTTTTGGTATCGAAAGAGCACATAGATCTATAGCTAATACTAACTCTAACAAAAAATATCCTAGATCAGTTATAGTTAGATTTCTATCATCTTTTCATAAAGAGATGGTTCTTAAATCTGCTTGGGCTAAAGCTCCTGTTAAGATTAATGAGACAACTGTGCATTTTGACAATGACTATTCTTCCATGGTAATAGCTAAAAGAAAAGTTTTTCTGCCACTAATAAGGGAGCTTAAAAAAGCACAGTTTAAAACATACCTTCTGTTTCCTGCCAAGCTTAAAATCTTCCTTCCTGATGGTCCTAAAATTTTTGATGACTTAGACTCTGCTTTACTGTTTATCAAAAAAATAAGATTTTGGATAAAATAGAGGAAATGGAATGGGCTAGTCCTTCATTAAAGAGACTGGCAACTGAAACTTCGTGGAAGACTTCAGAGAAGAAGAGACTAAAAAACAAATGATTTGTTCTACGTTTTTTTTTTTCTCTCATCATTTTATTTCATTATTAATCTTTTTAAATATAGTTCCTGCATTTCCAAGAAGCCACAAATATTTTGAAAAAGATTTAATCAAAGTTATTCTCTGTGTGCAAAGAAATGTTTTGTTTCATAACCAGTCAAAATATCTGAAGATTTAATGGCAAGCTATGATTCAACTTGTTTCTCTTTCTGAAAAGGAGAAGTAATGTCAGTAATTTGATACATTTTTTTTCTTTATCTTTTTTTTTTCTTCTCCTTTTCTTCTTTTCTTTGTTTAAACAATGACATTCTATTTAGATTGTGTAGTGGGTAAAGGGTGGGGGAGGGCAGGGAGAGAAGAGTAATGAAAATATGATTAATAGAATAATAACATATTTATTCCTTGTAAAAAGTTTATATGTTCTTCAAATGCTATTCCTAATTATACTTTCTTGATTATACTGCTTATGCTTGTTTGTAAATAATCTGTCATGCTTTAACTAATAATAATTATAACTAAATAATAGTAAATAATATGTTTTATTTTTAACTCTATTAATATAAACAGTAAGTAATATTCAATTGTCTATACTTCTTATAGCTTTCTCTTACATTTTTTTTATTTCTGCCTTACACCCTTTTATTTTCTACTCTCTTTTTCTTTTCTTTATTAATATATAGAAATGCTTTTGATCATATAGACACAGTAAATAATACGATTTGCATAAAAATTGAGTTGGGACAAAAATATTGAGTTTTATTACTTATTAATAATTTTGGGCTTAATTTCACTTACATAGAGGCTGTAATAACCTGTAAAATACATTGTGAAGGTTTTGTCATGTTTAGATGCATTTACACTCCTAAATGAATGTTTGTCACTGTTTTTAATAAGTTTCCCGCCAAAATGTTAAGAGAGACAATCTGGGATGTGGGCTGTCTCATGCACAGTGTCCATGAACTACTTCAAAAGCTTCAACTCTCAGAATTCTCACAGAGAAGCTGAAAGCAGTTAGTCTAACCTTTGACCTAGATATCACACTGACACATCACAGATTCAGGAATAACACTCTACCAGGAAATAGAAATGATGTAAATACGACTATGTGAAGGAAAATGAACTCTTTAACATCTAAATGTGAGTTATTTTATATAATTACTTAAATATCTATGTTATAATTCATAAAATATGTCAGTTATAATGAGTTTAAATGATACAGTTTCTAGTAGTAAGTAAATGTCTTATTTTAGAAGGCATAGAAAATGAAACATTTATTCAAGTGTTTTTGAAAATCTACTTAACAGCAGCATAATAATCTGTGTTAAAAACTTATGTTCCAAACATATACATTACTATAACTCATTTAATTCATCTGATTGACAAGCATAAATAATTTTATAACTCTATTCTGGAAGAAATTGTCATGTGATATATTTTAAAGCAGTAGTATAGCATGGTTGTAAAATTTGGTTACGAAAATGTGTTTGCTGTGCATTATTTTGTATAAAGCAGACAGATTTATTGTAGGGACAGCAAGTAGGATAGTGCTCAGCAAGGACACAACTCAGTGAGATCAGATATATATATATATATATATATATATATATATATATATATATATATATGTGTGTGTGTGTGTGTGTGTGTGTGTGTGTGTATGTGTGTGTGTGTGTGTGTGTGTGTGTGTGTGTGTGTGTGTGTGTGTGTGTGTGTATGTGTATGCATATGTATATATATATATGTATATGTGTATGTGTGTGTGTGTGTGTGTGTGTGTGTGTGTATGTATATATATATATATATGTATATATATATATATATATATATATATATATATGTGTGTGTGTGTGTGTGTGTGTGTGTGTGTATGTGTGTGTGTGTGTATGTATATATATATATATATATATATATATATATATATATATGTGTGTGTGTGTGTGTGTGTGTGTGTGTGTGTGTGTGTGTGTGTGTGTGTGTGTGTGTGTACGTATATATATACATATGTGTGTGTGTGTGTGTGTGTGTGTGTGTATGTATATATGTATATAAGTGTTTCTGAGAATCTGCATAACTATGCAGTATGATTTATAACAATTTCTATGAATACAATATTTTATTCTATTGACAATAATGAGTTTGAGTAAATGCTCATATACAAGCAATTCAAGGGTTTTTTTGGAAGCTGTTAATTGCATTTACATGACAGAAAATAGATGCATCTTAATATATGTAATGTCTGAATCATATTAGCCAAAGTTTTTGATTTAAATGAATGTTAGAACTTATTTTTCTCTCCTCTTGATTTCTAACATCAAGATTATTTGAATGCTATTTGAATACAAGTGTTTTATATTACATAGATGTATATAGTAGTATGAACAGTTTTTTTTTTAATTGAAAACTGTTAACCTCAGTTAAATATAACTAGTATTAAATTGATAAGGTGGTAGCTGAGGTACTGCTGCTTAGGGTAGGGGGTTAACTTGAGTGGTAAATACTACTCTAAGTTGGAGTTTATAACTCCAGGCTGGATGCAAGGTTTAATCCTTACATTATTTTCACTTGTTCATTGTTATTTGTATATAGTTTTGACATCCACAATATATTTTGTACATTCATTGTCACTACAAACAAAATTGAATCCTATACAAAATCCCATAAGAGATTCAATAAATACAGCTATATTTAAAGGTACACCTAAAGGAGGAGATGTAACATTACTTATCTTGTTATTTGTTATTTTGATCATAAGGTTCTTAAGTTTTAAAAATGCCAAATGACATTTTTAAAAGGAATTTCTTTAAACATTAATGGATTGAATAATCCGTGTAAAAGGGCAAGCCTAATAAGATACATTAATTTACATAAGGCCAACTTAGTCTTCCTGCAAGAAACCCATCTCTTGAAAAAATATATTGATAAACTAGCCACAAACAAATATACAGTATTGGTTAGCTCAGAGCACACTCAGAAAAAAAGAAGAGTGGCTATTTTATGGAATAAAAGTATGCCCATTCCTAAAACCATTAAGTCTTATCAGGATGACAAAGGAATGTTTTGTATGGTTACAATACAAATTAATGGGAAGACTTACACTTTAATTAATGTATATTGGATACCTGGAATTGGTATTAATACAGTGAAACATCATCTTGATAAGATCATATCATTCTCTATAGGAGATATTATTTTAGCCGGTGACTTTAATTGTATACTACATGAAAGTGATACTACCACTATAGGGAAAAGAAGAATTACATCTAATGCAAAACATTTAAATGATTTTGCTAATTCTTATCATTTGAATGATATTAATAATCAGATAGATTCAAAATCATTACCATACACTTTTTTTCTAACAGATACAAAACTTATTCAAAAATAGATAGGGTGTTTATTTCTAACCAGATGGTAACAGATTTAATTAATTCCAAAATCATTTAATGTCCTATATCTGATCATAATTCAATTGTTTTTGAATTCATGATAAAAATACTCATAATGTTCAGATCAAAAGGATACCAGCATACTTAACTCAACTAAAAGACTATAAAGAATATATACTTTCAGAAGTAAAACATTTTTTAGACATAAATAATACTCCTGAAGTCTCCATTGTTTATGTTTGGGATGCCTTAAAATCATATCTATATGGACAAAGTATCAGATGGTATAATAATAAAAGGAAATCTTGGGATAAGGAATTGTTAGATATTCAAAGTAAATTAGACTCTTATAAACATAATAATAAAGAAAATATTATGGACAAGAAAGTTATTGAAGAAATAAACAAACTAAATGAGAAATACAAAGAAATTTTACCTCATAAAGTTAAAATAACTTTAGAGAAATACAAGTTTTTGTCTTATTCAATAAGCCCCAAATACTTACATAGACTTAAAAATAAAACAAAAGGTTGAATAAACAAAACCATATCAAAGAAATCTTTTCTCTAAGGAAAAAGAAGAATGTTTCTAGTATACCAGAAATACTAGATGAATTTAGAAATCACTTTCACAAAATTAACCATAATAACATTAACATGGAAACTAAAGATAAAATAAAGGAGTTTATAACCACAAACATGAATAAAAAGCTTAATAAACAACAGATTAAACTATTGGACAAGAGTATTTCATATACAGAAGTTATTACACAAATAAATAAGCTTAAATCAAACAAAGCACCGGGTAATGATGGTATTATACCAGAGATATATAAAATCCTTTCTGAAAGTACATATTCATTAATACATAAGGTTTTTATTTTGGCCCAAACTGAGTTAATAACCCCCCCCATCTTGGCAATATACATTTATTTTGCCAATTTTAAAACCTAATAAAGATCCAACTAGATGCTCTTCATATTGGCCCATCTCATTACTTAATGTTGATTATAAAATGTTTATGAGTATTTTTGCTGATAGATTGAAGACAATCATTCCCGGCATTATAGATATAGATCAGACAGGCTTCATTGTAAATAGAAATACTTTTGATAATATAAGAAGAACTTTAACATTAATAGATTTTGCAAATAGGAAAAAGAAAGATTTAACACTTATTAGTCTTGATATAAGTTCAGCATTTGATTCAGTAAGTTGGGACTATCTGTTTACCTTAATAAAGTGCACAAACTTCTCAGATGCATTTGTAAATCTAATTGAGCATTTATACAAAGGAATGTTGTCTTATATTAAGGTAGGAACATATGTTTCACAAAAAATACCCATTCTTAAAGGTACAAAACAAGGATGTCCACTTTCTCCACTATTATTCACTTTAGTAATGGAGCCTTGGGCTAATTTGATCAGAAACAGTACTGACATAGAGGGTTTTGAAATAGATGAAAATACAACATCCAAAATTCAACTTTTTGCAGATGATGTAATAATTACATCAGCAGGACCTAATTATTCTATGCAGTCTCTATTTGATAAAATGATGAATTTTAAAAGTATTTCTGGTTTAATATTCAATGAAGAAAAAACTAAAATACTACCTATATATACACGAAAAAATATTCTCATTAGTGATTTTACTAAATATGTACCCAATTCAGGTCAGATAACTTATTTAGGTATAATACTATCTAAAGATATTAAATCTATTATATATAATAATTATAATACCTGTTTTCTTAATATACAAAATCTTTTTAATACCTGGAATAATATGTTTTTTACTATGGAGGAGAGACTTACAATTATTAAAATGATAATATTCCCCAAGATTTTATACTTAATACAATCAATAATACTTCCACCTACAAAAATAATTATCAAGAAACTGAATACACTAATGTTAAATTTCCTATGGGCACCTAATAGACCTAGGATTGCATTAAAGAAACATACTAATAGCTGGTCTCAAGGGGTATTTCTTTTCCAGACTTTAATTTATATACTATCTCTTCTATTGTAAAAGTTATTACTTTATTAATAGATCAGTCATATGTCAAAATGGAAAGATTATTGGGAGCTAATTAGTATGCACTTCATGAAAATCTCCTTAACACATAAAAATATGATTGTAAATAACTCCATGTTATGGTTACTAAAGGAATTTTGTACTTCACCTATTACACCTAAACATATGGTTTGTTACCCATTAAATATTATTATTAGCTATCGTAACTTTATATTCATGCACCCTAAGTATAGGGAATGGAATTTTATTGTATTCCCTATAATGTATACTCAGGGTATGCTTTTGTCATCTACTTCTGAAGGAACTCATTTAGCTATAGATAATGATCTAAAGTACTGGTATCAGTTGATATCTGATAATAAAGTTAAAAATCTAGATTTCTTAAAACAAGAATTTGATCTAAGAGAAACTTGCTGGTATGAGGTTCAGACCTTTAGACAATATCTCATTAATAAAATAGATCTAATGTCTATAACAGTTAAAGAATCTATTCCAACACTGATTGATTACTTGATATTAAATTTACAACATAAAGTTTCTGATAAAGGTAAACTTTCATACATACATAAAATTATCAGACAAGAAACTTTTTACAGTGTAGATTCATACTGGAATTATTTCACTTCTATTAATGGGGACCCACCAAATCAACAAGATAAACAATATATATTGGAATCTGCTTATAGAACTATGTCTTCCATTGTCTGGAGACTTTATACATGAAAATTTTTACATAGATCTTTTTATACACCTTTGATGATGAATAAAATAAATAATAAAGATAATTTATGTAAGAGATGTAATGTAGAAATTAATGCTGACTGGGCTCATATGTTTTATGACTGTATAAAATTGAAAGAATACTGGAAGTCAATTAATGAATTTTTGCAGGCTCTTTTTACAGATAATTTCATTATTTCTAAATCTCTTATATTATTCAACACACCTGTACCTCAAAGTGTTAAAAGGTTAAGCTTCCCTTGTTATGGTCTATTCTAGCAGTGGCTAGGAAAATAATAACTAGAAATTGGATTTCAGATACACCTCCTTCATTCAATGAATTTAAAAATGTTATGAATATAGTGTGCCATATGGAAATAAACACAATTAGGACAAGAACAACTAGAAAAACATCTTATTATATTGTATGGGATAATTTACAAAATTTGTTAAAAAATTCTAATTTCAATAGTATGGTATTTTAGTTTAATTAATTGATCTGATTGCAGTGGATGTCTTTGTAAATACTTTAGTTGTTTTGTTGAATATTATAATAATACCTATTTTTAATTACTTGTATAAAATTGTTATGATATTTCTCTTATATGTTAAAACAATAAACCTGTTTTGAAAAAAAAAGAAGTGAGTAATAGGACACAATATATCCTCAACTTCACCTATACTCATGTGCTTTGGGTAGTGAGATTGTAGGTTCAAACAAAAGAAATAAGTAGCCTGGCTCACTGCGTATCACACTATGAGGAGCTTGATAATCTGGAAGGATCTTAGAGTGTATTCATTGTTGTTATACATTTAGAGGTGTCAGTTAATGCAGTTTGGATACCTTGTGAGGATTCCCCACATTACTGACTGGGAAGAGAAACAAGGAAACAGTCATACTTTGGGGAGATTTTATTTCTGAGTTTGTCTTGAAATGTCTGAGTATACCACAGTATAAGCTGGAAACTACTGCTAAACTATGGCATTGTGGTCTGCCCTACTCAGTTTGCTGCCATCATGACCTCTCCAGATCAACTGATTAAAAAAAAAATGTTTAAATGAAAGAAGGAAGGAACAGATGATAAAAAGTGCAGCATAAGAAGTAGAAGTCGAAGTTGATGAAAAAGTGCTATGGCAAAAGTATAATAAATGCCAATACTGGCAAAAACAGTCACAAAGGAATCTAATACTTGTAGTTGCATTTCTTGAGCAGTATTAGAACCACATGTCATGTCTTAACCAAAGAAAGGGTAATTTAGTTATCAACAATCATCTTTTCTTTTGTAAAGGACTGATTAGGAGCTATTTAAGTCAGTTTAGTGAAATGTCTTACTTCTGTGGGAGCAGTTTTCAGTTAGCTGTTGGGGAACCAGATGTAAAAATGCAGGTAAGTACATCAATATTTGATCTGGGCATGTCAGAAGGACATCATAATACAAGTCACTCAGATATAACAATAAAGTAGAGAATGTAGGAAGGAGATAGATCAATACAGGAAAAATATAGGGGAGATAGAACAAAGAAGTAAAGAGACAAAAGATAAAAGCAGAAAAGTGTATGCAGAAAAATGTTAGAAGAATCTAGACAAATTAATCGAGAAAGAAGTGCAGAAAATAAGATCTACTACAAGTCTATGAGTCCCAGTCACTTGAAAACCACTCTCTTGGAGTCAGGGGCACAGGAAGTGTGTATCTTGCACATTCTGCCACATCTGCTGAGACTCAGCTTCTTGACTAGACAAGGTGCATCACTCATGCAGAGAGATTGGCAGCCATGGGCAGGGGATAAGAGTGTAGCTATGCATTTGTGGCACTGACCAGGAGAAGGACATAGGTTTAAGGAACAGAGAGAGAGTTTTGCTGTTAGGGAGAGGGGGGTAGAGTTTAGGGTTATGGAGAGGTTGGGGAGTTTTAGGTTTAGGGGTGATCAGGAACTTTAGAGTTATTATGGAGGGAATGGAGACTAAGCTTAGGAATGTTTGGGTAAATTACAGTTAGGAAATGAGGGAGTGTTATGACAACAGTTAGGGACTGAGAATTCGGATTAGTGTCTGAGAATGTGTGAGAGTTCTGGGGTTAGTGTTAAGGCACTGGCAGGGGCTATGCAATTCCATAGAATCAGGTGATAGGCAAGCGAGCTAATTATGTAGGACTGGGGAAGTGGGAATAAGGGTACTTGTCATGTAGATCAAGTTTCAATGAGGAAGTGTGTTGCATGCAGGTGGTTTTGTAGTAGACCAAACAAAATATGGAACAGAAAGTGCTACAGGAAATAGTGCATTACAGTGAGCAAAGAGTGGTATGAACAGCAGAAGAAAGCATGCAGGAAATAAATTAGTCTGAAAGTGATAAAACTTTATGTAAGGAAACAGAAACCATAGACAAGAACAAACAAAAACTAGAAGGACAGTTTGATTTTGAATGTAGAACAATAGATGCAGTGCTATTTTTGTGCACTCTGCTGTCAGATCTTACATTGTAGTTGTAAGACCATTTTCGTATATTGTCAACATGTCAGTATGTTGGAGTTTGCTTTGTCACATCCACAGTCCTTTAATTTCAGCTTGCAGGATTCAGAGAAAAAGAAGAAAGGTGTGTATGTATGAGTGTGTGTGTGTGTGTGTGTGTGTGTGTGTGTGTGTGTGTGTGTGTGTGTGTGTGTGTGTGTGTGTGTGTGTGTGTGTGTGTGTGCACATGAGAGAGGGAACAAGTCTGTGTGTGCTTGTGTGTGTATTTAATTTCTCTTCAAGTGTTTTGAACTCATGAAGGTACTACATGTACATATATTGAGGTCAGGAAGAACACCTTTCAAGGGGGTAGGGGGCTGTGGTAGCTGCACCACCCTAAGAAGAATGGTACTGTTCTGTTTAGTTCTGAAGTGTGATTATTTCAGCTTATAACTTTTGCTAAATTTAGACATTTATTTAGATGTCTTGCCTCCTGACTGAAGTGATGTTTTGTTACAGGCCCAGAAAAACTTTCTTATTGCTAATCAGTACTGCAACTAAGGTGGGACAAAGGAGGTGGCTAGCTTTTACTGAGTGCAATTGTTAGTGTAATGGGAGTGGGTACAGTCACAACAGTCATTTAAATAGTGGTAGTAAATTTTGTAAAGAGCATCAATTTCAGAGGGCCATCTTTTTTTTTTTTTCAGTCAGCCACTTCCTTACTATCCAGGCATTTGAAGATATTTTTGATGAAGCTATATTTAAATATTTTTTTCTCAGCACTCACTTTAAAATAGTTTGCCAGGTTTTACAAAGTGCATTAACCAAATAAGACATTCACATAAAAAATCATGTGTGGACCTAACAATGGTATCCTCTATTATGAATTTGTTATAAACTGACCACATACTGCAAGCAGATTAATAAGAGCCATTCATGAAGGTGAAAGTTAAAACTGACTTCAACATCACTTTTATATTGCTACTTTCATCCAAACTGTGTATCACTGAACTCTTTTACCAGCTTGCATTTACTATACTACTCACAATGTTAATTGAAAAGGGCACAGTGAAGGTTTACCTCTTCATTATTATGACATTAATACACAGACACTGATAATATGCAGTTAAGTGTGATTTGGAGAAAGCACTTCACTAACCTTCACTTGTGAACAATACAAGTGTGGTCACTTAATTCAGAGAATTATTTCAAGTTGTACAATTTAATGACTGCACCAACAAACTTAAGAGACTTTGCTTGGCAAATTAATAGCAGACAAAACTATTTAAAAATGTGAAAACTATTAGAACTGCTTTTATAATTTTACTTCTTAAGCTTCACCACTGAAAATCGTCAGCTATTGCTAATGACTTTACTTTGTAGACAGACTACAAGTTGAGAATTTTCTGCAGAGAAGCTATACTTTCTTTGTTATATGTGATGCCGTACTTCAAAGATTTATTTTGATAGCTACCAGAATGTAAGGTAGTTTGAAGTAATGGATATGCTCTGAAATTTGTTTTAAAATACTTACAGATGATAAACTTAAAACTACTGCATTCAGGAAGTCATATTTATTTTGGCTACTAAACATTTATGTTCTCAGTGTTCAAGTTTAGTTTCATTTAAGCTAGCCTCATTACCTTCTGTGAGGCATGGCATTCTGTTGAAAATATTTATCAACAGCTGTGTCGGATGACATCTTTTCCAAATAATGTAATATTAGCAATACTGAGGTCATAGCACTTTGTTAGAGAACAGCATTCTAAAACCTTGTATCCACAATTCTGAGCAGCTAGCTAATTTGACATTGGTTCTGAAGTGATGTTAATATCAGATGTTGGGACATAACTGCACACGGTTGATAAAGTAAACCTCAGATTATCAATAGTTAACCAAGCAGTCCTTACTCTGGACAAAAATGATATGTGCATCATTAAGGACACCTATCTCACAAATTCAGAACACCACACTAGATGAAGGCACTAAAGGTGATAGTGTCTACATTTTCTTAAAAAAAAAAATAAAACACTTTACCCCAGATTGGTTAGACAAGATAACTGTCCAGAACTCCTCCATATCCAACATATCTTTCACAAAACCCTTTATCATATTATGGCTAACTATATAACCCCCTCTCTGTCCCCTTCAGCCTATAACTCCTACTTAACTAGTTTGAGTCCCAATGCATTACACTAAACACCATTGAGAGATGTGTACTTACACTGACTCGTATGTCCATATATTTCTAGACTTCATCAATACAAGCTCTCTGAACCAATTAGCCCTCATCCCTACAATGGGCGATAGCATTTTTGACTTGGTCCTCACAAATATGGGTAGGACAGCTCTGCTTCCTAAAAATGTTACTCCCTTTTGGGTCAGATTGGACCACAAATTCATCACATTCACCTTAAGACAGAAGCATCTTCCAATATCTTGGTATTCAAAGGTTATGCCAAGACTAATCTGCTGGACGTGAATGATGATGTGACTAAATTCAACATCAGTGTGCATTTCCAGCTCAGTGATCACATTGCTTATGCAGAATCCTTCACTGCCAAATTCTGTAAATGTGTCAATAGCTGCATAGATGCATCTGCCACCATTCTGAGTAAATAATATAACAATTTTGAAAATAAACAGACTCCACTGAAAAAAAAAAAACAGAAAAAAATCTCATTGCATGTAAAAATAAATGCAATTTCAAGATGAAAAAAGCTAAACGTAACAGGGAAATCTGAACCCTGATGAAATCAATTAAAGCCAGCTAGCTATACAGTAAAAGTTGCCACCCAGGCAATAGATAACCACAAAGCCTTCATTAACTTTGTTAGAAACCTTACAAACAGTTCCCAGCACTGTGCAGAGCTAATAGTGAATGATATCATACATGGACCCAGAGGACATAACCAATATATTAGCGGATAAATGTATCTCTAATGTTGCCACTCATTCCCTTTGAAAATTTCAAGATCTCATACATCAATTTGTATTCCCTCTCAAATCTTCAATGATGAAGCCCTCAAGGCACTACCCAAGGCCTCCAAATAGGCTTTGTGCCTGATAAATGGAAGACAGCAACTGTCATCCTCCAACACAAATGGGGGGGGTTATCAATGGACCCATGAAATTATAGACCCATATGTCTGATTAGCATCACCCACAAAGATACGGAAAGGATTCTGCCTTCTTATCCTGGTTGACTACTATTTACTTCAAGAAGATTAATGAAGTGATGGAGAGGGGCTAATTAGTATACATTGCATATCATGACCTCACAAAGGCATTCAACACTATCCCACAGTCAGGTATCATAGATAAACTCTACAGAGTACTTATTAGAATTTCTGTGTAGTCATTGATAGCAGTGGGGGGTAGTTTCACCTCATCACTGATATTCTCCCCTACCTTATATAAGTGGTACATTTTGGGTTATCTCTGCTTAATATTTGAGCTTTGGCCAGCTAACATCTACCTGAAATCAGCTGGATGTATAAATGAATTTAAGTACACTTGTATCTGCTCTTTTTCATATAGTAGTGTAATTTATTTATTTGTGTTTTTCACTGAATATTAACTCAACTAAAGTTGTGGCTGTCTCTCTACATAGTATTTGTTAGAATTTCTGTGTAGTCATTGATAGCAGTGGGGGTAGTTTCACCTCATCACTCATATTCTCTGCTACCTTATATAAGTGGTACATTTTGGGTTATATCTGCTTAATATTTGAGCTTTGGATGGCTAACATCTACCTGAAATCAACTGGATGTATAAGTGAATTTAAGTACACTTTTATCTGCTCTTTTTCATATAGTACTGCATTTAATTTATTTATTTGTGTTTTTCACTGAATATTAACTCAATTGAAGCTGTGGCTGTCTCTCTACAGTTAGTTCCCCACCCACCCACCTTCCCTGTTCTTGTTTTGGTGTTAATGTTGGTGGCTTTGAAATTGCCTGCCCCTCTTGTAGATTTGTATTTGGATCCTCCTTCTGTGCCCATCTCATTTGCTCACTCAGCTGAGTGCAGTCAGATCATATTCTGATTTCAGGCACTCCTACTGTGTACAAAGAGAGCATTTGGGAAGGACAACCCCTGTAGTTTCTTAATCCTCCTCCGTTCCCTCCCTCAAAAAAAAAAAACTTTCCTATAACTAGTGTAGTCCAGGTACAGATATGCTATATCCAGGACTGTTGGTAAGCTTCTAAGCCCCCCAAGCCCTTCTGTGTTGGAGGGAAGCCATCTAGCTTATCAGTGGGAGTGGTAAGCACTAGGTAACCTATCTACCACAGGAGGAGTGGTTTCTGGCCTAGAAATTATAGTTTATTGGCCATTTAAGAAGCTTTTCCATCTCTTTCAACCTTCTGATTTAAAAGCCTGTGTTTGAGCTTGTTTCCTGCCTTTCCTGTTAGTAGTCTAGTCCAGGTACAGATTTGCTGTATCCAGGACTTTTTGTAAGCTTCTGAGCCCCCCAAGCCTTTCCGTGTTGGAGGGAAGCCTTCTAGATTATCTGTAGGAGTGGTAAGCATCAGGTAGCCTATCTACCACAGGAGGAGTGGTCCCTAGCCCAGAAATTGTAGCTATTGGTTGGTTGAGCAGTTTTTTTCCATCTCTTTCAACATTCTGGTTTGAAAGCCACACTTGCACCGGTTTCCCGCCTTTCCTATAACTAGCCTAGTCCGGTTACAGAGTTGCTGTATCCAGGATTGTTAGTAAGCTTCTGAGCCCCCCAAGCCTTTCTGTGTTGGAGGGAAGCATTCTAGCTTATCAGTGGGAGTGGTAAGCACTAGGTAGCCTATCCACCATGGGAAGAGTGAGTTTTGGCCCAGAAATTGTAGTTTATTTGGCCGTTTGGGCAGTTTTCCATCTCTTTCAACTTGCTGGCTTAAAAGCCTGCATTTGTACTTGTTCCCTGCCTTTCCTGTAACTGGTCTAGTCCAGGTACAGATTTGCTGTATCCAGGACTCTTTGTAAGCTTCTGAGCCCCCCAAGCCTTTCTGTGTTGGAGGGAAGCCTTCTAGCTTATCAGTGGGAGTAGCAAGCATTAGGTAGCCTATCTACCACAAGAGCATTGGTTCCTGGTCCAGAAATTGTAGCTATTGGCTGTCTGGGCAGTTTTTTTCCATCTCTTTCAATGTTCTGGTTTAAAAGCTGCATTTGTGCTTGTTTCCCATCTTTCCTGTAACTAGCCTAGTCCAGATACAGAGTTGCTGTATCCAGGACTGTTGGTAAGCTTCTGAGCCCTGCAAGCCTTTCTGTGTTGGAGGAAATCCTTCTAGCTTCTCAGTGGGAGTAGTAAGCACTAGGTAGCCTGTCTACCATGAGAGGAAAGATTCTTGGCCCAGAAATTGTAGTTTATTGATGATTTGGAACATTTATCTGTCTCTTTCAACTTTCTGGTTTAAAAGACCACATCTGCGCTTGTTTCCCATCTTCCCTGTAACTAACCTATTGGGTAGCACTAGAAAGCCTTAAGCTGATAAAAGCCTTCTAGCTTAGAAGTGAGACTTTGGAGTGATTAAAGTTTCAGTTTTCTGTACTTTCTTGCTGTACTTAACTGTTTTTCATTTAAGCGCAAATTTTCCAGCGTTAATTGTGATTCAAAAGCTTGTTTTTTTCACATATTGTACTTATTTGACTGCCTGCATTTTTAAAAAGTTGTTTTGGTTTAAATAATTTGTTTAACTGTTGTAGGCTACACACTAAAGTGCGATAGCCTTTTTCTGATCTTTTGTAGTCGTTTAAAGCTGTTTTGAGTGTATTTTTTACTTTTTTTGCCTTATCTTTTCAAAAAAACAAAAAACAAAACAAAAAAAAATTCTTGTTTCCCACCTTTCCAAGCTAGCATAGTCCAGTTTTCAGGCTAGTGCTGAATTCAGGGCTGTGATACTAGTTTCTGAGTTGCCCATACCTTACTTGGATAGAAGGAAGTTTTTCTGTTCACCTGTGAGAGAGGGGAGCTTTGAGCAACCCATCTGTCCCTGGAGGAGTGGTTCCAGCGCAGAAGTTAGTAGTTTATTGGCCATTTTGGGCTCTTTCATTTCCCCTACTATAAAAACTGCATTTGCATGGTTTTGCATACCGGGCACTGCCGGTTAGCTATGGTTAAATTATTCCTGGCTCCACTAAGTCTCCTCTTCAGTTTTTCCCTTGAAACCTAAGCACTCAAAAAGCATCCTACAGCCCAGCAATTGCTCAGACCTAATAGCAAGCACTAATATACCCTGACACTGATTGCCCAGCAGGGCAAGGCTCTTTATTCAACCCTCATCAACCAAGTGACTAAGCAGCTCACTCTACTATTCAGGCATGATCAAAGGGTAATTTTAGGTGTACCCTCCAGTCCAGCTGGTGAATCTGGGTGTCCAGAGGCAATGTTACAACTGCCTCATGTACACAGACAACCTTCTCCTCCTACCACAAAACACTAACATATGCGAGAGATGCAATTATACAGCCAAACTGGAAGCTAAGCAGTCTCCACCCAAGAATGGAACAGTCAAGAGGAGAAGGTTAACACTTGCACCACACCTCCAGCCACACACAGACCTACTGAAATAGCACTGGCAATAAAAATACACATAAATACACAAAATCATACTTGGAGGCTCTAAATAAAAACATGCAGAAGCATCACAGACCTCCAAAGCAGTCATCCAATAAAACCTGCAGCTCCCGTCACAAACCAGACAACACATAAAACACAAAATCAGTGTGCTGCACAATCACAGCCCTTAAGGCGAAATAACATACATAACACACTAGTAATAGGTGACTCTATAGACAGGCACACTGACGTTCCACTCACTAGGCTGGACAAGCAGAAGGTTACTGTTAGCTGCCTGTCAGAAGCCAAAATCCGCCACATAACACAAGCACTCAGGTCACTCCAGAACAAGTACAAATATGACTCTGTCATTGTTCATGTTGGTGTGAATGACCTGAGATGTACCTCCCTGGACTACAAGAAAAGAGACATAGAAGAGCTCTCTGATCATGTAGCCCAGGCTGGTAAGACCCTGAGTAGCATCCTGCCCTCACCAAGAATGATACTTCAGTATAAAGAAAAAAATGATCAATTTCAACAATTGGCTAATCTTCTGGTGTCATTCAAAGGGGAGCCAATGTCTGTAAGCCTGGGACGACATGCTCGACAAGCCACGTTGCTTCGCAAGAGACGGCTTGCACCTGTCACCCCTAGCCTTTTGACTACTGGCCAGAGCTCTTGCTGTCCCCATAGTGCCTTTTTTAGGCAAGGCTCAAAAGTCAAACCCACCTCCGTAAACAGTACAATTGACAAAAAACTGAGGGTTATGCTACTCAACACCAGGAGTTTAAATCTCAAAATGCACACTCTCAAAGCACTCCTCAGTAAGGAGAATGTCGACATCTGTGCAGTAACTGAAACCTGGTTCAAGGCTTCAGAGAGAACCCCAGCACTACTGGGCTAGAACTCATACCACATGTTTCAGCCACAGAACATGGACTGAAGCACAAAAGGAGGGGGTGTATCCATATTCATCAAGGATACCTACACCACCAGGTTAGTGGCGCAGAATGATACCTCTGAGATTATCCATGTGTAACTAAGACTGGGCAAATCTGCAATGCAAATTGTGGCCTGCTACAGATCACCCTCCATGACCCATGACCACCACTCCATCTTTCTGGAGACATTGGAAAACATGAGGGTCCTACTGAACACCTTGATATTGGGCGACTTCAATTAGTCTACCATTCACTGGGAAAACTACTCGAGTACAGACTCCCAGGCCCAGCGCTTCCTGGAATTCATCAACTCAAATGCCCTGGATCAGCTGCTAAACTCCCCTACCAGAGGTGAAAACATATTGGACCTGGTCATCACCAACATGGGCGACAGGTGTTCCACACCGGAGGTCAACCCGTCACTGGTTAGATCAGACCATAAACTAATCACTCTGGATGTCCACACACCACCACCACCCCCAACTAAGGAAACCTCAGTAAAAAACTTTTCTAAAGCAAACTTCACCTTACTTAAGACAGAGGTGGTAAGTTTCACAGCCCCCACGCTAAAGGATAACACTGCCCAAGATGCAGAAACCTTTACAAATGCACTCTATGAGCACCTACAAGGATGCATGGATCGTGCCATCCCTAGCAAAACCAAAACTCATTCCTCTAAGAGAAGGAAACCAGTTTGGTGGACCCCTGCCATAAACAGGCTATGCAACAGGAGGAGGAAACTAGTTCAGAAAAAAAGCAAATCCCAAGAAGGAAAGACATCTCTGATCAGTATCAGTAAGAAACTAAGGTCCCTCATAAAATCATCCAAGGCTAACTTCGAAAGAAAAATAGCCAAGGATTCAAAAGATAACCACAAAGCCTTCATTAGCTATGTTAAGAATCTAAGTGGCAACTCGCAGATATGCACTGAACTAGTGCAAAATAGCACAAAATAAACTGAACCTACTGATATTGCCAACATCCTGACAGATAGATTCAGTGCAAACTTCACCCCACTCTTACCTCCAAAAGGGCCAACAACAATACTAGAAAAGTGTAGTGTCCCAAGAATCACAGATGCACAGATGAAAACAGCCCTTTCAAAAGCCAAAAACACAGCATAAATGGGACCAGATGGTGTCCCAGGATGCGTCCTGCACAAACTACAGAATGAACTAACCCCCCACCTAAACACATTGTTCAACCTCAGCCTCTCCACAGCCTACGTGCCCTTATAATGGCGTACAGCAACAGTTATTCCTCTCCACAAAGGAGGGGCCACAACTGACCCTGGTAACTACCGCCTCATAAGCCTGACTAGCCTGGTCTGCAAGGCTATGGAGTGCATCATCTTGGAACTTATTAAGAAAGACATTGGGAACCTCCAAACACTTGAACCAACCCAGTTCGGCTTTGTTAAGGGCAGATCATGCCTACTAAACCTGGTTGATTTCTTCGAGACAGTCACCAAGGCCATAGATGAGGGAAAAATGGTTCACACAGCCTACCTTGACCTCACCAAGGCTTTCGACACCATTCCCCACTCGGGTATTACAGAAAAACACACCAGCCTGAACATAAACCTCTACGTCACGAGATGGGTTGCCAACTGGCTTACAGACAGAGCTCACATGGTAAGAATAGCAGGCTCCAGATCCGACTCTAAACCAGTCACAAGTGGTGCCCCGCAAGGCTCAGTCCTGGGACCCCTACTGTTCAGCATATACTTCTCAGAAGTACAGGCACACACAGGAGGACTATGGCTAACCAAGTTAGCCAATGACTGCAAACTGGGAGCCATAATTGACTCTCCAGTTGACACTGACATCTTCCAAAAGGGCCTTACTGAGAGGGACACCTAGTGTCAAAGTCATGGCCTCAAGCTAAATGCCAAAAAATGTATAGTTATCCTGGTTGGGAAAAACAAAACACCCACGAGTTACCACATAGATGGCAGCCCCCTTAATACAAAAGAGGTAATAAGAGATCTGGGGACCCAGGTAGATAGTAATCTCTCCTTTGACAATCATATTCTAAAGTAGTTAGGAAATCTTTCTATGTAGCCCATCTAATTACTAAAGGGTTTGCATCTAGAAATAAAGAGGTTATAGTGCCCCTCTACTCGTCACTCATTAGACCCATCATAGAGTACAATGCCCCATTTGGGATGTACCTCACAAGACACTTCCAACAGCCAGAAAGACCACAAAAGTACCTCACTAAGTGGATTACTGGCCTCAAACATATGTCCTATCCAGCCCGACTGAAAAAACTCTGGCTGTACTCAGTGGCATATTGCTTACTCAAAGGTGATCGCTGCCTGACTTACAAAGCTATGTCCAACTCAGAATTGATGGACATGCTCCACCTAAAGAAATCCAAGTCACTGCAAGCCACATGCGCTAGTGAGCAAAACCTCACCACAACAATAAATAGAACATGCTGGAGGGATAGATTCCTTTCACAAACACTCCCCATGCTTTGGAACAAAATTACAAACTACATCAGGCAGAGCCCCTCACTAACACTCTTCAAGAGAAACCTTGACAAGTGGATGGGTAACAGAAAATACACCCTTAGGATCACTTCATTGGCTTTGCTTGTCAGAAGATCAGTTAATTAATCAATGGGGTGACAAAAGCCGACACACTCTGGCTAGGCTTATAAATGCCCTCAGGCAGATAGCCTAGTACCTACCTATGAACCTATAAAGCTATGAACCTATGAACCTATGAACTATCCCCACTTAAGGTTAATCTCTGTGTAACTCATTGTATAGCAAATTGGTTCACAAATAGTACCTGGGAAATAAGAGAGGACCTCTCTACCTGCTCCAAAAAGAATTGCCACTAGTGGCATGTCCATGCATTCAGTGTTTGGGACACTCCTATTTGGCATTTACTTCTTAGATGTCAAAGCTATTGTTAAGGGTTTATGACTGACCATGTTTACCGATGACTGAAAAGTCGGTGCCATCATGAACTCTCCAGTGGACACCAATATCCTCCAAAAGTGCCTTGAGTATAATTACCCTTTTGGTATGTACCTCTTAAAACATTTGGCAGAGCTGAAACACCCACAATTCTTTCTTACTAAGAAAATCAAGGACGTAAGTCATAAAAACTAGGCAGACTATCTCAAAGCCTTGTCCATTGCATCTGATGAGTGGTGATACCTGCCTCATGTACACAGCCTCAAAAGGCTCAATAATGTCAGACCTATTGCTCATTCACAAGTCCAAATGGGGCATAAACACCCACTCAAGTGAATCAAATCTGTTTCGAAGCATACATTCGGGTCTGTATTAATTCATTGAAGGTTCTCTTCAGAGAACCTTTCTTCATTGAACCTTCACCATCAAATGTTCATTTCAGCAAACATTGATATCCATGAAAAATTTTTATAGGGGAAAGGAAGCAGTAGGCTAGCAGCACAAATTTGCCCTTTTCCCCAATATAATGTGATCTCATAGTTGGTATATATATATATATATATATATATATATATATATATATATATATATATATATATATATATATATATATATATCTATAGTTGGGGGATGTGGGAGTGCAGCCCCCCCACTTAACTGGGTTTTACATACTGTGGTGTCTGTTCCAGTGTTGTTTTGGCCAAGTGCTTAGTTTCCCTGTTTACATTTTTTCAATGAAAATGTTCACTGAAGTGCATGTTTGATAGTTAGGGTTCGATGAGTAAAGTTCATTGAATTGAAACTTCAATTAATTAACATAGACCCCATAAATAGAATATATTGGAGGGATAGGTATGTATCACACAGAATGTCACGTTTTTGAATCATTGTCTTCTCTATATAAAGCAAATTACTCTTCTTACACTATTCAAATGTCATCTGGACAAGTGGAATGGGTAACCGCAAATTCCCCCCTGGTTTAGCACCTTTGCCCCTCATGGATAGGGCAGCATGCAAATGTTCTGCTCATCTCTGGGTTGTTCATATTTAAAAAACAAGGGTCAGAAATGTCATAGAAATGCCTGGCTGGGTTTCTAAAGATCCACATGTAGCAATAGCCTAATAAGTACCTGTGAACCTATGAATAGACATAAATAAAAAAAATCAGAAATGATCCCTAATTAACTGCTTTACAGAATATTGGCTATTAATCGGTTAGTCTATATGTAAGAATTTCATTGTGACACAGATTTAATTAGTTTCAAGCAGAAGCTGAATCTGAGCTTCTCCCTTTTTTAATTTCTCCAGGTCTTTTGGGTTTCTAATACCATGATGTAAATGGACCCTATTCCTAAGTCAAAGTATGATTAAAGTTCATGAAATTAGTATTGTTTCAATCTTTGATGTCAGCCAGAAGTGCTCTTCACAGCACATGCAATGTGCCCAATATTGAATCCTGCAATTTGTATGGAGTTACATGTATCGGGAACATATCTGAGTATGATTGCAAATTTATTTTTATAAGACCCATTGCTCCTGCTACTGCTGCAACTGTTTAGGTATCCTTCTTCCATATTGCCCTCATTTCTGCCTGCAAATCCTGGTAGTTTATGACTTTGTATATCTCTGTACTTAAGACACTATAGTCACTGGGTGTACCTGTTTCAGTGATCAATGCTAATTTTGTCTTCTTTTCATGGACTACTATATCTGTTTTTTTTTTTGCATCTATTTTTTGAACTGTTGGTAATGGGTGATCCCATGTAATATAAACTTCATCATTTTCTATGATGCTTTGTGGCTCATGTTTCCAGTGTTTTTCAGCTACCTGAGTGTTATAATGTTTGCACAATCCCCAATGCAACAGTCTTGCCACATTATTATGCCTTTCAGTATACAGTCCTTCTGCCATTAGTATATTATAACCAGCAACAAGACTTTATAAACCAATGTGTATGCTGTCTACTATCTCAGACTGCCAATATTAACCTTTTGCCTTTTGGTTTAAATTCACCTCACCTTAACCATTCCTTCATTCAGTCCTGATCAACATGAGTTGTTCCAAGAGTTTTCTATACTTACAACTATATTTATGCATTTTCCACATTTCTTGCCTTCACATCTGATCCTTCACCTTATATTCTTTCTTTTGTTTTTTGGCATATTCAGTTGCTGCCTGATTTTTATCTACTTATGGTTTGATTTCCATTCCCACTTGACGCCAATATGCTTCTGCTAAACTAAGCAGGGAAGTCATCTTAGACTTGTTCTCCTCATGTTTCAAAATGTTCACTATGTTTGGGTCCTTTGAGGTTAGCAGATATATATGCAGTCCCATGATTGCAAATCCATACATGTAATCAATTTTGAAGAGGCCCATACCTTCTTCAGAATGGGAAATATAAAATCTTGGTATGCACTAATTCTTATAAATCATTTAATGAGTATGAAGCATCCTTCTTTATTTCCTGTCTAACCTATCCAACACCCTTTGGGGCCAGTCAGTCACTCCAAAACTGTAAGTTTGGACAGGAAGAAAAAATTGGTTTATAGCTCGGACTTTGTTCATAGATGTCACTGCTGTTTTCTATATTAATTTAAGTCTTCACAATATTCCTTGCCAAGTTTTATTCACATTTGTTTATGTTTTTTTTTTTGTTGATCTTTCATCAAATCCCAAATATTTATAAACTCCCTCTTGCTTAAGTTCTTTTAAATTGCATTCCTATCCAAACTGATATTTTCTTGGTGCTGCAACTTTCCTGCTTTAAAAGTTGCTTTTGCACATTTTTCAAGACTGAATGGCATTCTTATATCATCTGAAAAAGCTTTGACCACTTGCAGTGGTGCTTTCAGGTCCTCTTCTCATGAACTATACAGTTTTAAGTCATCTACAAAAAGAAGATGAGAAGTCTATACTTTATTTTTTTCTGGGAGCCACATTGTAGCCATGACCTAATCTGTAAAGTAAACAACTTAATGGGTTAAGGACAAGACAAAAGAGCAGCGGTGACGGAGAGTCACCCTGGAATAACCCCCTCTGAATTTTTATCCCTGGAATAATAATTTGTTTTTTATCATGCCTTAACTGCAGTGAGGTTTGCCACTGTTTCATGGTTGCTGTAATGTAATCAGTCAGTGTAGAATGTATCTTATACATTTTTAAGCACTCTTATTCATGAATATGGGATACTGTCAAATGCTTTTTTTGTAGTCTATCCATGCCATACTTAGATTCTTCCCATTTTTACAGTTCTCCATTATGACTTTATTTAACAACAAACATGACTTCCTTTTATTACTCTTTTGTTCTGTTGTCATGATTGAGTTTTCTTTGAAATGACTACATGCGTCGGCATCAGTTCCAGTGGATAGCTTATATGTCATCAGAAGGCAAGTTATTGGTCTATAGCTTTTGGCATGGCTTGGAGATTCACTCTTAAGTAAAAGTATTGTTCATCCTGTTGTTAAGCAGGCTGGTGTCTCTTTGGAGTACACATATAATTAGTTCTTACACATGACTAAATCTTCATGTAAAGTTGCTAATACATTTAGCCAGAAGTTAGGTACTGCATCTGGGCCTGGAGTTTTCCAATTAGGAGCTTTTCTTAACTTTGTTTCAGTCTCTGTGGCCATTATTTTATCCAATTTCATATCCTGTACATTCAAACTTCTTATTCTTTCTTTCACTTCTTCTATCGATTTAGCATCTTTGTTCTGTTCCACAGGAGCTTCATAGATGTTTCTTCAAAATATATGTATTTCTTGTTTTTTGATGGTGTTTCAATTCCTTTTGCCTTGTTTCCCAATTTGCTATAAAACTTTTTGGGGTCGGCAATAATTGCTTATTTTGTACATTTTCTTCATATTTATCTGCATATCTTCTATGTTTTTCTGCCTGTGCTGAAATTTTCAGTTTATTATCTGTGATATTGCACGATAGATCCTGATCTGCTCTGATGCTGCTCATTGCTTTTATCACATCTATCTTTCTGAGTATTTTTGTTGATCTATTCACTTTTCTGTAATCTTCTAACAGCGACACTTCTTGTCTTAATTGCTTTATAGTTTTCTCTATTCGATACTTCCATGATGGCATTTGATTTCTGCCCTTCCTTTCCCTCACTACCTTGTGTTATTGTGGTAGATCTTTAGCAGTTATTCATTTAGCAACACAGTAATATATCCTGTTTACTTCTGCTATATTGTATGAATCTCTATGAACAGTCCTAATTACTGTGTTCATTTGTTTTATCAAACTTCTAACTTTTTTTAGTTTTGTTGACTTTCTGTAGTCTAGTTCTTTCATTGATCTTAATATATTTGTCCGTCTTAATATGTCTGTCAGTTTAGATAACCTTGCTATCTTTGCAGATTACAAAACTAATTGTTCTCCATTTCAAAATCTGTTGCTGTGATCTTGAGGTTTGGATTTCTAAGTAGGGTTATTAAACCATTTAAGGTGTCTAAAAGTGTGATACTTATACAGCCCTTTTCACTTTTTTGTTATGAATACACAATCCTCAGTGGACTACCTAGAAATGTTCTTATTGAAAATGAGAAAACAAATGAACAACAAAAAGGGTTATATTATCTTTGTGTTTGTGGAAGTAATACACTCATTTTAATGAAGAGCTTTCTGAATCTAACAAAATTCATGCATGAAAAATGTTTGCTTATTATAAAATA
>NC_056743.1:949984090-950066590 GCF_019279795.1 Protopterus annectens | reverse complement strand
TTTATTCCCTTTTGTTTTAGGCATAAAATGCCCTGCTGTCGATATGCCAATGTCAGAGCTGCAGTTCGATTTGAATGTATCTTTTTACACAATCCCCCAGAAATGTTAAACAGGATGGTGGAATAGTTTTCAGTAGGTAAAGGACTAGCTGTCATTGGCAGGCCATCATGCAAAGTGGGAAGAGCTGCACAAATCCAGCAATCAGAAACATTGAAGGTAGAAGTGTAAGCATATTTGATGGCTTGATATGTGTTAAAGGGTGGATGCCAAATAGCTCGCTTAGTTTTATGTGTAGATGGAGCAGGAAATAGAAATGGCCACATTAAAAGTAACAGTACAACAAGAATGACCACTAGAATGGTTGTCCATTATTTTTGTGGAAATGGTTGTTGTGCCTGTGTGGTCTCAAGAGTTTGAAGTTTTCCAAAAGGATTGATGTTAGGCATCGTCAGGTACTGGAACAGTTCTACTTCGACTACAAGTAGCAATGGGAGGAGAATCTAGAGTTGAAAAAGGTAGAGGCTGTTAGTCTTCAGATAGCACAACTTTTTTGATGTGTGAAATGTGGATCCAGGAAGGTGATCCTTGTAGGCGCACAGCAGATGACGTTGTCAGAAGAACCAGGAAAGGCCCCTTCCAGCATGGGTAGAGTGCTGTTTTTCTAGAAAAGGACTTAACGTATACCCATTCACCTGGTTGTAGGGCAGATGACAGGAAAGGATCTGGAAGATGCTGAGCAGCTGTTACTTATTGGTGGTGAAACTGTAAAAAGGAAACAAGAGATTTGCAGTACAAAAGAATATCATTATCAAATGCATCATATACAGAAAGAGGTGATGGTGGTGTCATGGACATACACAGAGGGCGACCCATGAGAATTTCATGAGGAGAAAGACCCTTAGTAAGATGCGGTTGTGCTCGCATAGAAAGTAAGGCTAGTGGTAAGGCCTGTACCCAAGTTAGCCCTGTTTCTGAAGTGACTTTAGCAAGTCTAGATTTCAAGGTCTGATTCATTCGTTCAGTAATACCTGATGCCTGTGGCCTATACGGGCAATGAAATTTCTAAGTGATACCTAACATTGTACACAATGATTATACTAACTGAGCAGTAAAATGTGCTCCACGGTCAGAGTATATTTGACAGGGAACTCCAAAACGAGGTATCAGTTCATAACACAATTTTTTTGCAACTGAAATAGTATCATTTTTAGCACATGGGTAGGCTTCTAACCACCCCAAAAAAATATCAACAGCAATCAAAACATATTTAAAATGAGTACAAGGTGGGAGTTCAATAAAGTCCCACTGTAAGGCACAAAATGGTCCCACTGGTTTTGACACTGGTTGAACAGGAGCCATAGTGCCTTTTGAAATATTATGCTGTAAACAAATGGAGCACGTGCTCAAAAAATGTTGCACAGAAGCAGAAAGTCCTGGGGCAAACCAATCCTTTACGATGTGTTTGATTAATGCTTGTACCCCTACATGAGCTGGCAAATGATATGCTTTTATAAGAGAATTTAGCATAGATATAAGGCAAATTAATCTGCCATCAGGATGTTGCCAAATTGAATCAGAGCATTTGAAACAGCTTTGAGTCAGCCATGCTTTTCTTTCTGATTCCGATGCTTCGTTCTGTAAAGTTTTTAAAACAGTAGTGTCAAAAGTAACCGTTTGTAGTATAGGCTGCAGAAATTTCCCTGAACAGTTTGTGAAAGAGCAGCCTGTTTGACAGCCCAGTCAGCCAAATTATTTCCCTTAACTACTAGGGAGTCATTGGACTGGTGAGCTGCACACTTAACAACAGCAATTTCAGAAGGTAGTAACAAATCTTGTAGTAGGTGGTCAATGTACAGGTAATTTTTAATAGGTGCCCCAGAGGATGTCAAAAACCTTCTTTCCTTCCATAAGGTACCAAAATCATGAACAACACCATGGGTATAACGTGAATCAATATAGATAGTAACAGATCTGTCTTTGGCCATTTTACATGCATGCAAAAGCACCACTAACTCCGCTGCTTGTGCGGAGGTGCCAGGTGGCAATTGTCCAGTTTGTAAGACCTTAGATGGCGAGCATACTGACCATGCAGCCTGGAGTTCACCAGAATTATTTCATAAGCAGGATCCATCCATGAAAAATCTAAGTCAGGATTAAGCAAAGGAACATCTTGCAAATCTAACCTGGGAGAAAGAACAGTATTAACTACAAGCACACAGTCATGTGGTTTGCCCTTGTCACTAGTTGGAATCATTGAAGCAGGATTTAGTGGTGAGCAATATGTAATTTGCACAGCAGGATTACTTAATAAACTTAACTCATATTTAGTGAGGTGAGCATTAGAAAGATACTGGGTTTTTGTTTTTAAGAGTAGTGCTTGCACCGCATGAGGTACTGCTAGTATAGTGTCATGTTCTAAAGTCAATGGTGCCACCATATCGATCAAAACAGCAGCAGCTGCCACTGCTCACAAACAGGGTGGATAGCCAGAAGCAACAGGATCGAACTGAGTGCTGTAATATGCTATAAGTTGATAGCCCCCCATGCGCTTGCACTGGCAGACCCAGGGCAGTCTTGTTCCTTTCGCAACAGAAGAAAACAAATGGTTTAGAATAATCTGGGAGTCCTAGGGCAGGTGGGTTTATCAGTGCTGTTTTAATAGCCTGAAAAGCATTTTCATGTTCATGGGACCAAGGCAGAGGATCTGTGACTTCCTTTTTTAGAAGCTGTAACAGAGGGTCTGAAATTTCTGAAAAATTGGGCACCCACTGTCTACAATAACCTGCCAGGCCGAAGAACCCCCTGAGTTGTCTCTGAGTTGCAAGGCGAGGGGCAGTCAGAATGGAGGTGATTCTACCTGGAAGTATTTGACGCAAACCCATATAAATGATGTGTCTCAGGTATTGCACCTTTTCTTGGCAGAACTGCAGTTTAGATTTATTTACCTTAAAGCCTCGTTCAGCTAAAAACTTAAAAACTAGAAGAGAGTCCTCTATACAAGACTTAGTATCTTACAAAAATATAAAAATATCGTCTACATATTGGACCAAAACTGAACGTGGTGGTAACTGTAAGTCCTGTAGTTGTCTGTGCATCTCTCTAGAGAACAGGGTTGGAGATTCTACATATCCCTGGGGGAGTCGGGTCCAAGTATACTGTTGGCCCTGATAAGTGAATGCAAACAGATACTGACTATCGGAATGTACCGGAATAGAGAAGAAAGCTGATGAGATATCTATAACCGTAAAACAATGTGCTGTAGATGGGATACAGCTTAAAATCATACCTGGGTTTGGTATGATTGGAAAAACAGGCAAAACAGCTTTATTGACTTCTTGCAAGTCTTGCACAAATCTGTAAGCTTGTTTATCAGGTTTCCTTACCGGTAGTATTGGAGTATTACATGGGCTAGTTGTAGGGACTATGATTCCTTGCTCTACCAAAGTGGAAATGACGGGGCAATACCAGATGTAGCCTCAGTTGTCAAAGGGTACTGTTGCACCCGAGGTAACTTTGCCCCAGGTTTTAAGGTTATTTTTACAGGAGTGGCGGAATTCAGAAATCCAACATCATTATCATGAGTGGTCCATAGATGAGAGGGTAATGAATTTAAATGCTTATTTTTATTAAGGTCAGACTGCAGACATATTGTTTGCAGAGTGACGGTTTAATCTAAAGTAGCCAAAAATACTATTTTGTTTATCTGGAGGTACTTGCAAATATACTCTATCAGCTGTGCAGAAAATGGTTGCTCCCATATTACAGAGCAAATCTCTCCCCAATAAATTTAAAGGTGCTGAGGGTCCTACTAAAAATGCATGATTGTCTTGTAAAGGTCCCAAAGTTGCTGGGACTGGGACGGTTTCAGAATATTCAATAGGGATACCAGAAACATCTACCCCCTCTATTTGTGTTATTGGAGAGGGGGACATTTATTGCTGCTTCACCAGCTAACATAGATTTAGTTGCTGCAGTGTCAATTAAAATGGGTATGATTTATTTTTGACAAGCAACATAACATGCAATCCATCTTGATCCACAGGAATGAAAGGGCACAACTGCTGTTGTCTTTGTTCAGGGAACCTTCATTGTGATGGCTGCCGATTGGATGGGGTCCAATTAGAATTCCACTGAAGTGACATATCATTGGGTGGTGCAGGTTGTTCAACCAGATACGGACATTCATTTTTCCAATGGCCTACTTGGCCACAATTGAAACACTCCTTTTGATTATTGTAGCTTTGGGGTGGTGCTGATCGTGTTTCCTGCCAGTTTTGTCTATTTTGGTTTCCTGCCCCTTGGCGTCCACCTCTCCCTCTTCCCCATCCTCGTCCTCCCCATCCACGCTGCCCGAAGGCAGTACACATCTGAATCTGCGCCTTAACCAAATTTTCCTGTAATTTTTTTTCCCTTGCTAAGTGGTCGGAGAGGTATTGCACTTGTGTGACCAATTCATGCAATCCAAGCCAGTTTAAACATACTTCCTTTAGCTTATCCCATACTTGCGGGTGTAACCCATCTACAAAGGCAGCTGACAATCCACTTAATGCTGGCCCTTCAGTGGGTTCTGGATAACCAGAGTGCACCTCGAAGGCTTCAGTGAGATGATTTAAATACTCATCCACAGGTTTATCTTCTTTCTGAAGAACTGACTTGATTTTAGACCAGTTGGATGTGGGTGGAACTATTACCGTAATAGCATCTACTATGCATTGTCTGACCACTTCAAATCTATTATCTCCCTGTGCATCATGTTTTGGAATCGGAGTAGGGACATTAGCATGGTCCCAAATTCATTTCATCAGATCAGCCAGCACAGCGTACTGAAGAACTGCTCTGACTTCTTCTATTGTGGGATTTTGTAGGCTAATATGTCCCGCCAACACACGCTGGAACTTAACTGGATTAGTACGGATGGACGGTAGTGATTTGGTAATGGCTTGAAAATCAACCGCCGACCACGCCCTAGGTCCTACAATGATCGGTGGTTCCTGTGCATTTCTAGCATGGGCTGGGTTAGGTACCTCCCTCAATGGTAACAATCTATCATCGTCTGACGACTCCAACTCTGAGTCTGGGTTAAATTTATCTGGCCCAAAATATCCCTCCCCACTGTCAATTATAGCGAGGAACTGGCCAAAATGCATTTGTCGGTGTAAATGTCACCTCCCTTTTCCCTTATGATAGGGTTTAGATTTAAAGTACATTACAGCTTTTGCTTCCTTATGAGTCTTACTACGAGTTCTTGGTCCCTCTTTTTTATCGCTTGTTCCTGAATCAGATTCACTAGACTGACTGCCCGCAGATTGTTCTTCATCCCTAGCGGTGGAATCTGGCTGCTGTATTTCAGCTCTTTGTTGAGCGAGGGGGGGCTGGTACTGCGGTGGGGCAGTCAGTGGTGGGTGAAACTAGACATTATTGTCCTGTGATGATTCAGTTTGCAATTTAGTCAATTCCTTTACAGGATAAAGCCCCTTAAAGGGTGAGTCCTTCAAACATTTACCGTTTACTACATCTAAATTATTGGCAGTGTGTTGTAATTCCCTCAATTGGTCTTTTAGTTTTTGCTGATTATCCTTTAGACTACTGATAACCAAATCTTTTTCTCTTTCTTTCGCCTCTGTCATCCAATCATTAAATGCTGCCCAGCACAACCCTGGTATTTCTTTCCCTTTTTTCTTTAATTTTCCCTGGAGATTAAGCAAAATATTTTTATTAAAACTGCCATTTTCTGGGAAGGCGAGTTTACCATCACCCTTAGTGAGGGCGATCCACTGACTTATAAACATACAACTGTCCCGGGACACATGAAAATACATATAACCAGCTGGTGTACCTCTTTCTGGCTCCTTTATGGTTCCCACAGTCGCTCCCATTTTCACACAATAAGCTATACTGTACTTTACAGATTTAGCTGTGACGTTTTGTAAGCGTCATTTTCCCCACTTTCGTATCTCCTTTCACTCTTATGTTGCCAGTTTTTCGTTTTAACCCACACTCATACTGCACAATCAATAGCAGAAAAGAAATACATGCCACTTACCTCAAAACGACTGAATGAGAGGCATTATTTTATTCCTACAAAGTAATCAATACCAAATTTTAAAGCAGGCATGTAGAGGAAATGAAAGAAACACAGCAGAAACAGAAAATTCTGTCATGGGCCCTTTCACTAGTAGTATTTCATTCAATCCCCGACTGCTGCAGCAGTTGTCAATTCAGATCCGAGTAAATGGCAACAATTGTTGTGTTAGCTTTTACCTTAAATGAAGACAAGACAGATTTTCTTCTCTTTCAGTGGCATTTATTACACATGTGTGGGAGCCTCATCGAAAGTACCAGGGAGACTCCCAGAACAAAGGAATGCATAATCTTATATACTGGTAATACTGCGGACAGTACAAAAATGTAATCTGGACCAATTAGATCAGTACAAAAGACAATTAACCAATCAGTAGTTTACCCATAGGCTTAAAGCAGTTCACATTACTGCATCTCTAAGCAGAAAAAGAAAATCGGATGCACTTCCATATAAGGCACATTTCCTGCTTTCAAGTAGGCTCTTGTTTTCAATACTTTTCCACTATTCACAGTTTACTCAGAGTTCACAGTACAAAGTCCATCTTAATGCAAGCAGATTGTCACATACTCAATTTCCTTAAGCACATGCTTTAGCTGTTCATATTTTACAGAATGAAGAGACTTATATACCAATAGAAGTATCAAACTGTATAAAAATGAACAAGATACACAGCATATGTCACAGAACAGGAAGTGATCCTAAGATCATGAAATTTAGCAAAAGCTAAAGCCAGCTACATGCCCATATTAGTAATGTAGTTTCAACAAGAAACCTGTCTTGAGTTATAATAAATTTGGGCAGCTATGAAAAGCATGTAAGATAAAAAGAGACAATCTTTATAAAAGGTTTGCTTTAAAAGAGCTGAAAGCTCATCAAAGACTGTTCTCATGATGCTCTTGCTATGGGGGAATGTACACAGAAACAAAATGAGCATTTTTTGCCTAGTAGAAAAAACTTAAGTATAAAAAAGTTAACAGCACATATGAAAATAAAATATAGTTGTGTGAATTCTGAGATAAACACTGGAAGTAACACAACCATTATTGTTGAAAAGAAACTATAAAATAATGAAAAAACATTTTTGCAACCAACTAGTCATGTATTGAAAATGTATATTGGAACACATATACACATAACAGAATTCCTTAAGCAAAAGAAACAAAAATAATTACTTCTGATAATAGTAAAATGCACTCTTACAAACATTCTTGGGTATGTTTAACTTAATAAAATTATTTTGGACTGGGAAAAGTACATACACTTAGAAAATGGAGCGCTATAGCAGATATGTATTGAATATGACACTGTGTTAAAAGAAGAAATTGCAATATAAATGAATCATGTCTAGTTTTGTTTTCTAGCAGATATCAAAGCTAAAATTTTCAGACCCAGAACAATTTCTTTTGTTATAAATACTCATACCAAAGAAGAAATCAAAAAAGATTTAAATGACTTGTGCAGAAAAAATAAATTAATTTAAAATAAGTAACTTATCATATCTGTGCTATATTCACAATATATATATTGGTCTTCTGTATCATATGTAGATATCTTATATAACTAATAAACTATGTGGAGATTATAAGACAGGCATACACTGAGTAGCATCTTTGGAATAATATCCCTGCACATTAAATACAAAACCAGTCTTTACCGATGGCAGAAGTTCATAGGTTTTCTAAATGTTATGATTCATGCTTACGTACAAATGATTTTGGATGAACAGGGTATGAAACATTTAACTATAAATATGTATAAAGAATTGTCTGAGTACAAGCAATTATATTATTTACATTTTATAGTGTCATCTGCACCTGCCATATTTCAGAGAATGATATAACAATTATCACAAGTAGTGTCACATGTTGCTATTGATTATTAAGTCATTTTTTTATTCAGCATATCACAGACAAACAGGCATTTGCAGAATGTAGATGAAGTGTAGTAAAGAAGAAAAATATAAGTCTGTGTCTTAAAATACACAAAAATGAATTATTTGCAAAATAAGTAAACATTTAGGATATACAGTAGATGTATGTGTTTACCATAATGCAAAGTGGAAAAAATATTGTGGACTGCTCTCTCCTGTAAATGTTAATGAGTTAAAAGCATATTGAGTTTACTGCATTGTCACAAAAATCCCTACCAAGTACTGCAACCATGTTAAACATTGTGTTATGAAGAATGTGAGATAAGTGAGGTTTGTTAACAAAACATTTTGTCCAGGGACCTCTTCTGGTGGGGGTTAGGAGAAATAGTAATGGGAATTAAGAGGGTAGGGGAAGAAAGCAATTTGGGGGTGGTGAAAGGGTTAAATGGGAACCTAGGATGATTGCAAGGAAATGAGGTAAGTGTAGGGAGGGGCTTAATGGGGTTTAAGCAAGTGTAACTGGGTAAGGAATCACATTTTGACATGAACTTGCTGCCTGCCCTCCCTCCCTCCCTGTTTTTCAAACTTTGGGGATTGTGTGGTTATTTTATAAGTTTGGGTAGGCAGAGAAGAGGGGCAGACTTGCCCCTCTTCTGTTCCCCCTCTGGTATTGGATGTTCATTTCAGTGAATTGGGAAATGAAAGTGAGAAGTTGAATGCTGCTTGATAAGTAAAATAAGCGAGGTAAGGATACTGCTTATTAGGTCAGGGTGAGAGAGGTCATGCTGCCCTACTTAACAGTTATATGGATGTTTATGCTGTGATTAATAAATGAAAATATCGATCAATAAAGCTATGTTTATGGAAGTTCAATAAAAGTCGTCAAACATCATTTGGTGTAATGTGTTTATTGAAGGGGACCTGGACAAATATAAATATAATCATAAAAATGTAACATTTCAAAACTTGAAACACTGTGCTTCCATCTGCTAATGCAGTTGTTCACAATTCTACTAATACAAAAACAATGCTTTCCTGTGATTCATCATCTTATGGCATAGTAGCTGTGGATCCACATGAATACCTAATTATTGTGAGAAATCCATTGTTTTATGCATTGTAAGGTTTAAGCATAATTCATTGCAACTTGTCTTATTGAAACATGAGTCAATAAGATAAAATAATTTAAAAAATCCTCCAACGAGACCCCTCAGCTGTATGCTGGTTTTGCCACTCTCACTTAAACCTATTGTAAACTATCTTTAGGGCTGTTATACTGTGGGGTTAAAGGAAACGTTTTCAATAAGATATGTCATGATAAGATAGCAAAGCTAAATTTTACAGACCAACATCATTTTTTTGTGTTAGAAATACTCATGCAGAAGAAGAGAGAAAAAAAACATTTAAATGACTCACGCAGAAAGATAAACTGATTTTAAAATATGGAAATGATTACATCTGAGCAATATTCAGACTATGAGGTAAAAGGAAACATTTTCAACAAGCTATGTTTTGATGACATTAGCTTATGATGACTTGAATGGTTCAAATCTCACAGACCGCAGAACACGTTCATTATACCTCATCAGCTGCTAATGTAGGACTATACGGCAGTGCTCTAATATACACCAAGAAAATCATGCACTATAGTGCCAAAGATGTACTTTTATTACAAGTGCTTGAATATTTCTAGAGAGAATGACGTATTATAACTGAGCCAAGGTTTGTGCTAAATCATTCCATAACCCTAGTTGTAAGTATAATAGATAGTTATGCACTGTTAGATTCTGAATTATAATCCATCTGCAATGCCAGTCTGCAATATTAATGCAATGTTTGAAATGACATGTATAGCCAGATTATAAGTATGTTAGCCTGTGATGGATCACAGTACTCTGAAAAAAAAAAAAGAGGCCAAGATGTGCAATGAATGTCAACAAAGAATAAATCACCACTGATCAGTACTGACTGCACCAATATATGCTCATGGCAGTGACCTTAGAACCCACAGTCTAGGCTGCACAAGGAGTGTGCTACTTCCGTCCTTGAAAATGTTTCTTGTTTTGATACATGCTTATTGAAAGTTCATGCATAGGTATGGAATGCTATTTTATACCTCAAATACAACCAATGAAAAAGAAAGACAAAAGTTTTTAGTTTATATATTTTGTTAGAAATGTAAGCACTTTATAATTGATCTTGTTTCTCTATCATGCAGTTTGTAAACCTTATGATAAGAAATGGAAATGGTTATACAAAAATATAATTCTGTGACATATGTAATTGCCTAATACATCACATCAGTCTTTATTTAATGGCATAGTAGAGACATCTAAGTAAACTTTTATTTATTTTTTTACTTATTTATTTATATTTGTTTACAGGGGTAGTGCATTGATCTCAATGGACCATTTGCAGGCACAGCCCGGGTGAATAGGATTATATAAGAAATGAACAAGACATATTTATAGATAAAAGGATATGCTAGAAACATATTCATATTTACAGATGCAAGAATATGTTAGAACCTTTAGTTCAGTAATCAGTTTACAATGTCAAATCATGAGTGGAAAGATATTTGGGGAAGATGTAGCCATAATGAATGGGCTGGTTATGCAGCACCATGCCATATAAAGAGGTATGAAGACATTCGAAGAGGAGATTGTGAATAGCTGCAGGGAAGGAGACCATGGGGAGAAGAATAAGAGAGGTGTCCAGCAGGATGAGAAGTGGAAAGGACAGGAAGTGAATAGCAGTGGCATGCAGAGGCAGGAGTGGAAAGGGGAGGAGCTCTGAGAGATGCAAAGTGAACAGGGCAGGAGGATGAAAGAGAAGCAGTAAGTGAACTGCTGACAAGATGAGATAAGGAAGGAAGGAAGAAAAAAGGACAAAGGGGTGCGAGGGAGCTACAGGACTCATGTAAGGTGAACTATGTGAGTGCAGCTGCACATTGTTTGGGTGAAGAGGTGTTCCTTGAGCTGTTGTCTGAAGTCCGAGTATTTTTGGATGTCTCTGACTGTGAAAGGAATGGATTTCCATAGTTTAGGTACTAGGGTGAAGAATGCATGGTAAGTTCAATGAAGTTTATTTTTGGAGTTAGTTGGGTGAATTGAGATTGAAAGATACCCCTGAGATTATATGAGTGGGTTTTGGAGAACAAGATGAAGAAAATGAATGGTGATACTTTGGAAATGAAAATAAATGCTAAGATTGTGAGATAAGGTTGTCGTTGTGTTTGTTAGATTACAGAATTATCCCAAAGATGTAAGTTTTCTGTTGCATAAATGCTTGTGTTTTGGTGGTTTATATGCTAATTTGACTTACTTTTGCAAAGTTAGAAAGAATAAATCTAAAGAAAACAGGGGTCCCTGATACAAAATATGTCTAAACATTGAACAATGAGAAGGTTTTAAACTGGAGAAGAAATGCATGTGAGGAATTAAAATTATGGTTCCAGGAGAATACCTGCCTTAATTGAGAGTTGTTTAGGCCTCTTTGTATTTTACTATGGTATATTAAATCATTGGAAGATTCACAAAGGAAGACCAATCTGTGAGTAAAACAAAGGGACAGAATATTTCATCAAAAGCAGAGTGAGTCCTAAATGTTTATTATCTCTATCCACAGATAGCAGGTATAAGTAAGACAGTCACAATAAAGAAACCTGCATCTGCAACTATTCTAGTAATGGAAGAGAAGGAAGAATCTGTACCAGTGTTTGCTCAAACAGATGACAGACATTCTGCCTTCCTCACTTCATCTGGAAGGTTCTCAACTACTATACTAGAAAAATTACTTCTGTTGTTATCTTGCAGAGTTGCTTTCAATTTGCATTTTTTATGTTAAATTATCAAAGGTGCTTAGACTTTTGATGTTTGACATTCACTGCACTTATTGATTTTCCTTTATTTGTTGCATGTCAGAATATTCCTTTTATGCATAATCCCCAAAGACTCAATGAGCCACAAGCATAACATTTACTGATACTACAAAGACACTACTGTAGAAAAAGTAAAGTCTCAAAGGTGACACCATAACAAATGTAGAAAAAACAGAAATAATAATGTTGACGTAATGATGGATTAGTCACTTAAATTGAGAAAATTAGAGATCAGCTTATTCAAAGGATTTCATTCAACACTTTCAATGTTAATGTTCTAAGCATATTCTGGTTATATGGAGACAATACAGCCACTGATATGAAGAATAAAGTTAAAAGCCTCCGATATGTTTTAAAAAAAATTCAGCAGGAAGAAAAATTTGAAAAAAAAAACAGTTGAATTATCAGCTGATTTATTGGGTATAGCCCTGTTAAATCAACCTAAACTAGGTTACTTTATGACTGCATTGCCTTTCCTTTAATGTCCATCAAACATAATTGCACCATTAGCACAGAAATATTTGCTAAATAAGAAGAAATTATTTGAAAAAGAAAGAAAAATAAATCAGGAACTGGACTTTGGAACCCTAGACCTATGGCGTAACAGGATGAAGAAGTCCTATCTGTGAGTCAGATGACCATGTTTAATTAGTGGCATAGGTGCTGAAGGAGGTAGGCCAGGGGGAATATAAATAAGTAGCCACTGTCAATACACCCATCTTGGAGGGAGGGAGATGGCTCCAACATTTGCTATGTGGGTGACACCTTTATGTTACACTCACTGAGCATGGCTGTGTTGAGCATGTGCTGCCCAGAGGCCAATGATAACATGTGTATGGGACTATCCATACCTCCTGCATATCAGCTTCATTAACAGAGCTTAAGTGAGCTGAACCAAGGAGTAGAGGCTCCAGTGGGTGGTGTATATACAGCAAAACAGAAAATGCTTTGTTGGATGCCTGGATGATTGCCTTGAGATTGTTTCTTGTTCAGTCAGAATGAAGAGGCTGGAGACAGCTTTTTTTCTCAGTGAAAAACAAATAGGCTATTTGGTGGTTTGGTCACATGCATGGATGCACAAAGCAATTTAGTAAAGAAGATTTGGGCGAAACAGGAGGAAGTAATAGGAGACAAGGACATCTATCACAGAGATGGATTGCTTCTGATAGAGAAGACCTGTGACACTCAGATATAACTGGTACAAAAGGTGGGAGAATGTCTCAAAAGTGAAAGAAGTGGCGACAATTGTCACAACACCCTGACCTCATGTAGAAATGGGAATAAGCAGCTTGTGGTGATGATGATTATGATGATGATTGTTGCTGTTGATGCTTTCTCTACACACAGAAGGCAGACACCACAGATTAGCATAGGAGAAACTGTCCTATAGATTTGAAGCTGTAAAAATCTCCACACTACCAGAAAGGGGGAAAAGAAAGAAGAAGATAGGAAAAAAAAGTCTGGCAGAGTGAAGTACCATACAGTTTTTAAAGCTGTTTGTAAAATGGAGGAACACTTTACTTCTGAGTGCTGCTGCTTGTGCATTGAACCGTAAAAAATGAGAAAGGGATATAATGTGTCCTGTCTTGTTCCATTGTGCTCAAAAGAAAAGTTAAAAATGCAACATTTAAGCAACAACCCACACCTGGGTGTGGGTAATGCTGGATTCACCCATGGTTGGAGTGGTTTGATCATGAGGGTGAAGCCCGAGTGGACAAACAAAGACAACCGTGGGTAAATCCAGCATTACCCACTCCCAGAAGTGGGTCATTGCTATTATATAATGAAATTATTAAAGAACAAAAATATTTACTTTTCTTAAATAATGGTATTGTATAATGCCTCCTTGCTGCCCTTCTGCAGCTGTCTGGTATTCTGCGGCAGTTCTGATGTACTGCACATGTGTATGGTTATGCAGTACATCAGAGCTGTTTGTGGAAGCAATGAAGAAAGGAAGATCTCTGTTGCTTTTTAAAAGGTGTCTCGCTATGTTAAAAGAGTTTAACATAGCGAGACAGCTTTAAAAAAAGCAACGGAGAAAGTAAGATCTCCGTTGCTTTTTTTTAAGCTATCTGGCTATGTTAAACTCATTTAACATAGCGAGATAACAGCAACAGAGCTCTTCCATTCTCTGTTGCTGTCCAACACACACACACACACACACACACACACACACACACACACACACACACACACAAAAAAGACATACTAATACCTTTTTCCATTAGTATAAGTCTGATTTACAATGGGCACACTGGCCAATCAACGTGCACCTTTTGGAATATTAATGGGGGTTGTTGTATAATACTGAGTATTCTGTTACTTGTCTTTGAGGACATGATACATTGTAGCAGGTTTTTGCAAATCACTTAATATGTCCATTCATACCAGTTAACCTTGAAACACTACAATCATGGCACTAGACTTTAAAAATTATAACAGGAGTTCACAAAGAGGAGCACTTTCTCATTTTCCAGAATACAAAGTATTCATGTATTAGAGCCTTTATTATTAATGATAAGAAGCATTTGTAAAGGTTGATGTCATTTATGTAATAGTGCATATTCCCTTAAAAAAGGTATAAAATTATTAGAAAAGTTAGTAAATTCAGGAGGAACATAGCTTAATTTATTGATAAAAATCATAGCTTGATGTGGATTTCATAGCAGTTTTGAGAAAGATGTACCTTATTTTGTCTGGTTTGACTTGTGTTTATTTTCAGTCATCTCCACACAGTGTTTTTTTTTATATTATTGAGCCAAATGCATTCATATAAACTGCATTAAGTATTCTATATATTTTAAATATTTTCATTTATTTAGAGAACACTATTTATAAAATGTAGAATGGTTCTCTACTGTTTTGAATCAGAAGAAAAACATCTTCCTTGAAATAGGCTGGTAATTCATTTTAAGGATTAATATTAATAGGCTAATATTAAAAAAACATAATTTAATTGTAAATTAATTTACGAGTACACTTACAATTTTAATATCCAATATCTAATACCTTTTCTTCAGGGAAAACAGATACATCTATAAGAACATCTAAAAATATCTCAATGCCCTAATTGAAATATACAATGACACCAATACACTTAGGCCATTCCTCTAACATCAACATGCCACAATGAGACAAAAATTAAATCTGCCAGTTTATATACCTTTTCAAGAACAGAACATATCATTGCAATCTCTTTGCCAAAGCTAATGTTCTTCCTATCAATTTACAAATAACCTTGCTTTTTGCCTTGAAGTTTAAATATGTCTTCTGAAACTCCTCTTTCTTAATAGCCCTACAATTACATACCTCCATCGTTCCATACTCTGAAGGTATAGATTGTCTGCCTAGCACTACAGTTTTGTTTATTTATCTTTTATTTGTTTGTTTATTTACATTTTGATTGGATTGTTGAACTGGGTTTAAGACCATTTTCAATGCAGCCCCAGGGGAAAAACTCCTCAAATAGTACAGTATGCAATCCAAATAACAAAACAAAATAAATTTAAACAAAAACGTTCAAGAAAAAAAAAACAGTCAGCATATACAATAGGAACAGTTCCAGTATAAGTGTTGTCTGTACTTACAAAAGCAGTAACAAGTGTAAAATACAATATATGTTCCCTATGCTTCAAGAGGACAGATTCCTAATTCCAGAGAACAATTCAGAGACAATAAACCTGACATGCTGAGACAAGACTGAACTTTACACTAGTGTATTTTGAAATACAGATTAGTGATTGTCTAGAAGACTAGCATGTATCTCAATGTAGGACTGCTTGGCTTTGAGGCAGTATAGATTTAGAAATCATGGAAGGTGAGAAGACATTGTGTAGCTGTACAGAAGTATTGCCATACAGAACTGTTCATACACATATATGTCTACAAGTTGGTGGTTGTACAAAAAAAATTAGTTTCTTCTAAAAGAAAGTCTTCCAGGAAGGAACGTAATTCAGAAGAAGGTCAAAGTACAATACTGAAAAGGTAGTAGGGGTTATCATTCATATCTGGTTAAGTTTAAAAAATAAGAATTTTTTTTTTTGGAGGCCAAGCTGTGCTTTGTGATATCATCTGGAGTTTGTTCCACTGACTATCTACATCATTTTTGAACAATGATTTTACATAAGAATTATGGGTTCTTGCTATCTTTATTCTTAGAGATGAATGTAGTGGTCTTGCTGAATGGTGCAGCTTAATGGGTTATAAAGTGGGATATATTGGGTTAAAAAAAGGTGAATTTATGAATATTACAAAGAAGATTACAGTGTAACTTGTTAATAAATAAGGACCTAGACAAATCCTAATGATGGATACAGCATTGTGCTTTTATCATACCTCAACCTCTGAGCACAAGAATCAGGACAAAGCCAAAAATAATGGGGTATAAAAAGCTCAAAATCAGAAACAGTTTTAAATATTGCTATTATATACATAGAAAAAATAATACTAAATAATAAGTCCCCCACATATCCTTTCTCTTTTCTACACCATAGCTCCCCCCACATTTTTCCCATTTCTTCTGACCTATTCAATATTTCCATCACTAAATACTTCTCATATAGATATCTCTCAACCCCACTCCATACCCTTCCACCACAAATAAGAATTAAAACTACATCTAACCCTCCCCACCCAATTCCCTGAAAAAAAACACAATTGAACTTAAGCAAAGACATTCACCCAACCCTCGTCCCAAACTCAGATCATCAAACAACCTAAATAACTAGGGCCACATAACCCCTCCAACTGACTACCCTAGGGCATAACACCCCTAGTATTCTTATCAACATGAACATAAGAAGCCTTATTAATAAAATCCATGAACTACACGCATTTATCACCCAATACACACCAGACATTGCAATCTTAAATGAAACCTCGTTGAAGTCCCAAATAGATGACAACAGAATCTTTCCCCTAGGACATAATATCCACAGACTAGACAGAACAAAAAAACATAGTAGAGGTGTTACAGTCCTATGCAAGGACTCGCTAAAATTCCAAAGAGTCCAAACTGACTACCCAGAACAAAATAACTGTGAAATTCTTACCTGTAGACTTGAAATCAACCCAAACAAACACATAATAATAATGTCAGTCTACCTCCCTCTTGAGAACAACCTACCCACAATCAAAAACCTACTCTCCTTTTTTTATTTAAAAGAAGTCTGGGTTTGTAGATTTTAATAATCCAAAGACCATGTTAAATGAGCTCAAAATATATTGCTTGTGCAACTGATACCATACTGCCAGCGCTACCTTAACAACAGGGGATTCCTTAACTGACTATTTCCACCTTAAATCTTTCATAGCAGACAAGGGAAGCTCTAATTAGTGCATAGAAATGTTTCAAATAACAGCATTGTCAGAATCCAGTAATGGAACTCTGTTTATAGTGACTCTAACTGTTTTTTCCACATTTAAAAATATGGATATCTATGTTACTTTTAAAATGGGAATTTTAAGTGTAGTGAAGTCAGTAAGCCACGGAAACTATGATAAAAAATTAAAAATGTTCAATTCCTATTATGCAACAATGAGGTGAACTAAATATACTATTAATAAAAAGGGAGATGAGAAAAAAACATTTGTGTATATGTTGTCTCTGTTCTTCCTTTACATATAAATATTTATACTAAAGTGAGAGCCAACATTTGAATTTTGGGAAGAAATTATTATTTTTCTCCAAGCTATATTCACAGATACCTTTATTTTAACCAAATCTTTAGTCCTCTTAAATGTTAATGATACTATTGGAATGAATAAAAAAGATATATACCTACTTTGGTCCATACTAGCTGTGGCAAGGAAATGTATAACTAGAAAGTGGAAGTCTTCACAAGAACCTGCTCTGGAAGAATTCTTGAGATTGATGGAAGAAACAGTGACATTAGAAATTAAGGTAAAGGAATTGAGAATTTCACCTAAAACATGGACAAACAATCCTTGGGAAAAATGTTTAACTCTTATTGAAACATTAAAAATGAACCCTAAATAATTAATGTGCCACTTTACAATGTATTAATTGAATATTATACATTTTTGTTACTAATTTCATATATTTTATTAATTTTTCCCCTCCTTTGTTCAGGTCAATTATACATAGTGTATATAAAGGTTTATAATACTTGTTTATTGATGATTGCATTGTTAAACATTATAGTATTTGGCAAATAAAACATTATTTGAAAAAAAAAAATACTCTCCTGGTAATCTTCCTCATTTAACCATGAAATCATAATTATGGGTGATTTTAATACAGATTGGCTTTTCTGCTACTTAATCTCATCAATCTTTATGGATACACACAAATCATAAACTCACCTACCAGGACAGATAAACGCAAGGGCAAACAATCAGTCCTTGACTGCACCTTAGCCAAACAACCCTCAATGGTCCACTACTAACACCTTCCTACTCACACACAAAACCAACCTCCAAAAGCCCACTTTATACAGACAGATAAGAAGCAATAAACACTTTTCAGCCACCACCTTTATTTTCTTATTGCAGAGCTGTGACTGGTCTCCACTAATACACCTCCACCTTGACTCTACCATTGAATACTTTAATAATAAATTTCTTGAAATTTTGAACTCATTAGGCCCCATTAGAAAAGTTCATACTAAATACAATTACACACCATGGCTGTCCAAAGAAACCAAACAATTATTTAAGGACAGAGCAAATGCATGGTCCTACTACCAGAGAAACAAAAAAATAAAGCTCCTTCAAAACTTACCACTACTTATGAAAAAAATCCAAATCTGAGATCAACAAAGATAAAAAAAAAACTACTGCACTTATATGCAACTATCATACCAAAATACTCCACAGAAATTCGGACTAGCATAAAAAAACTGCTTCATCCTGGCAAAGTTACAACTCCACTGCAACTGCCTGCAACATCACAGACAGTTTAGTTACACAATTCAAGTCTTTCTTCACTAATTCCATCCTATCTCTGATAAATAATAAAGACAGCTCCCCTCTAACCATTCCACCACCATCTATGACAACTACCACCCCTTTCTCTTTCCAGCCCATCCAAACTTTCTTCATAAGAAAATTACTACTTAAGTTAAAACCCACAGCCCTCACAACTGACCAACTATAAAACTCATACCTCAAAATAGCAGCTGACTCCATAGCCTACCCTATCTCTCTGTTGATCAAAAGATTAGTCAGAGAACAGTAGTTGCAACAGAATTCTCCAAGTACAGGCCAATTGCCATTCGCTCCCCATTATCAAAAAGCCTTGAAAAATGTATCCACTCCCTGCTCATGAACTACCTTACCAGTAATAACCTGCTAAATAAATCCCAGCATGGCTTTAGACCTAAGTACAGCACTACTATAGCTCTGCTAAGTTTCATGGGCACTGTTAATCATCTAACAAATGCCAGACAACAAGTTGATTGCATCTTCTTAGATATGTCCAAGGCATTTGACACAGTATCACATCAAAAGCTACTCAATATGCTAACATCATTAGACTTATCTCACTCTGCTCTCTCGTTTGGTTTCAAAACTATTTCAGAATGAGAACAAGTGGTAAAGTGGCAAAATGACCTGTCCTCACACTTACCTGTCTCTGTTGGTGTTCCACAAGGATCAACCTTAGGCACACTTCTCTTTACTATCTTCACAAATAACCTATTCATAATAGCTAAACTAGCAACCACAATCCAGTATGCTGACAACTCACCTCTAATCTGCACTGCTCACTCCCTACTTGATATAACTCAAAAGTGTTTCTCAGATATAGAATAACTCTCCAAACAACAACTAATACTAAACCCCAGTAAAACCAAAAAACAAAGTAATTAATTTTGCCAATAAAAAGCCCATAAACCAAATAATCCCCTTCATTATCTACTCAGCCAATAACACCAAAATAGAACCTGTTCCTCACACCAAACTTTTAGGTGTCAATATCGACAGTAACTTAAGGTTTGACAAGCATGTCACACTAGTCATAAAAAAGACCCATATCAAACCTGGCTCACTCGATAGAGCCAAGCAGTTCCTAACTAACTCTACCTGGCAAGCCATTGCTAGAACCCAACTTCTCTCCACCTTACTATGTGCCTTTCCAATCTTTGCTAACTTAAAAAAAAAATGACTTATCTAAACTCGAGGCAAGCTATAACAAAATCGGCAAATTCAACCCTAACTCCTCATATAGATCCTACCACTGTACAGTGCTTGGCAATTAAACTGGTCAAAACTACCTAACCTTCTCTCTGTCCACTAAATCACTGTTGCACATACCACCATCACAAAACCAAACATTGTCCAGCTCTCCACAAGCTAGTTAAAACATACTCTAACCTCAAACCCCTAAGATGTAAAGATAACAACCTATTAGAGATCATTAAATCCAATAATGGCTAAGGTAACTCAATATAGTCGTACCAAATCTCAAAAATCTGGAACACTATCCCCAGAATATAACTAGTACTACAAACTCAGGAAATTTTAAACTACTTCTGAGAAACCACCTCTGGCATTGCTCCTGTACATCTCCTGGCTAACCTCAAGTAACTGCCTCAGCTAACTCTTCTTACAGTTTCTCTTTAACCAACCTCTTTTTAGTTATAATTGCTGAACTAAAGTTTATCAAAACAAGGCAAGTGTAATTTTTTAAAATGTCATGACATATACCCAACAGTAATTTCACCTTCAACTAAATTTGCTTGCTATCTTCCATGAATATGAAGAACTTTATACTATATGTTAGTGTACAGTATTGATAATTGTTAATTTCTGATTTTTTTATTAGTCTTTTCCCAGGATTCACTAACCTTCCGTGTAAGACTAAGTTAGTCTTACATGGAAACTGCAGTCTAAGAGTAAGACGGCAGCGCACCATGCATATTCATGAGGGCGCGCTGCCTCAACTCTAAGGCTAACACGGAGCGTGCATGAGTGAGGGGGCATGTCGGACTGCTGAGCAGTCCAAAAATCCATGCCCCTGCAAGAGTCTCAATCGAGAAATGTCAACTTACATGAGGGAGTCCGCTCAAATGTGTACATACCCAACACTACACTCCCCACATTCTAAACCCCTGTACAATTATAAAATGTAAAACTTTTATTTTTTTTTAATATTCCCGATATAGCTGCCCGTATTTGTGCATGTTTGCCCGGGTTTGCCCATTGCTTAGCTACAGTTAGCAGCATAGACACTGAAGAGGATAACAAGAAAAAAATATGCAAATTAAGTAGAATAGCGATAGCACAGTGGTAGAGCCTTCGCACAAAGAGGAGGCATTCCATGTTCGAGTCCCACCACTCCCCCTTCTATTTTCAGTAGGAAATCTGTATATAAAAATAATTCCTGACATTTATCATTGAAATTTTTGTAAAAAGCATTGAAATGGTTTATGTAGTAATGAAATAATTTTATATATATAGCTAAGAATGTGAAATGGTTATGCATACTGATGGATGCATAAGTAACGTATCTTAAGCAATGTGAAAAACTGCTAAGCAAAGTTAACCAGTATTAAGCATATTTAAATGTAATTGCTCGTAGCTGAGTACTGCGTTAACTAGCGCAAACACTTTGCGCGTAGGTGCACATCGCGCCAACTAGCACAGCCAGAGCATGGTTTGTGCAACGTTGCGCATCGCACCAACTTGCGAAATGAGATTGCGCGTAGCTGTGCACTGCACAAATCAGTGCAACATTGGACAATATCTTGCAAATTCGGGCAAAGCTGAGCAAAGTTGGCTAAACATAGCCACACTTCCTAGCCGGTCTGGCCAGTAGTAAAATAAAAAGCAATGACAGGGCTCGAAACCAGGGTACTGTGCACCATAATCACAGTACTGAACCACTAAGCCATGACAGCATTTCACGACCATGCACTTTCTACACACACATACATATCAATGGAAGCTTACCCATTGCTAAGCAGGTGTGCTTTCAGCTGAGTTTTTTCAAAACCGGCCAATCACAGATAAGTGCAGGAAATAAGGCATATTTACACTTCATAGGTGGGAATACTTGCCATAACTGGTTGTAGCTCCCATCTGAAGTCAGCATGTGGCCGGTGTTGGAAAGGGCTCTCGATTTCGAGCGCAACATTGGGGCATTGAGGAGTCAAAAGTAATGGTTTGGCTCCTCATCCATAATCATGAGGAGAGACTCCTGCAGGGCCAGTTCCAGGGCACCCAATACAAAGCAGAAGTCCGGAATCGTCTAGCTCATGATCTCACTAGTGCCACAGGCATCCCTCAGACTGGTGAGCAGGTCAGACACCACTACTCAGACCTGAAGAGACGCAAGGAGGACCGACTGAACCAGTGGATGCAGGAGGCCCGTGGGATGGAAAATGCCCCACTACTGAGCAGGTAGCCATGGAATGAAGTATGTAAGAATTGCTATTGTAGTCTATATTATGGATAGGTATGTCTCAAAATCACTTCATTTACTTCACAGCTGCAGGTGTCCGTGCTGCAAATCAGCAAGCCTATGCAGATAGGCTGCTAAGGCTGCGCCACCAGGCAGGTTAGTAATTATTCTGCATGTATTATTATATAAAATAAGTGAGAGAGCCTGAAAAAAGTATTTTAGCCCAATAATAAAGGTATAATAAGTCTTGAATAGCTTCTCTGCATGTACTGTTATATAAAGTAAGTGAGAGAGCCTGAAAAAGAGTTTTGTAACAGATTAATAAAGGTATAATAAGTCTTGAATAAGTCTTCTGCATGCACTGTTATATCAAATATATGACAGAGCCTCTAGAAAAGTGTATTATGTAATTAATAATGGTATAATTCCTGGAGTGTGTCCATGTCACTTTCTTTGATATGTTGTTGTACTCTTGCATTATAGAAATAGTACTGTTGTATTAAGCGCTGTCAACCCATACTTGGGTAGGCCCATATAAAGTGGATGAAGGGAGTGCCAGAAGCTGTTAAGCATATATACAGTCCTCAACTGTTGGTTCATGGCTGGCATGTACAGCTTAATCTGGCACATGAGTAGCTTGTTATTGTGTTCCCCAGAAATGTCAGTGTGCTGCTATAAATGTAGGGGGCTGTTAAAATATAACTGATAATGTCACCTGAACACATCTATATATGTAGATATATAAATATAAATATAATATATAAATACGTAGCAGTAACATCTGCATCCTGGGCAGTTTGTTTGTATGTCAGATACAGGTCAGGTATATAAAGAACTAGCAAAACCCATTTCACAATTTAACGGACATTGCCTAGTATAATAATACATGTAGGGGATATATACCTGCAGTCAATAGGAATGTAGTGTAAACTATAAGTATATATAAGTTGTTAATGAGGTATCTTTTTACACCCTACTGTATGTGCATAAACAATGCAATTCCACACCTCAATGGGTATGTCTAATCTCAAAACATTTGTTGGGACATATGTCCTATTGGTTTATAAATATCTGCATTTACTTTGATGGATGTGCCCTGTTCAAATACCACAATCATGGTGGCCTGTTGCCACCAATTAATCCTGCATGCTGTTGGAATGTCCATTGTTGTTCTATATATGCATGTGTTATGCTTGCTGTTCAACTGTTGGAACTCTGGTGTGTTGGGTTAATGGGAATACTTCTGCATGCTGTTACAACTAATTTGGAATTCAGTTGGCTGTTACCAACCCATATTGTCATTAAATCCTCCTAAACATAGAATGTATGGGAAGGCTGGTCCCAGCGGACCCACTTGTCCCACCTCAGCTGGCGATGGCACCTGGCACCAGCAGGTCTGGTGCCCAGCCCAGGACCTCCTCCTCCATTGGGCCTGTGCCACCTTCGGGTGGAAGTGCTGCAGGGGATGGGGCTCATCCCCCTGTGCAAGTGTGGGCAGAGGAGGGCCACCTCTCAACCTCCAAATGGTCCGGGCTGTGGTGCATAGGGAGATCCAGCATTCTGTCACTGATCCTCTATGCCAGCTTGAGGCACGAGTGGCGCAACTCACAGGTGAATCTGCCCCTCCTATGCAGCCCCCAGCACAGCCACCATCTGGGCTGTGAAGGTGCAGTGGTGACTGCCCATGGGTGGGGATCTCAGTTCCACTGTTGCCATCTGTGGGCTCATGGGCATGCGGTTTCCAAACATCCTTCCCCGTCAATGTTGTTCACACCCCACATGTGACATATTCCGCCCCTGTATGCGTCTTGTTTGTCCTGTCTGTTTACCTCCCCAACCTACCTCCCAAAATATACCTACAGCCCCTACCCTACATTCCACTCTCACCTGGAAAACAAAGGGCAATCTGTCCAAAAGAAATGTACGCCCCATACATAGCTGCCCATTTTGCACACATCTGTTGTACATATAAAATGTAATTTAATTGTCAGTACGGCATACTTTGTTGTCCTCACCCCTCTCTCAGGGGTTGAAGGTTTCATATTTCCCTCCAAAATTATTGCATATGCACAGCTGTTGCTGTAAAAGAAATGGGCAGCTATGGCCCTTCCCTACACCTGTCCTGCACATCCAGAGCTGTTTTCCCTACTGTCTTACCCTCTTTGTACCCCTTTTTCACCACTTTCCTATCTCTTCATTTTCTTTTCTTTCAAAGAAATGAGCGCGATGGTTAGCGGGAGTAAGCACTTTTAAGCAGTAGTTAGCGGGTTTGCATGAGTGTGTGCTTGTGTGCGCTTAGCTAAGTATTGCTAAGCTTCGTGCAAACCTGTGCAAACCCGCTTACAACTGCTTAAAAGTGCCTTAGTCACCCTGCATGTGAGGGCCCTTGTTCTGCTCAGCAGCAAAATAAAGCACCTCTGTCAGTCTCGAACCCCGGCCTTGGACACACTAGACTGCATGAAGTACCACTAAGCCACAGTAGATATACAGCAGTTTTTTTGCTGAAATAGATATATCATGCATCAGAATGAGTGAATGTAAAGGAAAGATAGGAATGCCATAACACAAAACCTGTTCTGTGGAACTTTACCAGCAGTTGTTGTGGAATTGCATTACATGACTGTGATAAGAGAACCAGCCATTCTAGCAGGAAATAATGTTACAGCAGCACTTTACAACACCCACGCAGTATCATAGCAGGACAAACAGTGGCATATCTGATTAGGGCAAAGGACATACATCCCAACTGTGACTACATTTCAGGGATGTCCCTGATTTTGAAACATATGTTAGCTGTTTCCCTCTGAATCCCCTGAAAAGTACTGATTTTAGGCAGAAAGGTGGGGTATTACACCTAATGAATAATGACAATATGTAGGAGTTAGACACCGCTTGTACTTCAGAAAAGGTGTAGTAATCCATACGCACTGGTTCTCTCAAAGTCTCCACTTACTGTCTCTAATATTTTGAAGGTGTACCTCACTTTTACCTACCTTTACCTCACTCTGTTCAAATATGTACCTGAGTGTTTCAGAGGCCTGGCCAAGGCAGAAATACACATGCATATCAGCTTTTCTGCTGTTACACACTGTGCAAATAGCTTTGGAAGGAGTTCCACAAGCATACCCTTATGTAGGAGTACAACACTGAAATACCAAAGGATGTAGCCATGTACTGGTAGCAAACGACTGCAACAATGTCATTGTACCAATGCTGAAAAGACTTGTGCATTGCACAGACAGAGAATAACAGCCTAATGTCTGGCTACCATCTGGATAGGTCCACAGTTGGGAGCTATGCAGACAGACTACTTGCCTTGCTAAACTAACAGGTACACAGCAACACTTTAAGTCCAGCAAGATAACATTCACACAAAAATACATAATGCTCTCTGTATGTCTGCATCCCCACCCAAATGTACAATATACCTGTGTGTTCAGGGTCTACCAAGGATGTAGGTAGGCATACTCAGTACTGGAATTGTCCAGTTTTCATGAGCATCCTGTGCTAATGTCAACAATAAAAATGTACAAACTGTGCAGAAGTAAGTACATTAATATTCACAGTATAGCAGTTCACAAACAGTTCATGTGCCAAATGAATACATCTTAATAACTACTTTTGTATGGCAGTTAATTGTTTAAGTAGAAAAGAAACTACATACTCCCATGTATCTTGTGTTAGCATTTGTAGGGGTGAGTACAATTCTATACTGACAACTGTGTACTGGAAGTGGCAACATTCAGTTCTGAGTACAACATTTAAATCACTGGCTCCACCCCTAGCTTCAGATATAAGAACTATACCAACCTTCCGACTTAAACAACGGTGTCCACAGCAAACAAGCATGGGTCCCACTTTGGAAAGCTGAAAGGGCTAGACCTACCTGACTTAGCAATTTATAGCATTGGGTTGCTATGACAGTGAGTACTGCAATTACCACACAGCAGGCTGCATGCAGTTACCAAATGGTGGCCACCAATTGGTGCAGAGGCCATCACATGCACATGTGCAGATACCTATAAAAGCAGGCTGCACTTGCTGCCCACACACACAATCATTCCATTGCATATATTGAGAGAGAAAGAGACAGAGACAGAGAGAGAGAGAGAGGGAGACACACACACCCACATCAACAGAAAAAAAAAAGCCAAAGACACACGGAACGTAATACTACCAACACATACAAAGGAAAGGTATGTAACAAATATGTATTTTCTGGCATGTAGTAGATGTTTTTGAAGAGTACTCTACATACTTTGAAACATCCATATGTGGCAGCAGTACGTATCTATGCACAGATGCCCTGCATAACTACTGCCATGGACAATTCAGTGTGTAGCTGTGTGCAGTGGGACATAACTGTGACATATGTAGCTCAGCATTAAATGTCAAACATCTGATCCATGTTATCTGTGTTCTGTACAGTAGTGTGGACAATGGCTGTTTGGGGGAGTAGTGCATACAGCTATATAAACATGGATGTGACAGAGTAACACATGCATGATAGTCATATTAATGTGTAGCTTAGCATTGGCAACTGCTGTACCAGGCTAGCATGCTAATCTAGCATTTGCAGCTATATATACACCCTCTAATATTACTGTGTGCTCACATGTGACACCTGTTCATGTTGCAGCAAGGCCCAACAGGTCAGCCGTGAGGTCCAGGGACTTACAACAGTGTGGACCTTGTGTGTGTATGGCACACACACATGGAGAGATATATCTTTGTCAGATATATTAACATCTGTACATGTGCATAGAGCAAGGGACATACTGCAACTGTTTGTGAAGGGTGGACATATATATGTTGGTGAAGGTTGTTATGTGCATATTTGTATGTAGGTTGTAGTGTGTGGCAAACAAGACAGCATACAGTGCTGGTATATAACATGTGGTGGTTAAACGCTGTGGGTGTGATTTGTTAGGTTTGCAGTGTTGCAGCCAGTGAAGCCTGGTAAAGCTACATGGGCTGAGAACACCTTCAATGCATTTCGCACAAGACTGTGCAATATTATTACATAACTGTATACCTCACATCCTTCACATAATTGATATTCCCAACATGAAAGTTGGACTGTATATGTGCCTATATGTATATCTATATGTACACCAATGGATGTTTATATGTATGTGTATATATATATATATATATATATATATATGTATATATATATATATATATATATATATATATATATATATATATATATAGAGAGAGAGAGAGAGAGTCATATTTACTGCGACAGATGCCTAGTGACAAAGCCATGACCTCAAGCTCAATGTCGAAAATGCATTGGCATCCCTTTTGGTAAAAACTCTGTACCCATGAACTACCACATAAGTGGTAGTCTACTTAACACCGAAAGTGTGATAAGAGACCATGGGACACAGGTGAACAGTAGTCTCCCCTTTGGTAATCACAGTGCCACACTAGTCATGTAATCTGTCTACGTGGCACATCTCATCACAAAGGGTGTGTCATCCAGGGAAAAAGAGGTCAGTATTCCCCTCTACTCATCACTCATAAAACCCATTATAGAGTACAATGCCCTTTTTGGTGTGTACCTCACAAGACATCTACAGCAACTGGAAAGGCCACAGACATACCTCACAAAGAGAATTACCAGCCTCAATCAGATGCCCTATGCAGACCATCTCACAAAACCACAGCTAGACTGTGCTGCATATCGCCTACCCAGAGGTGACCTCTGCCTAACATGCAAAGCTATGTCAAACCCAGAGCTGTTGGACAAGCGCCACGTAAACAGATCACAATCCCTACGAGCTACAAGCTCTAGGGACCTAAACCTTGTCACCTCAATAAACAGAACATGCTGGAGTCATAGATTCCTATCTCAGAGACATCCCAATACTCTGGAACAAACTACCTATCAATAGCAAACAAAGCTCCTCAGTAGCACTCATCATGAATAATTTTGATGATTGGATGGGAGATAGGAAATACACCCTGGGAATCACTTCTGTGGCTCTGCTTGACAGGGGCACATGAAATTAAATTACTTGGGTGGCAAAGGCCAGGGTACCGTCTGGCTTGGCTTCTATAGGCCCTAGGGCCAATAGCCTATTACCTACCTATGAACCGATACACACCCACATGTACTTGTTGCAATAGTTGCTATGTGAGGTTGACTGAGTGTGATGGTGAATGTGTTGGTGAATGTGTCAAAGTTGTGTATATGTGGGATAGCTTAGTGGGAAACTGTTTCTGTCATGGTATTTTGTGTCCTAGCCCTGATCCCAGCAAAAGATGTGTATGCTATTGCTAGACAGAAAAAGTAGTATGACATACGGTCTAACGTAGTCCCTTGGTGTTAACTGGGGTGTGCCATTGGAGGCTAAAGCAGTACATGTATGCTTATTGATTGGTACTGCTGGTGAAGCCAAATCCTGTATGAACTGTAGTACTACCTGAAGCTGTAGGCTTAAACAGCACAGTATGGTGTATTTCCACATTGCTTGGAACCACTGTTTTGTGTGTTCCCTGTAGTCCTCACAGATTGCATACCTCAGGCATAAGGTTTTGTGAGTACTGGCACACAGTACTGTATGGTACACACGTAAATCTCATCTGGGTTTCCATACCTTTGTGTCTTGTATGTATGTCTGATGCATGTGTGGGTATGCCTGTAATATGCCCTCAGTCATATGTGTGTTACAGGATATAAGTGCGTATCTAGCAACATGTATAGTCTAGCACAGCAGTATGCCACCTATATTCATGAATGTGTACATATTTTAGTTAGGGGTTTGCCATCAACAACTAGTGTGGTATACTGGTAATACTGTAACTGGACTTTACAATCATTGCAATGGATGACATATTTCTTTATGCATTAGCTTGATATATACCTCCTGTGGCTAGGTGGTGCATTGTGTTGCATACAGTGTGCCATGAACTGTTGTATAGTCTTACATAGTGGTTTCTCTTTGTTGCTGTGCAGAACATGGTTTAATATATAGAGAGTGTGCCAGGCACTGTCAGGCAGCTGTGAGTTGAGCACTGACATGTGGTATTGAAAGTGTGTATCCTCTGACAGCCAATAGGTTGCTATATATGGCAGTTCAGTGATATCTGTACTGTAGAATAAGTGTGCCACATGACTTGCCCAGACATATTGTTTCATTGTCTTCCAGGGTTCATGGCCCACCATCGCAACCCAATCTATAGTCCTGCTGAGGATGACGTCATAACAACAAGTCTGGTTCAGCACTATAGACTGCTTTTCTCAAGAACTAGCCAGGACCAGCATGAGCTGACTGCACTGTGGCAAGATGTTGTCCGTAGGGTAAATGACATAGGCATGCATAACCGGACATATGAGCAGGTATGCCATCACTGCAGTGATTTAGTTAGACATGTCCGGCAGAGTGTGTCTGATGTCTGTAGACAACAGCTTGCCACAGGTGGTGGGGTCACCATCCATCCCCCACTGACCAGAGTGGAGGAGCTGCTCCTGAGCCTGGTTGCTTCTGGCCAACAACAAAAACAGCAGATATGTATCATCATGGAGGCCAGAGCCACCCAACAAGTTCACACGGAGCGTGCAGGTAACATGGCATATCTGTAGACTACTGTTACCTCTATTGGTAGATCATGCATATGTGAGATGTGTACTGTGTAGTTAGAAGATGTGGAGCCTGGTGTTGTGCAATACTGATAATTTGGAACATAATCTGTAGGCCTGTGACTGTCAACTGTTGTACTACTGTAAGATTGCAAACCCACAGTAGCAATGCCACAGTTGTTGCCACTGACAAACTGTCTCATATCCTTGTAGGTCCCTCTGGTGTGACAGCAAGGCGGCAGACCCATGCTGGTGAGTGTATTCTACATTTAATATTGCAAATAAAATTTGCATGTCATAGGTGAGGTGTAGGCCATGTACACATGTAACACACCTATGCATAATGCATGCTGTGCATGTTTGCTGTGAGACTATGCACATCTCAGTAACATGAGTAGCTGCCTCAAACACATGCAATACATAGAGCATCCTAAACAATTGTGGCTACACTGTAGTGGACATTGGATAGGCAGAGTCAATACACATGCACACAACATACCCAACTTTGTCATACGCAGTACATGTTAATATGCTACACATGGCATATTCAGACACGGGCTGTAAGGTCACACTCCAGTATCCCAAATGTCATCCACACAGCACACATAATATACCTGAGTGGTAGAGGCTTATCATGGGGTGGTGCAACACTCTTCAACACACAACACATTCATGTTAGGCAATGCTCCCTATTGGGCACCTTACAAACCCATGTAACAACTGTCTGTGAAATGGTGAATGTAGCCATGGTACTGCAGTTCAGGTACAGCATGATAGGTGCCAGTCTGGCACACACTAGTAGCCTTGAGTGACCACATGATGCTGCATGCTATACACCTCAATATTTTGTGTGTGCAAACATATGCACCTATACACAATATGCATAGCAATCACCATTTGCACAAAGTGACACATAGATGTCTTGTAATGCTATTGAGTGTATAGGTCACATGACACACATTGGGTATGTGTGATGTTTAATGTTGCAGTTGTGTTGTATCATGCCATGTCATGGCTGGCACTGGCATGTCCACAATATGTTCTACACTCACCATAACTACTGTACAATGGCTATGTTGAGTGATGGTATTCCATCAGATATACATGCAACACTGATCCTGTGTGTATACATAGCATGCATGAGCTAAACCTGTGTCCACAATTATCTGCTAAAGACACAGACGCTCTAATCAGAAATGGATATCTATGTGACACACAGATACACATCCGGCCATGGTATGTATACCTGTGAGTAATGGTGCACAGGACATTAAAGAGCTTTTAATACTTGCACAGCAATATTGTGTCCATGTACACATTGCGTTCCAGGGTGAAGCCAATCACTGAACAGCAACACACATGCATCAAAGCCATGTATACTGTTATTAGCAAGGACTGTATACACTCGCACTGCATGCTGTTGAGCAACACACGTCATGCATGCTGACACGTGTGATATGACTGTTTGGCTTGTGATACTGTACCCCACCATCAACCGCTGTTGAGTATGTTCTGGATTGCTGGTGGTTTGTGTGCGTGTATTTGTGTGTGTGTGTGTGTGTGTGTGTGTGTGTGTGTGTGTGTGTGTGTGTGTGTGTGTCTGCTTTAGTGTAGAGTGAATTTGTGTGCATGTGTGCATGTGTGCATGTGTTCATGTGTGTATTTCTTCATGAGTGCATGTGTGCATGTGTTCATGTGTGCATGTGTGCATGTGTTCATGTGTGCATGTGTTCTGACATCATGTACAGGTTGTAAAGTGTGTTTCCTGTCTTCCTCTCACAGGTGCTGAGGTTGGGCTGGTTCAGTACAGCAGGAAACCTGATATCACTGACACAAATAGTGATAATGAGGATACGTGTGTTGAGGCACAGGCATGTTTGCCAGGGTCTGTCATTGGGCCACCAATCAACAGTACACAAGTGTCCACCCCATCCATGCACACAGTCATACTGCCTATACATCCATCATCACCAATGCCCTTATCTGAGGGACAGTGTACAGTTGGCAATGGCCAGGACAGTGTGGTATCTATGGCACATGCATTTGGACACAGCAGCCATAGCCAGATGTCTGGAACGGTACCACATAGGCAGGTGTCCAGGGGTTCTCGTCAGAGCACTGCTGGTCATCATGCCCCTGGCAGACGTGCCACAGGTCTTACAACCTCACGCATGTTCCAGGCTGTCATGGAGGCACAGGCACATATGGAGCGGTACACCAGACAGGGACTAAGGGCACAGAGGGCACATAACCCCGCTTTAAATGACAGTATCCATGACCTAGCAGGTGCCATCCATAATTACACTGAGGTCATTGATAGACGTTGGGGTGAGACATTAGATGTCCTCTGCAATGTCATGTCCATGTGTCAGGACAGTGCGAGGCGGTTGAGACATAGACGTGGATGTATGCCAGCAACATCAGCAGCTGGCAGTCACCACGGATGTCCCTCAAGTCACAGCCACTCCCGTAGTGCCAGTACCAGCCCCAGCAATGTTGGGGGTGGGCTGTCCATAGACCATCCTAGAAGACCACATGCATGTGGCTCTGGCCAGTCACAGCAGGGACCTGAGTCCAGTGTACATATGTCTACCTCTGAGGATAGAACCCAGTCTGGCTTAGTATCTGATACTGTCAGTAGCACCCCTGCCAGGCACAGGTACCGTATCCATGACCAGAGACGGTGATCTGTAAAGCCTGGCAGGTACAGTCTGTGGCTGTCCCACAAATCCCCATATATGGCAGCTACATGGTGGAACTGTGTGCATGCAGACACGCACACACATAAACCAGACACCTAGGGCTAACACATACCCCCACACATTACATCAACATTGGCCCATACCAGTGCTCTTGGCCTTCACACACACAAGCACACACATACATGTCGATTGTATGGCTCAATGTAGGCCTCTGGCAAACCAACAACACACCCTGTGCATATGATGAAACCTGTGCCACCCCCTGTCATCTGTAACATTGATGTAGGAACAGGCTAACAAGGTGCTGATGCATAGGGTGACTTTATAGCAGTATAGCAATGTTGGCATGTTGTCAGCAGTAAACTGTAATAATATCCTTGAAGGTGTAGCTGAGCAGGCATGATGCATTAAAGCTATAATTGTCAATGTAGTATTGTTTACACCAGTGTTAATTCCAATAGTGTATTGTCTGCCCACGTGCCACTTGGCTGATGTGTGTAGTATTGGCAGCATGTGTTAGAGAGTGGACAGTACATGTGGCATGTGTGCAGCACAGATTTGCAGGTGTACATTGGTGAACATGGTGGAGGTGCACTGTCTGCATATACGTGCATAGTGGACACATGGGCAGGGTGACACACCCTGTATTACACAGTGTTAACACTCCATAGTTTCTATTGGTGACCAGTATGCATTGTACTACACACATTTTGGAACCTGAGTATGCATGTGTGTATGACATGGTTTGACACTGTGCTGTGGTACTATCTGTCATTGGTTTGCATTCTGGTAGTATACATCACCTCAACAGCCTGACCATAAACATTTATTAGATGATGTCTTTTCAACTGACACACAGATGTAGGACACTCAGTAACATTTGGATCCTTCGGGTACTATAATATGCCAGTAACCAGTGTTATTCACCTGCACCCATTCCTGGGACCACCCCTGTTTGGCATATAGCTCTCTTAGGTACAAGCATAAACAATAGGGATATGTCCGTCCATGTTTGGAAATGCATACTGTGGGCTATAATGCATTCTGCAGATGACACACACATCCTCCACAAGGGTATCATACAGATAGATACCCATTGTCAAACTCATGCTGTAAAGCTATAAGCCAGCTAAAGCACAGTCATCCACCTTCACAAAACATAGTATCCCCACAGTACTACATGGGTATTAGCCCCCAACATGTTGAGCGTGTACCGATATATACATACAGCCAAGTGTTACGTCATCTCTCCTTTGATAATCACATTTCTAAAGATATTTGGAAATCCCTCGGTGGATCACATAAGCAATAAGGGGTCCGCATGCATATCCACAAAGGTTGTTATACACCTATAATGAATAGCCATCATTGACAAACTTTGCTGCGTTTGAACAGGTTTCAAATATACCTCAGGCATAAACCCTCACTCACACTATTCAATAGAAACTGTAATGAGTGTGTGTGACACGGATGACCTAGGCCAGGGATCACTGCAGTGGCTGGGCTTGTCACAAGCATACAGATGTGACCTCTGGTCTGTAAAGCAGCAGCACACCCTGGCAAAGATAACAGATGTTTTAATGGCGAAAGCAGGGTTTCCCCCTATGAAATAATCAAGGTCACATGTATGTATATGTAATTGCCACACAGCTACCTGACATGTGCAATGCACATACTCTTGTCGTTGTGATATGTCATATGGTAGTAAAAGCAAAATCCACGACACATTGACCAACAGTGTCACACACAGTCACCAAGTGCAGGAAGCCAACCCCTACCTAACTACATTATGATACTACAGCAGTACGCTTTTACATGGCACGCTATACACATTACTGGAAGGTCTTCTTTCCACAGGTATATTTGTAGGATGGTGACATCATCCGACCTGACAAAGGTGAGAATACCACTTTGAATGTGTTGTAGTAGTCTCCAAAAAGGATGTTACTTTCCCAGGGGAGACGCACACACAATCGTACAGATGTCAATTGCAGGATTCAAACCCCTACCTAGTTACATTATGGTACTACAGCAGTACGCATTTACATGACATGCTCTACACATTACTGGGAGCGCTTTTTTCCACGGGTATATTTGTAGGATGGTGACATCATCCGACCTGACAAAGGTGAGAATACTACTTTGAATGTGTTGTAGTAGTCTCCAAAAAGGTTGCTCTTTTCCTGGGGAGACACACACACAGACTCTCATATAGTTATCAATTGCAGGATTCAAACCCCTACCTAATGACATTATAGTACTACAGCAGTACACATTTACATGATGTGCTATACAGATTATTGACAGCTCTTTTTTTCACAGGTATATTTGTAGGATGGTGACATCATTCGACCTGACAAAGGTGAGAATACCACTTTGAATGTGTTGTAGTAGTCTCCAAAAAGGTTGCTCTTTTCCAACGAGAGACACACAAAGACTCTCATACAGTTGTCAGTTGCAGGATTCAAACCCCTATCTAACTATGTTACGATACTACAGCAGCACGTATTTACACGATGCGCTATACACATCATTGGGTGTTCACTTTTCCACAGGTATATTTGTAGGATGGTGACATCATCCGACTACACAAAGTGTGTACATTAGGTGACATTAGGTGGGCTACATAGATGGTATTTCTAAACACTTTGGCAATGTGATCATCAAAGGAGAGTGTACTATCTATCTGGGTCCACAGGTTCATAATTACATTATCCGTACATACTGGATTACCACCTATGTGATAATTTGTCTGCACTTTGTTTTACCCAAAGGGATGTCTATGCATTGTTTGGCATTCTGCTTGAGGGCATTGTTTGACACCCGGTATCTGTCTCTGTAAGACCCTTCTGGAGGATGTCTGTGTCAGCCGTAGAGTCGATTATGGACCACAGTTGGCAGTCATCTGCAAACTCATTCAGCCATACTCCTCCCATGCTTGCCTGTACCTCTGAGCAGTATCTACTGAACAGGTCGGGTCCCAGGACCAGGACCTGTGGGATACCATTTGTGAGTGGCTTACAGTCGGACATGGCACATGCAACTCTGAACATGTGTGTTCGATCTGTGAGACAGTTGGCAACCCATCCTGTGACATAGGTGTTAATGTTCAGGCTGGTACGCTTGTCCATGATGCCAGAGTGGGGAATGGTGTCAAAGGCCTTAGTGATGTCCAGGTGGGCTGTGTGGCCTACGTTCACCTCAATCTATGCCCTTGGTAACTGTTTCAAGGACATGAACTAGGTTTAGGGGGCAGGATCTGCCTTTAACTAAGCCAAGTTGGGTAGAGTCCAGTGTCTGTTGTTTCCCAATGTGTCTGTTTATGGGTTCCATGATAATCTGCTCCATAGCTTTGCAGACCAGGCTGTGTAGGCCTATAGGGCAATAGTTTCCAGGTTATGTTGTGGCAACACCTTTGTGGAGCTGGATGACTGTTGCTGTATGCCATTCTTTGGGTACATAGCCTGTGGTACGGTTGAGTCTGGACAGTGAATGTAGGTGAGGGTGTAGTTCCTTCTGGGGCTGGTGTAAGACGCAGCCTGGCACACCATCCAGACCCATTGATGCTGTGTTCGTAGCTTTGGACAGTGCTGTTTCTAACTGCATGTCCATGATATCTGGGGCTGTGCATTCTTCTGGGATGGACACAGGTCCTTTTGGGGGTGATGAGGGGTTGCACTGCACTTGTACACCAGGATGTGGCCAATGTCAGTTGGTCCAGTGTATGTTTTGCCACTTTGCAGTGGCTGACAGCATATTTGTGAGCTGCCACCTACATGTTTGGTATAGCTAACGAAGGATTTGTGGTGGTGATTCTAACATTCCTTGGCATTTTGTCTTTAGAAACAGGCCTTGCATTATTTTATGAGCAATCATTGTGTCTTCCTAATACTGATCAGTGATGCCTTTCCATTTGTGAGGTTTACCCTATCATGTGTTAGTTTCCTCCTTCTGTTGTATAGCTTATTTACGGGCAACAACCACTGGCTTGGTGTCTTCCTTTTGGAGATGTGCATCTTGGTTTTATTTGGGATGTCTCAATCCATGCATCACTGTAGATGCTCATAGAATGCACTTGTAAATGATGCTGTGGATTGTATAGCATTGTCCTATAGCAAGGGGGCTTTGGAACTTTACTCTTTGGACCTGAAAAGTGTGCATTTTGCTTTTGCAATGTCTTCACAGTGGTTTACTTGACTAGGGGATGTGGGATGTGGATGTCCACTGTGATTACTTTATGATCTGTATTACCAGCAAGGGGTTTATCTCTGTTGCGGAACACTGGTACCCCATGTTGGTGATGCCCCAGTCCAGTACATTGTCACCTCTAGTAGCCATGGTGGCCAGCTGTTCCAAAGCATTTGAGTGTTTACACTCTAGGAAGCATTGGGCAATGGATATTGTACACCAGTAATTATCTCAGTCAGTGTTTGGGTAGTTGTAATCCCCTCATATAATGCTGTTTGGTAGGACCTTTATATTTTCCACTGTTCCCAGTAATACTGAGTGAGGTTCCTGAGACATGGTAGGTGATCTGTAGCAGCCTACAATGTGATAAGCAGCTTTGCCCAATGTGACTTGCACTTGCATGGTCTCTGAGGCCTCATGCTGTGCCACTGACCTGGAGGTGTGCGTATCCATAAGGTAAATGGATACACCCCTTCCTTCTGTATTTCACTCTGGGTTTTGGGTCCGAGGATCAGAGGGATTGTGAGTGTTTTACGTGGGGCATGTCCAACAGCTCTGTGTTTGACATAGCTTTGTATGTTATGCAGAGATCACCTCTGAGTAGGCAATATGCAAGATAGTACAGCTGGAGCATTTACAGACGGTCTGTGTATGGCATGTATGTCAGGCCACCAATGCTTCTTGTGAGGTATTTCTGCAGGCTTTCCAGTTGTTGTAGATGTCTTGTGAGGTACATAGCAGAAGGGGCGTTGATGGTCACCCTCTTACACACATCTGTGCACATCCATCTTTGCCTTATTATACTGTGTTCCCCCAATATATATATATATATATATATATATATATATATATATATATATATATATATATACATACATATATATATATATATATATATATATATATATATATATATATATATATACATATATATATATATATATATATATATATATATATATATATATATATATATATGTATATGTATATATATATATATATAGGTACATAGGTAGGTAATAGGCTATCTACCTGAAGCCATATATTAGTATGCAGCTATCTCCACCCATGGTGTTAGTTCCCTAGGCCTCTGTGTAGTAGAGCTGATGAAGTGCTGCCTGGTGTGACACTTCAGTTTCACATACACTTATCAAGGCTCATCTGGAAGAGGGTCAGTGAGGGACTTGGCCTGCTGTTGGTTGGGAGCCTGTTCCAAAGCAAGGGACATCTGTGAGGTAGTACTGTATCCCTCCAACATGTTCTATTTAATGTTGTAATGATGATATCCCTAGATCATGTGGTACAGTGAGCTTGGGTTTACTACAGATAGCACATGTACATCAGTTCTGCATTGGACATGGACCTGTCTGTTGGGCAGAGATCTCATGAGTAGACAGTATGCAACAGAGTACAGATTGAGTTAAATTCAGTCATGTTGCATGGGGCAACTGTTTGAGGCCAGTAATCCTCTTGTTGAGGTACTTCAGTGCTCTTTCCAGCTGCTGAAGGTGCCTAGTCAGATGCATTACAACTCTGATGTGGTACTCTCATACAGGTCTGATGACTGATGGGCACAGGGAACCTCCTTTGACCTACATACAAAGACTTTGGCGGTTTGTGGGAACACATAGCATATATTTCTAACCACTTTGTAAATGTGTTTCTGGAAGTGGAGATGACTATCCACATGTGTCCGTATCAACTCCATATTTATGGTTTTGGCACCTATGTGGTATTTGTATGACTGTAGCTCGGGTCCATAATCCTGTCACCACATCTGTCTGACTGTGAACCTTTATAAGGATGTCTCTGTTGTCCCAAACATTGATTATGACAACATTTGCGCAGTCAGCCACAACTTTTGCTAAACATAGCCCTCGTGTGTTTGCATATCTGAAGAGCATACACCAGACAGGTGGGGTCTCATGACTGAGCCATGGGGGACAGCAGTTGTTAACAGCTTGAACAGGTGACCACATTTCTTACCTTGTGGGATCTATCTGTGCCCCATTTAGCAATCCATCAGATGACATACATATTTATGCACGGGTTGTTGATATTGTGGATATGACATGTGTCTGGGATGTTTGCAATGGGCTTTACAAGGTCTATGTGGGAAATGTGTAGCTCATTTCATTGCTGTATGTCATGGGTGACTGCTTTGAAAACAGTGTAGCAGGTTTGGGACCATGATCTGCCCCTGAACAAACCAATATGGCTAGGGTTGGGTGTTTGTGGGCTCCCAATACCTCTGTTTATGAGGTCCATCATGATGGACACCATGGCTTTGCAGATAAGGCTTAATAGACTTATAAGACAATAGTTCCCATGGTCTGTTGTGCACAAACACTTGTGGAGTGTGCCAAACGTTGCTGTAACCCATTCAACAGTTTAATATCCTGTACAGAGGGTGAGGCTCAACAGACTGTTCAGATGCAGGGTCTGTTTGTTCTGGAGTTCACTTATGACACAGCTAGGGAAACAATGTAATTCCATAGACGCCATGTTTTCAGGTTTGGAAGGAGCTGTTTACCCATTCTGTATATGATATCTGTACTTTCACAATCTCCAGGTATGATGATGGGGCCTTTTGTCAGTGAGAGGGGGGTATGTATGTATGAGCCTGTCTGACAGGAAGTTGGCAATGTCAGTCATTTACAGTTTGTACTGACTCAGGACATATATGAGTGTACATTGCTATTTATGACATAGCAGAAGGAAGCGTCATGGTTCTCTATGGACTCCTTCACAGATTATTTTGCCAGAATATGGATTGGATAATGTTTGGAGTGCACATTGTTTATTGATGATACTGATTGCAGGTTTATTGATCTTCTTTGCTTTTTCACTTTCTGTGAACAACTTAAGTACTTGTGGTACATAATTTGATTATGACAGTGTTCCAATATATTATATGTGTCTGTTTTCATATAACTGTGTGCACAAGGCAGAATTGGTGAATAGTGACAGGTTCCTGGGGTAAAACATGCAACTGCCAGATATGTGTGGCCCACTGCTGTACTTAGACATGGCCTAATTATGTGAGCATGCCCAGTATGACCTTTCTCTATGTTGTTGCCTGACATTACCTGACATTTGCTTTGTTTATTTAAGTGTGTGAGCATGCCCAGTATGACCTTTCAGTATGTTGCTGACTGAAATCCACCACATTTGTTGAAGTGTGTGAGCACGCCCGGTATAAACCTTTATACTATATGTGTGTGGAAAATCAAGTTGTATTTTTACTGCAGGGCTCACCTTTGTGTCATAAATCAACAGGGATCATGCTGTGACTGCAGGGCTTCCATGAGACACTTTGCATAGATTTATCAACATTTCTACATACAGGGGGGACAGCTATTCTTTGTACATTTCTACCCGGGGGCACACCTGATTGTTACTGTGGGTGTACATAGGATGAGGGGTTCACCTGACACTTATACACATTTGCTAGGCCTGCACTGCTATGTAAGGTACACCATTTCAGTCTGTACTGTTGCCTATCGTACTGGCTTGAGGCATACTACTATACTACACATCTTAGCATCCAATGTCACGTATATTAGATTGCGACTTCATAGCCTACCAAACCCACGTCACATCGCCTGGCCTGCTGTTCTCTGGCTGCATAGGCCTGTGGGGGAGGTTACCTATATGCTTCTTTAGGGGCATGATACAGCATTTCTTTGTGTTTGCATTAGTGTACAATTGTCCTGCTGTGTCTGTGCCAGTGAAATGCTGTCATGGCTTAGTGGTTCAGTGCTGTGACTATAGTGCACAGTATCCTGGGTTTGAGCCCTGTCACTGCTTTTTATTTTCATGCTGGGCAGACCAGACTGCTTAAGAAACAGTAAAGCAAATATGAGAATGTTTACCTGACTTTGCTCACCTTTGCCTGACTTTGCCTGACCTTGCCCAACATTGCTCAACATTGCCCAACGTTGCGCTAGTTAGCGCAGGCAATTTTATTTACATATACTAAATAGTGGTAAAAGCTGCTTAGCACTGCTTTATATTGCTTAAAACATGGCAATCATGCCTCAGGTGGTGCTGCAGGGCTGCCTATGTCAGATGCACATAGTACACTCCCTATACATGTTTGAAAACAGGTAGTGTCAAGTTAGGCATCCCTTTTATTTTATGTGTGAGTCAGATAGAGGTATCATTTCCAGGGTTCCTATTGAGCCAGTGTATGTGCTATGCTTTGCCTCTTTGCCAAGGCCAAGGCATACTGGGCATGCCTCCTTCTGCCTACTGGGGCAGGCTCAGGTTGTTCCTCCTCCTCCGACTCACGCTCTGCCTGTGATGGCCTTGGCAATGGTGGGGGACTGTTTGGCCCTGCCCCATGCTGTTCCTGCTACAGATGTTTTCGCAGGATCATACTGTGTAGCATGGCACATACCATGACAATTTGGGAACATGTAGTTGGTGAGTACTGCAAGGCTCCACCAGATGTGTCCAGGCTCTCGAACCATGACTTGAGCATCCCAAACACATGCTCGATTACATTTTGTGTTTATGCGTGTACCTCATTATGGAGTTCTTGTTCAGGTGTGTGTGCATTTCTGATGGGTGTCATCAGCCATGACTCCAGTGCGTATCCAGGATGCCCCACTAGGTGACTGTCAGGGATGTCCCCATTGGCAAATCTCTGGTACAGCTGCGTCAGATGCCAGATATGGGAATCATGGTAGCTTCCAAGGCTTCCAGCACCCACATTCAGTATTATGCCCTGGGCATCGCACACAACCTGGCAGTTGATGGAGGGGAAGCCCTTGCGGTTGATGTAGGCCCTACCCCATTGAGCGGGTGGTGCTTTGATGTGTATGTGCGTGCAGTCTATTGCACCCACTACCTCAGGTATTCTGCTATTTGCTGGAAAAGATGCATATTGCTGGCCAATGCCTCACGGGAATTGGGGTAATATACATGATCACTGACATGTGCTGACATGGCATTCAGGAACTGGTGCAGTACCCTGGATGCTGATGCCTGTAAAATCCCCATCATATCACCAGTTGGTCTCTGGAAGGTACCTGCTGCTAGTATTCTTAGGCCAACACATACCTTGGTTTCCACTGGGATGGGTTCCCCTCTGTTGGTTCTGTGTGTGAGGCATGGCCTGCACAGCTCAACAATTTGCTGCAGGAGGTCTCTGTCCACTCTATAGTGCTCCACTATCTCCAGCTCATGTAGCCCCTGGTAGGTTACCCTGGGTCTGTATACTCTTCTCTGTCTCCTCACTGTGGGTTGCTCAGCAGCATTCACAATGGCACCACCCTCAGCATCTTGCACATGTTAGCTTATGATAGCAATGGCAGCCCCTAACATTTTTTTGTCTGAGTTAAGCTTTATAAGTTTTCACTCTTTGTATACTGCAGTGTTGCAGTGTTCTTGAGAAAAACATGGGGGAATGTTGCTTGCAGAGTTTTAAGTGCTGGGCTGGGCTGGGCTAGTGTACTGCCTGTGTAATTGTCTGATTCTGATTTATTTCACCTGGCAGCTCTGCTAGTTCTCCTTGGTTAACTTCCTACTACTTCTTTTCCTTCCTTTTCCCATTCCGTTTCCACAAGGGGCAGCGCCATGCAAACAAGCTCAAACACACGCACACGAGCGCACACGCGCACATACAGGCTTTCACAGGCTTACAGGCACACACAAGCGCACACACGGTGTTAGAACATTTGCAAGAAATTTCAGATATATCCACGGTGTACACCTTTGGTTTCTGGGTTTCAGCTAGGACAACTGTAGCCACACCTCTTGCAATCCTGAGCAACTCATGGCAAACACAAGCCACTCTGCTCCAATAAACTTACAGTCTTTCAGACATACCCCCTCATGATGTCACCTATCTTCTACTGTACTACTCCCCTACTCCTACACTTACACTCTAGGGACATGGCTCACATGCCAGGGACAATTGGGATTCACTATCCTTATCCTCATTTGCATAGGATTGCCTACTAATGCTTGGTTACTTCTCTCAAACTGAGCTTCCCCCCTTAGCAACCACTACTCAGTAGCCATGTTGTCAGCCAGCCATTCACCTGCATGGCAGAATGAGCTTTTCATTAAACATGCCTATTTTTGGCTATTTTTTAATTATTTTCTGTTTTTTAATGCACTGCATGTTTGTGTGGCGCTGCACTATGCTTACACATCGGAGATCGGGGAAAAAATAAAAATTAATTTTTATTAATTTTCAACCTATAAAAATGCCAATGGCCTTATATTTGGCCATATGCATGCTTCCTCAACTGGATGCATCCTTTATTTGGAGCTGTCATAGCTCCGTTTAGCTATTTGCAGAGCAGTACTCCGTTACCAATGGAGTACATTTCTGCAAATAACACTGCTCTTCCACGGACAGGTTAGTGGTTCCTGGATCTCAAATTTACCTCATTTGCATACATTTCAGCAGCAAATGAGGTAATTTGCATACCATAACTCCGTGCAAGAGTCATTTTAAGAGCTCTCATGCACGCCCCTGCCGGCTATTGCTGAATCGCTTGGCAGACATATTGCCTGTCTGACGTCTTACATTACTCTTAGACTCCGTGCAAGCCTTCGAGAATCTGGCCCTTTGTATCTGTTAACTACCAAGTGATATAATGATTGTATGTTAACTTAGTCCTCTGTGTCTTGCATTTCTTGTATTCCAATGTAGTTTTCTTTCTTTTTTATCCGTACAGCTTTTCTCCCCAAGTCTTTGCTGAAAATGGGTTATCAGTCAAGTCAGATAAAGCTTGTAAACAAATGTTAAATAAAAATAAATAAAAATAAAAGTTGTTAGACTTATGAGGTTTGTTATGCATTTTCAGCAGGATATGAAGTCTAAATCTCAAATATCTGACATTATTTAGTTACTGCAATTGTCGCTTATTTGTTGGAAAAAAACACATTTTATGAAGAAAAGACCAAACATCTGAGGCAAAATCAGCAGCATTCAGCAAAATCATAAAAACCTGAGAGCTATTGTTTTAGCATGCATCCTAGGATGAATGGCTTAATTATATGCTGCATTTGTTTTAGGTTCATTTGTGGCTTAGTTTCTGACAGGGTTCATTCCACTTTGCAAGCACTTTGAATTTCTATCCATGTCTTCCATATTTGGATTCTTTATTGCTGCAAGACATCAAGCTTTTTAGAATTTCACAAAGAAATGACCAATAGGGTCAGTATGAAATTTGACAGACCTCCAGGCCAAGTAGTACAGTTAACTCATATGATTTCCATTTAAGTCCTTTGGCAAACAATACCTTTTTTAGCATATCTTTACACTGTAACTTTTTTTTTTTAAATCCAACCTAATATGAAGCAACTAGTTTGAACAGAGGCTTTATTCAGTGTATTAAACAAGATAGGTATGTACATTATAATGAACTCTGATCCTTAAGTTTCTTTTAAGGCTGCATCTTCCTTAAGGTGTACTATCACATAGATAATGTGATATTCTTTTGAGATGAAATTGTTTTGCCTTTTATAATCCCTATTATGGTTGACTCAAAGGCAAAATATATTGTATTTCTTAACATTTTAGATTGGTTGAGAATAATTTATCAAGTAAATACTTTCCGTTTGAAGAAATTTATCCACTGACTTCAGCCTATTTCTCTTTTTCTTTATTATTTTTTGTCTGACTCAGATCAGTGTAGCATAAGGGATTAACAACGTTGAATTAAGCAAAGAATAAAGGCTTATGAGAATATACTCTCTCTTTAGTACTTAGCAAAATAATTAATTGTTTGTTTGTGTCTTTCAGCTTTTCCCGATTAGGGGTCGCCACAGCGGAACTCCGGTCCGCTAATGATTGGCAGTAGATTTTTACATGCTGGCTTGCCGGGCCTAACGCACAACCTTCAACGAAGGAACGCCCATTCATGCATGTCACCACATAGAAGACGCTCTGAGAATCGAACGGGCAACATCTAACTGTGAGGTGACAACGCTACCGCAGCACCACCACCGTAGCTACTTAGCAAAATAATTAATACTTATAGTAAAAGCAACACAAAGCACAGTAGTTTGTGTAACTGACTGATAAAATAAAAATAAAATGAAAATGAACCACAGCAAAATCTGTGAATATCAGAATAAGCAGAACCTCTTTCCCAGAGTGTTGTAACTGATTTTATTTAGTCAAGATTCGTATCTTTGGACTTTATTCTACTGAATAAAAAAGACTTTAAGAATTTGTTGATGTCTTTGTACATTTTACATATGGTAAAAGTAAAAGGAAAACCATTTTAATCACTTAAACATACATCACTTCAGATGCAAAACTGCTTATCTGAATGAACCAAGAACTGTCTGCGCAAACAGGTAGAAAGATAATGCTTAAAGTCACTGCTGATCTGCTAAATATTTAACAATATTCCTTTTCTAATTAACAATAACAATCCTTTTCTAATCAGCCTTTAGACAAATGTATCCCGTACGCAAGCTCCGCACAAGCTGCGTGCAGACACGGACAGTAAGAAGGGACATTTCTACTAGTTGTAGGAAAATCCACTGCCCTTCATCTACTCTATGAAAATATTATTCTAGTAGCCTGTACTGCTTTAACTACAAAGACTACAGTGACATGGCACTTCTCCTTCCTAAGCAGCTTACAAGACAATTTTTTTTAAAGTTCATTCTCAACTACCTAATTTTGCATTGCCTGGCAGATCCCATCCTGTCAGAGTAGGGGTACTATCCTATATATTTGTATTTTTTATTTTATGTATTCTACCTTAAGTTGTTACCTGCTAAGAATAGTTATGCTATGCTGTAATATCTGTGCTAATGCCTGCTCTTCGGCTATCACACAGCTTGTGGAACCCCCCCCCCCCGAACCAATAGCCTACTTTTCTGCTATATAACTTTTTTATTAACTGCAACTAGCATAATTTCTGAAAGAAAAACATTTCTCCACTGACAATAACTAGCCCTTTTTCCATAGTTTCACACTGGCTAGGTCTTAAATAAAGGTTACAGTTATATTTTATCTCAACTGATGCATATCAGCAAATAAATAATTATAGCATTGCTGAATCTACCGGGGGCAAACTGTAAGATTTCCCTGTCTCTTGAATTAATTAACTTACCTTTCTATTGTTTCTTGATTGTTTTTCTTCACCTCCCCCAACACTATCATGGGTCAGCCAGCTCTATTCCTCTACTTGACCCCCAATTCCAACCAACCCCACTACTCCTAAACTTAAAACGTATAGTTCCACCCACTTCACTAGACTGACCAATCATAATCCTGCTAATTACCTCCCTTCTTAACCACTCCCATTCTACATCATAATTACACATTCTGCCTTCTCTATTTACCCTCCACCACGCCACTCTCCAATCACTACCAAAGTAAGTTAAACATTATTAGCTTATCCAAAACTATACCTTTCTTTACTGTTATCTCTGTTCTCAGACTCCTCCAAATCCAATCTGTTCATCTCTATCAGTCATCCTTTCCTTCGTACAGCACCCAATCTAATAGGACAGTTTAATTGCACTCTGCTCTACTTCCATCTCTTTCTTATAACTATCCCTCTGTACCCATATCTATTTTAATTCTTCCTACACTTCCCATTTTCTTTCCTGAATCACTCTTAAAATCTTTCTCACTATGTCTTCTGTAAGACTAAACTTATTGATCCTTTCTTATATTTCCACGTTTATTCCTTTACTACTAAATCTTACAGCACACAACTCTTCCTCTTTACTATCTAAACCCTCATCAGCTGCTACTGTCTTGTCAAACCCATTTGAAAGCTAATTTGACGTATCCTCTAGCCTTTATCAAATAAACCCGTAAGTAAAGCTTCTCCCATTATGAAATTCTATCTTTTACATTCCCTTAATAACCTCTGCCAAACACTTACAAACTTGCCTTTGTATATCCAAAGTAAACTAACAACTATTATTTTTTTCTCTCCCAGATTTTCTTTCATTTCCCTATGCTTAGACACTACCCTAATCCTGGACCTACTTGTACTATCCTATCTTCTCTATTTGACTCTAATAACTCCTGTAAATCCTTAGATATTGTTATGCTAAATTTCCAAAGCACGCATAATAAAACTACTGACTTTCATGCCTGGGTAGCTCACAATCAACCTGACATCATTGCTGCTACTGAGACCTGGCTAAAACCTTATGTAAAAGACTCTGAATTCCTTCCTCCAGGCTTTGATACTATATGATCTGATAGGCCCCACAAAAAAGGATGTGGCATTACCCTTTTTTTCTCAAACGCTTACAATATAGTCCCTTACTCTAATAATATTCCACAGTTCTCTAGTGCTGAAATTCTGATTTCTTTTCTAAAAATAAATAACTCTAAAAATTATGTATCATAGTTTTTTTACATTCCCCTTGGCAATAACATACCTATACTATAAGACATCCTTGTTTGGATCTGTAGTACTATAAAAATGAAACCATCATTCTGGGCAATGTTAATATTAATTGGTTAGACTTCTGTTCTAAATTCTCATACTCAGATATCAACCTATTTAAATTCACTCAACTCATCACCACTCCAACCAGATTTAATAGGAATAATAAGGTAGGTTCTATCCTAGACTGGATATTGGTTACTGATCCAAGTAAAATCTCTTCTGCTGGTATACTCCCTAATGCACTTAGTGATCACCTCCATGCCTTTATCCATCAAACTGATCCCTCCTTTCAAAAGCAACATCATTATAAACTAACTAGGAATCTAACTAACTTTGATCCACAGACTTTCATCAATACACTAAAAAAATGTAACTGGAGCATCCTAAAAAGCCTACCACTAGACAATGCTGTGGACTACTTTAATACAACATTTCTAGAAACTTTAAACAGCCTTCACTCCCTCATTTAAGAAGGAAGAAAAACAACCATGCCCCCTGGCTAACTAAACCAACTAAGGAACTAATGCTAGCTAGGGACAAAACTTGAAAAGAATGGCAGAAAAACTAAAAATCCACCAAACCTATTGAGATTCAGACAGCTTCACAACCTGGTAAAAAGACAAGTAAACAAAAATAAAAAAGAGTATTTTCTAATACTTCAAACCTTCCATAAGCAGAACCCATTACATCACTCCTAAACCCTGTCTCAAAAAAACAAACCATGTCCACATCTTGATGAAACACCACAACAAATAGCCAGTCTCTTTTACTCTCACTTTATTAACACTATAGAAAATATCACTGCTAACTTTTCCCAACCACAATACAGCACAGCCTATACTGGGCCATCAGTACTATCCCTTTCTACTCACTCCCCCTCCTCTAAACCATCCTGTCATTTCCAAGAAGCTGCAACCCATCCTACACCCACAGTCACACATAATACTATTCCAACTATTACTGTAAAAAAAATGCTCCTGAAACTCAAACCTAGCTCTAATGCAGCTTATAACCTACCCACTGTATATCTAAAACTATCAGCCAAAGCCATTGCCTACCCCATCAGTATACTCTTCAACATATCCATTCTAGAATTCTGTCCCAAAAACTTGGAAAAACTCTTATACCCCCTTCATAAAGGTGGCAATACTACTGATATTCCAACTATAATCCTAAAGCCATTCTCTCTCCATCTCCAAAATTCTCGAAAATGTATAATATACAACTGCTGAACTTTCTAATTAATAACCAAATCCTTTCTCCCATACAACATGGATTTAGACCAAGTCATAGTACTATGACCGCCTTGATATCCTTCATAGACGACATTAATAAAGCCTGAGACACAGGAGCATTTGTCTCTTACATATTTCTTAACTTATCAGAAGCTTTTGATACAGTCTCTCACTGCCTGCTTCTAACCCAACTCTCTAAAATTAGTCTCTCTTCCTCCTCTGTCATCTGGTTCTCAAGTTACTTATCAGACAGAAAACAGGAAGTTAAATGGCAAAACTCCCTCTCTTCCTATCTTCACACTTCAGCCATTGATCCCCAAGGCTCTATATTATTCCTACTATTCAGTATTTTTATTAATAGCTTCCAATCTTCATTCAGTCAAGGATCTTTCATAGACTACACAGATGACTCTACCACTATATACTCTGCTGATTCTATGTCTGACCTTCAACAAATTACTCAATTGGCCTGTACCTCCATAGACACCTGGTTATACAATAATCATCTGCCTCTTAACACAAAAAAAGCAAGCTAATCCTATTGATCCCAAAGAAAAAAACTCCCATAATTAAAGTCCAGTTTACCAGACATTCTCAGTGCGGCACAATAATTAAAGTAGTTACTCACACAATACTACTTCACAGGTTCATAGGTTCATAGGTGTGTACTAGGCTAATGGCCCTGGAGCCTTTACAAGCCTAGCCCATAGGATTACCCTGGCATCGTGCCACCCGACCTTAGTTCCCAGTGCCTTTGTTGAGTAGAGCCACTGGAGTGATCCTTGGGGTGAGTTTTCTATTTGCCATCCACTCATCAAGATTTCTCTTGAAGAGGTCCAGTGAGGTGCTCTGCCTTACATGTGTGTGAAGTCTATTCCATAGCATGGGCAGTCTCTGGGTTATGAACCTGTCCCTCCAGCATGTTCTGTTGATTGTGGTAATGAGGTTGAGGTTTCTGGAGCGTGTGATGTGGAGGGATTGGGATTTCTTTAGATGTAGCATTTCTAACAAAGCTGGGTCAGACATGGCTTTGTAAGTCAAGCAGAGATCGCCTCTAAGTAGGCGATATGCGACAGAGAATAGTTGGAGTTTTTTGAGTCTGTCCATATAGGACAAATGTTTAAGGCCTAGGATCCTCTTTTTGAGGTACTTTTGCAGCCTCTCCAGTTGTTGCAGGTGTTTATTGACATCTTTCTTCCTGTATGCAAAACATTTAGTAATGACATCTGCCACATAGAAGGACTTTCTGACCACAGTGGCAATGTGGTGGTCAAAAGAGGGGTTGCTGTCAAACTGTGTTCCCAGATCTCTTATAATGCCTTCTGTGTTTAGTGGACTATCATCAATATGGTAATTCATGGGAGCCAGGTTTTTTCCAAAGGGGATGACGGCACATTTTTTGGCATTGAGCTTAAGGCCATGGTTCTGATACCAGTCGTTGATCTCAGTAAGGCCTTTCTGTAGGATGTCAGCATCACTTGAGGAGTTAATAATAGCTCCCAACTTGCAATCATCTGTGATCTTTGTCAGCCAGAGTTGCCTCGTGTTGGCCTGGACTTCAGAGAAGTAGATACCAAACAGGAGAGGATCCAGGACTGAACCCTGAGGGACTCCACTCGTGACTGGTCAGCAGTCTGACTTGGAGTCAGGTACTTTCACACTGTGGGTTCTCCCTGTCAGCCAGTTTGCAACCCACCTAGTGATATAGGGGTTGATGCCTAGCTTAGTGAGTTTTTCTATGATTACTGAGTGGGGAATGGTATCAAAGGACTTGGCCAGATCAAGGTAGGCTGTATTAACCACGTTGCCTTCATCTACAGCTCTGGTGACCGACTCAAAGATGTTGACCAGGTTAAGCAGGCATGAACTACCCTTCGCAAAACCAAACTATGTGGGATCCAGAGTTTGGAGATTCCCTATATCCTTGTTTATTAGGTCCCTGATGATGCATTCCACAGCTTTGCATATCAGACTTGTCAGGCTAATGGGGTGATAGTTCCCAGGGTCTGAAGTCACTCCTCCTTTATGGAGAGGGATGACTTTATCAGTGCACCATTTGGTAGAGACAAAGCCTGAGGTGAGGCTGTGACTGAACAGGGCACACAGGTGAGGTACCAGTTTTCTCTGTAGTTGATGTAGAACACAGCCAGGGATATTGTCAGGACCCATAGAAGCAGTATCCTTGGCCTTGGACAGTGCTGTTTTATCCTGTGCAGCAGTAATACTGGGTGCCTGGCAATCTACTGGTATTGTGACTGGTCCTTTGGGGGGGGGGGTAAAGGTGGCACTGAATCTGTCGGCCAGTATATTAGCAATATCTGTAGGCTCGGTATAGGAGGTACCATTGTGCAGTAGCTCAGAGCAAATCTGGGTATTGCCATGAAGATTCTTTACATATCTATAGAAGGCATTGTGGTTGTCTTTACTATCTGCTGCAATTCTGTTTTCATATCTAGCTTTAGAGGATTTGATGAGGGATCTCAACTTTTTGTTGAGGCTGAAAAGGAAGTTTTTACAGTCTTGAGACTTCACCTTAATCCACAACAGTCTACTCCTTTTGTTGTAGAGTTTGTTTTTGGCAGGGGACCACCAGATTTGCTTCCTTTTTTTGGAGGAGAGCATCTTGGTTCTATTATGTATGGCAAGATCCATGCATTTGTGTATGCGTTCATACAGTGCATTGGTGTATGATTCGGCGGTCATGCAACTATTCTCCATTTGTATGGGTGCCGTGAAGTTAGCCTCCTCTGTTTTAGGAACCCAAAGTTAGCTTTGGAGAAGTGTTTTCATGGTGGTTACCTTTGCAGGGGGTGGGTGGGGGGGATGTGACTTTCCAAGGTGATTAGTTTCTGGTCGGATCTAACCAGGGAGGAGTTGACTATTGCTGTAGAGCAACGATCGCCCATGTTAGTAATGACTAGGTCAAGGATGTTGCTACCTCTAGTGGGGGTAAGAACGAGCTGGTCCAGGGCATTGGAATTAATGAATTTCAGGAAACATTGGGCAAGTGTATTGGCACATGAGTAGTTTTCCCAGTTTATGGAGAGGTAGTTGAAGTCGCCCAGTATGAGAGTGTTAGGTTGGACACTAATATTCTCCAGGGTGCTTAGGAACATGGAGCATGAATTTTGGGACATGGTTGTGGATTTGTAGCAGGCTATAACCTGAATCGCTGTCTTATCCAATGTTAGCTGCACCTCAAGTATCTCAGATGCGTTATGTTGGGCAACCAGTCAGGAGGTGTGTGCATCCTTTATGAATATGGAAACACCACTGCCTTTGGAACTTCGGTCCAACTTCTGAGGCCAAAAGGTGTGGAATGAGTTATAGCCTGGTAGTGCAGGGGTGCTTTCTGCTGCCTTCAACCAGGTCTCTGTTATGGCACAAATTTTGATGTTCTCCATTTTAAGGAGTGTTTGGAGAGAGTGCATTTTGAGATTTAGACTTCTAGCATTGAGCAGCATGACCCTCAGATTGCATTTGTTTGTAGCTATTACGGTGGTAATTTGGTCTTTAGAACACCGCCTAAAAAGTCACTATATGGGTGACAAGAGCCTTGGCCAGTATCCAGAGGCCCAGGGGTGACAGATGCAGGCCATCTCTGGCAAAGCATTGCAGTCTGCCAATCATGTCATCCTAGGCAGGCAGATACTGGATCCCCTTAAAATGACACCAGAAACTTAACCAATTGTTGAAATCAATCATTTTCTGCTTGTACTGTGGTATCATTATGGGTGATGGTAGTATGCTGCTCAGGGCTAGGGTCATACCTGCCTGGGCTACATAATCCGAGAGCTCTTCCATGTCTCTTTTCATGTAGTCCAGGGAGGTATGTCTCAGGTCATTCACACCCACATGTACAATGACAGAGTCATGTTTGTACCTGTTGTTGAGGGACCTGAGTGCATGTGTTATGTGGCGGATCCTGGCTCCTGACAGGCAGCTGACTGTTACTTTCTCCTTATTCAACATACTGAGTGGAACATCAGTGTGCCTCACTATCGATTCACCTATGACTGATGTGTTTGGCATGCTGTTTTGCCTTGGGGCTTTGGTTGAGTGGCACACTGTTTAGGAGAGTTATGTGTCTCTTGATTAGTGTTGCGTTGTGGTGGTCGAGTTTTTTCTGCCCTGGAGGTACCTGCTTGGAGTGATAATACATGAACATCTAAAATTTGACTTGCACATACATCATCACATTAGTAAAACCCATAAAAAACTAGGCATTATTTACAGACACAAACACTTCCTTAGCCCTGCCACTAAACAAGCCCTTGCTACCACTAACCTACTTCCCTCTCTCATCTATGGTGCCCCTTTACTTACTAAACTTCAATCCTCCCTAAAACAAATCTTGGCACATGTTATCACAAAATCGCCAAGTTTGCTACTAATGCCAAACATTATACCCATCACTGCACTGCCTTACACACCCTGAACTGGATTGAACTTCCACACTATCTCTTCTGCCTGCAGTTAACAACCTTGCAGAAAATAATATACGAACACCCTGACTGTCCCACTCTTAGTCTCTAGTTAATTACTACCATCCCCAAAGGCATCTCAGATCAGAAAATCAATACCTCTTGTAGGTCCATAAACCAAATTAACCTCCAGCCAGCTACTTTATTTGTATTCTGTAGCCAGACCTTGGAATCCCCTATGCTTAACAATTAGAACCAATCAAAATCATATTTCATTTAAAACTTCTTAATGACAATACTTCTCTTCTGTCTGGAAATGCACTTGCTCAAAGCCTTCACCCTTTAAAACCTGGCTGCCTTTCCTTCATAATTAATATTCTTATTTTCAATCATCATTTTGTACTAAATGTCTGGTGATATCCTAACCAAACTTTGCGGCAGTAACCTTATGTATTGTTAGGCATTTTTTGTTATTCTGAAATTTAAGTTTGTATTTAGTTATACCTAACTAACAACTTCTGTTTTACCTTTACAATTTTCAATTATCAATTACTCACCTATATGTACATTTCTTTGGTAAATTATCATAATGTTATATACTATTGCATATTCAGTTTTTTTTTTTTTTTCTTTGTGGAGCATTTCTCCACCGGCCTCCACTTAAAATGGGCCCTTAATGGTCCAGTGGACTATCCCAGTAAACAAATGCCAATAAATAAATAAAATAAAATTAATTTGCCAAAGCAACTCAGTGCATTTCAGAATGTAGACAGACAGGAAAAACATGACGCATATTTATTGCTTGCTTGAGAAACAAAGTTGTCTCCTCAAAACCTTCACTGTCATCACCACTGGAAAAGACCACAGTTGAGGATTCTGATCTCGGCTTTGAACCAACTGCCTTTATGGTGATCACAGCATTCAAGATGCATCCTTTCCATTTCCAGAGTTGCAACAGAAGGGTTATGGCTGCATCTAAGCCAACTGCTAATGACTGTGGAGGCAGGCTTTATATTAAATGATGATAATTAATAATCAAGGCAGGGTTTAGTTGAAGACAGATGCCAAAGTCTGAGCTCACAGTCTGAGAGATAAGGAGATAGTGGACTGGTGACAGAAATGGAGGAGAAAGCCAGTATTGAGACCAGAGAATGTGTGCAGGATTCTGAAGAGATGTTTCAAAGAAATCTGTTTGGTTGAGATGATTTGGCAAATTATGGATATATAATTACAACACTCCAATTGGGAGAGTTGCAGGGTGATTGACTTAAAGAAACTGTGATGCAGTGTGACCCAGAAAATGAAGGAGATGTTTCCTGGGGGGGGGGGCGGTATGGAAAAAATACAAACAGAGGATGCAGAGACAATCCTGAAGAATAATGGTGAGATGGAAGAGAAAACATATGCAGAAAAAGTAAAATAATGTAAAAGGGGAGCATCAGAAAAGAAACAGGCAGAAGAAAATGAAAAATGGAAGTTCTTGGTAAGAATTCAAAGTAAAGAAGACAAAGAAATCGACAGTAAAGAAGTGTAGTTCCTCTGGATGTAAACGCACATGGAGTAAGAGCATTTAGGTGGTGCTGCGGTAGCGTTGTCGCCTCACAGTTAGACGTTGCTCTTCGATTCTCAGTTAGAGCATCTTCTGTGTGGCGACATGGGTGAATGGGCGTTCCTTCATTGAAGGTTGTGCGTTATGCCCGACAAGCCAGCACGTAAAACTCTACTGCCAATCATTAGCGAACTGGAGTTCTGCTGTGGCGACCCCTAACCAGGAAAAGTCGAAAGACACAAACAAACAAACAAACAAAGAGACACTTTGTGACATTATATATGAGACTGCTTCTTCAATGGAAAATTTTCTTGAAGAATATGAAAAACAGAAAGACTGTAATCCACACAATCTTTATGTGATAAAAGCATTTAATAGAGAAACAAAAAAGTATATCCATGTACAATTTGGATGAGAGGTCAAAAGAGAAATTTTGAAAAAACATTTAAAAACTTTATGTAAAGAAATAATAGACATTTCAAAAGTTTATGATAAATAGAGTTTATGGACTGGTGGAAGGGACTGTAATTTGTTTGTTTGTTTGTTTGTGTCTTTCGTCTTTTCCCGGTTAGGGGTCACCACAGCGGAACTCCGGTCCGCTAATGATTGGCAGTAGAGTTTTACGTGATGGCTTGCTGGGCCTAATGCACAACCTTCAAATATTGTGTTAAAATTAGAAAGAAAAAAAATATACATATACCAAGCAAGATAAATGTGGAAGTTAATATAGGAGTTATAAAATATTGGGAACAAAGCAAAACATATTATTTTGTAGAAAAGAAGGCCATTTGATAAGTAATTATGATAAAAGAAAATGTTAAGTTGTAAGGAAATTGGACATGATAAAAAAGTGAATTAAAATGTTATATGCTTGTTTTAATTGTAAAGTAAGGGAAAGATTATTTCATCACATTTTAGACTATATAGTGATAACTGAATATTATAATAACTGGAAACTTTAATTGTGATTTAAGAGGCAAGTATAAAAAGAAAGGAACTGATATAAGGAAATGTTAGAAGGTATAAGATGTGCTAAGTTAAAACTTTGGGACAAAAATCTATCAGCTTACAAGAGGGGTATATATAGAACTGAAATAGATTATTTTATAATATCAGAAGGTTCAGTTATTTGAGAACGGGAGGTAGTTGAAAGAGGATTTTTTGATCATCTTGTAATATGGCTAGATATAAAGGAAAGCAAGGAGTGCATAGAAATAGGCAAATAAATAAAAAAGACAAATGAGAAAGCATAGAATGAAGAAGGAAAGAGATTACTAATACAAACATTTATTTATGCTTTTAACATTTGTTTACTGGGAAAGTTCAACTGGGACAGAGCCCATTTTCAGCAGAGACCCAGGGAGAAATGCTCCAAATGCATGTATTTGCAATATGGGAAGAAACCAGAGCACCTGGAGGAAATCTATGTGAATGCAAGGAGGGCATGCAGAATTCACACAGAAGGCACCTCAGCTGAGAATCAAATCAGAGAAACTCTTACTATGAGGTGACAATGCTGACTGCTGCACTACTGTGCTGCCCATCACATGATTACATTACTTTGAGAACATTGTATAAAGATTGGTCTGAGTGGTGGATGATATTTAATGAAAAATATAATAAAAAATGTTTTTTTTTTTCTTTGGCAATATGATGTGAGAAAATTATGGGAAGAAAAATATAAAAGAACATATGGTGATCCACTGGAAGATTTAGAACATAATTATAGAAAGCACATTGACAAAGAAAAAGAATTATATTTATTTATTTTATTTTACATTTGTTAACCGGTGGTGTCTGACTGAGCCGAAAAGGCTCTTTTTCAGCAGAGGCCCAGGTAGAAAAGCTCCACACAGAAAAATAATTACAGATACATTTGGATATTTTGACATAATCAGTATTCAAACAAATTACACTAGACATGTTTTTACAGTAGTATGCAGCACATCAGCAGTTACAGTAGAGAGAACAAACAAGAAAATTTTGATTTAAAAATAAAGGTAATTCATAGATTTATGGTGTACAGCTGAAGTTTGAAAAATAGGTAGAATACATACATAGTATACAGGTACAGTGCATACATTGTACATTAACCAGTGTTTGTGAGTAAGAGTGAAAACTGTTATCAAGTACTCTAGGTTTAGTATGTGTACCTTATCCGCTTTCACTAGCCTGGGGAGCAGTCATTGCACTGCCAACTCTGCTTGAGATGTTGCCTAATGAGATTTTTAAAGGAGGCTATGGACGATGTGTTTTGTATGCTAGTGGGAAGAGAGTTCCATTTTTTCGCCACTGAACTACTATATAGTGTATCTCCAAAGCTATTATAGATGTTGGTGACTTCTAGTAGCAGTTTGCTTGATGATCTAAGAGGCCTTTTTACTGAGTGATGTTGTACTAGGTTTTTGAGGGCAGGACCCTTATTAGGGAGGTAATAGATAAAGTGACAGAGGCAGAGCTGATTGTAAGTTAAGAGGTTGGGCACTTCAAGCCAGTGGAGCTGGATGAGTTCTATATGAGCAATTTGCAGCAAAGCAGACAATTCTGTTATAGCAGGCTTCCATTTTGCTTAGTTCAGTTTTGTTGAGATTAGTCAGAATGGGAGATGCATAGAGTAGGGTGGATAGAAGCTGGGAGCAAGCAATGGCTGATCTTGTGTTGTTGGTAAGAAATGGTTTGATACGGTAGAATGATCCCAGTTTGGCATGTACATTTTTAATAGTTAAGTTGAGATGACTATCACATTTTAGGTGGGAGTCTATGATTATTCCCAATAGCTTAGCTGCGCCACTGGAGTTATTGGAGTAGCATCTGTGGAGTAGCTAGTGAATTGACTGTTATCAGTGTTTTTGTTAGAACTGGGTATAATCAAAAGCTGAGTTTTCTTTGGATTAAGGATAAGTTGGGCTTTGGTAAGGTAGTTTTCAATGACAGAGAATGCTAGTTGAGTTGTTTGCAGAAGGGTGGGGATATTTTGTGCAGCACAGATTAAGATAGTGTCATCTGCATACTGAATGATAGATGCATGGTGTGTGGTGGTATAGAGGTCATTTGTGAAAACTGTGAACAGTAGTGGTCCAAGATAGAATTCTGTGGGACTCATATAGTTATGGGCAGCTGAGGAGAGAGAGAATTTTCCCATTTCTCAGCCTGCTACCTGTCAGTTAAGTAGCTTTGGAACCAGGTAAGAGTGGAATTTGATAGGTGATATTGGTTTAGTTTGTGTAGCAGGATTTGGTGTGAGACTGTGTCAAATTTCTGGACATATCCAAAAAAAGAGTTGACACCTGCAGGCCTTCGATTTTAAGAAGGTTTATTGTGTCTTTGAAGCAGATGAGGGCTGTAGTGGTACTATGGGCAGGTATGAAACCATGATGAGTAGGTGACAGGATGTTGTTGCCTAGGAGATATTTTAGCACCTGGGTATGGATGCATTTTTCTAGGATTTTGGCCAGGGGGGAGAGTATAGCAATGGGACTATAGCTATTAAGTTCAGTGGATGTCCCACCTTTATGTATGGGTGTAACATAGGATATTTTCCAGAGTTTGGGCACATAGCTTTCAACAATTGATATGTTTATGAGAGTGGAGCTTGGAATAGCAATAGCATCTGCTATGACTTTCAAGAAATACTTGGGAGTAGGTTGACTGCTGTTGACAAGGTTTAGTTAGGAGAGCATGCTTTTGGTTGAGGTGGTGGAAACCTTTTTGAGGGTAAAGCTTGTATTAGTATTAATTGTGTTGGGGGGGTAGTGAGGTTGGAACTGTCCTGTAATACTAAGGAATGAATTGAGTTCACAAAGTGGGAGTTGAATTGTGTTTCAATGGGAACTTTAGTGTCAGCGTTGGTTGGTTTGAGGGTAGGCTTTTGGGTGGGTTTTAGTAGCTGGTTTACATTTTTCCCAAATTTTTGGGGGTTGTGTTGGTATTTAGTTTGTAATGTTGTGTAGTAGGATTTTTTGTCTAGCCTAATGCATTTTTAGCACAGTTGTGCAGCTCCTGATACCTAGTTAGGTTTTGTGTTTCTTTGATTTTTTGATAGTAAAGCCAGACAGTGTCTCTGGACTTGAAGATTTGTTTGGTTTCTTTACTGAGCCAAGGGATTGTAGAGGTTCTAACCTTGATTTTGAGCAATGGAGTGCCAGTGTCTTTTCAGTGTCATGTTTTGTTGAAATATGCTACAGCCTGGCCAAGTGGAAGGGTTTTTAGGGGGGGGGGTCCAGTTACAGTTATAGAGTAGAGTATTGAGGACGTCAGGAGAGAAATGTTTGTGTTTCTAGTGGATTTATAGTTAGTGGTTTTGCATAGGCTTGTTCTACTACATATAAGGTATATTATGTTGTGGTCACTTAAGGTATCTGGGAGACTGCCTGTGTGGGGGTACAGTGTGGGGCTGTTAGTTTGGACCCAGTCAAGGATGGATTCCATTTTAGATTATTTATCACTTCTAGTTGAAATGTAGACTAGCTGCTGGTAGCCATGGAGAATTATTAGATTACTCGATGGTTCTGATATACAGGTGAACCAATCTAGGTTGAAATCCCCCAGAATAAGGGTTTCTTGTGAATATGTGGAAGAACACCATGTAAAAAATATTCAAGGCTAGCAGGTGTCTTACCAGGTGGAATATATTTCAAAATCATGGTGATGATCTTTTTAGGGTGAAGTTGAAGTTGTGAGATAAGTATGTCCCAATTATTGGGGGAGGGGTAGGAGTTTGGTATTTGATATAAAGTTAAGTTGGACTTATACAGTAAGGCAGTCCCTCTCCCTTTACAAAGTGGTCTGTCTTGTCTAATGATATTGTAGCTGGTAGGGAGAACTTCTGAGTTAGCTATGTTTTTATTTAGCCAGGTTTATGTTAATGCAACTATTTCTGGGGAGTAGTGTGCTATTGTGGCCTGGAGTTCAGGTGATTTATTTTTGATAATTCTAATAATAATATTTAGCATTAAGAGCTGGTTGGTTTTGCTGCTGTTGTTGATTTGCCCAGGGATGAAGATAGTGTGGGTATTATGTTCTGATAATTGGGTTGGAGGAGTTTGTGTTGGACAGGATAGAATTGGGCCTGGGTTGGCGTGGATATCCCCACTTATGATGAACATGGTGTTGAAATGGTGATACAGATGTTTGAGTTTGGTGATGAGTGTGAGAAAGTATTTTGTTTTTTTGGTGAAGGAATGAGAGCATATGTGTTTAGTTTTAAATTGGTCAATTATGTAGTTCTTAAACAATTGTGCACAGAAATTATTATAATGTGCGGTGTCTGTATATGGGAGTGCATAATATAGTGTTGTACTACTAGGTTTAGGGATATTGCTAGAGTGATAACTTGTGGAGTTATAAAGGATTATGAGAAGACAGACTAGACTTAGTTGTGTGATAGTCATGGTTATAAAGTTTAAGTTGATTCTAGGTGGAAATGTGGATAGGAATTATAGGGTTGTAGTATATGTGGATGGGTAAGTAGTGTGGGGTGATGTACTAATGCCTTGAGGGAATGTGAGTGGTTGGGAGTATTGTGTGGTGCAGCAGTTAGATGTGGTGTAATGTGATCTGACTTGAGGAGATGTGATTGGTGGAGATGATGTGAGGTTGAGGTGTGGTTGGGATTACTATAAATGTACAGGTAGTGGGGGTGGGAATTGGGGGCAGGGCAGGGGAGCAGAGAGAGCCTGAGCGTTAGCGAGGGTGAATGGAGTAGAGCTGAGCCCATCAGGACAAAAGTAATGGGTGGCAAAAAGTAAGTGTTACTTTACAAATCTGAACACTTTAACACATCCCTGAGGTCTAATGGCTTACCAGCAAGCATAATTCAATTGCTGAAGAGCAATTGTGTCCTGATGGGAGACTAGTAATTTAAAGATGGCTACATACACAGCAGGAATCAAATATAGACTTAGTACTGGGGGGGGGGGGCATAGCACAAGGGGTGTAAACCAGGTGCAATGCAAAGAAACCAGCCAAACCAGAGAGGCAAGTAGTGGAAATCTATCAGTGAAGGCCTTAGAGGGGGTGAGTAATAATTCAAACTCTACCTGTAAAGTGAAGAACAGAAGAGACAGCAACGTTTATTAAGGATTGGAGAGTGTTTTTACATTGACTTGCTAATTAGTAACCAGTTTGTGCACAGATTAGAGTGCGGAGATACATTAGCAATGAAGGGGAATGCATAGAGATGCAAATAAACAGATGGGGCTCAAATGATACAAACTAAGTCAGACAGTACCAAGAGGGCTGTTTGACGGTTAATTTAATCATAGAGAACAGGAAGGGTCTGAATTAAGTGTATACTGCCTATGGGACAGTTAGGATTACTGCACTAGCTGGGGGGATACAAGGTTACAACAGTCAGTTTTATTAGCAAACTGAGAAATGCTAAGTAACACTGCTAATGTTAAAGCTTCACTATCATAACACATACAAGTTGAATGCCTGGGTGGACTGACCCTGCTCTTCAGGCTCAAAATGTATATCCTTGTTGAGCTTTGTAGTACTCATTCATTCTTAGACTGTATCGGTGGGGTGGTAGCCACAGACTGCAGAGTTGCTTGAGTGTGCTCCTGCTCTTCAGGCTCAAAATGTATATCCTTGTTTAGTTTTCCAGTACTGATTCCTTCTTAGACTGCACGGGAGGGGTGGTAGACCAAACTGCAGAGTTGCTTGAGTGTGCTCAACAAGCAGAATTCAATTGCTGAAGAGCACGTGTGTGCTGGTGGGAGACTAGTAATTAAAAAAAGCATATGAAAGAAATCAAGAAAAAAAAACAAGGATTATTTGAGCAAATATATATTTTTTACAAGGAAAAAGAGAAGAAGTATTGAGTTACTTAAGCAGATTAAAAAAGATGATGGTAGTGTAATAAGAGAAATAAAAATGTAAAAGAAGAAATAGAAAGAACTCATGAAAATATTATAAATAGTGTAGTATGATATGTACAAGAAATATTTAAAGAAAAAAAGAGGATAGTAAAAAACATAGAAAGTAAAAAAGTTAACAGAAAAACAAGAATATATAGTTGAAAAAGAATATTTATTTATTTGAGCTAGATAAAGTATTAGGCAAGTAAATATCAATTCAGCTGGAGGACCAGATGGAATAAGGTGTGAAATGTATAACAATTTAAAGGATTGGCAAAAATATTTTTTAAAGATTTTGAATGAATAGTTAAATGGGGATTTTAAGTATAAAGAATTATATGGTAGAATACTTAAAGTCATATGGAAGAAGGAAGATTGAAGTCAGTTTAAAAACTGGAGACTGATAGTATTAAATAATAATGATTATAAGAGCTTTACGAAAATAATACAAATGAGGTTTGAAACTAAAATGGAAAACATTATGGAAGATAGTATATATAGTACAAAGGGAAAATGTTGTCAAGAATTATTAATGATGCAGAAATGGTGGATGATATTAAGAATAGAAAAGAAGAAGCAAAAAATTATGATAGGAAACCTTAATAAGGCATTTGGTACAATTGGACATAAAATCCTGGGTAAAAATGAAAGAATATAATATGACATGCAAGCAAGAAAGTTCAGAAGTAATGTATGTCAGTCTATAGTAAAAATAAAGTTAAAATGCTTTACTTATTAACAGCTGGTTAAGCCAAAAGGTGCATATGAAGAGTGGTGTAAGACAGGGAGGCACATTGAACTTTATACTCTTTGCATTATTTATGAATGTGATAGTATGTGAAATAAATTACTCAGTAAAGGAGGTGAGGTATATAACACCTGAAGGCTTAAGAATTCCAATCCTGTTAGTATATGCAGATCACATTATAATAATTACAAGAAACAAAATTTGGATAAAAGAAGTAATAATTGCACAGGTGAGTGGAGGTGATAGGAATGGCTTTAAATAAAGAGAAAAGTAAAGGTTTAGGTAATGTAGTAAAGATGGGGTATATGTTTTACAATGAATGAAATTTCTGTGCTAGGTATAAAACTTTGTGGAATAAAGATATAAGTCGAATTCAATGGGAGGAAAAAGAAGAATTAAAACAAAACTGTTTTTTCTACAGAACATATATATTATCATTCAAAAAAGACTTATTTGATAAATACAGTTCTGATAGGAAACACAGTGTACTTAGCAAGTGTATTTATCTTGCCAACAGTATTTGAAAATGAATTATTACAGATAATGTTTTCATTTATATGGGGTTCTAGATTAAACCCAATAAAAAAGATGAGTTGTGTATATAAACAAAAGTGGAACAATGTTTGAGATAATTAACCCAGTGGAATATGCTGCTTCATTAAATTTGTTCAAAGTCTTAAAGAGGATAAATGAAAAAGATGAGACATTAGTAATCTTAGTCTTCTTCTTTCTGCTTTTCCCAATTAGGGGTTGCCACATCGGAACTCTGGTCTGCAATGATTGGCAGTAGATTTTTATGGTGCCTAGGTGCCAGCCCAACGCCCAACCTTCAATGAAAGCATGCCCATTCATGCATGTCTTTTGAATGCCACTCGACCACAGGGAGGACATGCAGACTCCACACAGAAGGTGCTCCAGCTGAGAATCGAACGGGAGAACCTCTTGCTGTGAGGTGACAGCACTATACAATTGTATAAATATGTGTATGACAAATGTTGGTACATGGTAAAAAAGAAAAAGTGAAAAAGACTGCATACATAAAGAAATAAAATGTTACCAAGAAAAAATATTTTTATTGCAAATAAAAATAGAAAAAGAAAGAAAGGTATGTTATAAGAATGCAATGTGAAGACATTACTATGTAAATCCATGGGAAAATCTAGCAGATGAAAAAAATAAAACGATAAAATATAAGAAGCAAATGGTGTAATAAGAAAGTAGAATGTCAATATTTGTTATGGAGACTGGTAATAGATAAATTATCAGTAAAAAGAAATATTACATATAAAAAGAAAAGTGATTTATATCGTGAAGAACAAGAAACTGCTAAACGTGTTTTTGAAATGTAAAGGGGTAAAAAAGCTATGGGAAAACAATGTAAAGAAGAGTTTTTCAAAGATATAAAATAAATAGATATAATAAACATGGGTAATTAAATATGGATATTATAAGAATAGAAGTAAAGAATGTGTTAAAACAATAGATACGTTATTTGAAGTCATACGGGTTGTATGGAATGAAAGAATACATTAAATTAAGTTTAACTGGAAATAGATTTAAGTAACATTCTTTAGTAAAATCAGATGGTGATTACGGAAAAGGAGTATGGGTCTAATAGGGATGAAACTTTAGTATGATTGTAAGGAAAAGTATGAATATATATGGATATATTTGTATATCTACTCTTTTCGATAGGTGCAGTGGGATGTTTTTATCCACCTGAGCTATAAACAACTCAAGCAGATAGTACATGGTTTAAGAACTCATCCAAAGGATTTCACACTTGGGAGTGCAGCACACCCTTATGCTGCACTACAGTGTCAGTAATTGATCCACATGGTATTGGAACAGAACCCAGAGCTTTCTGCACCAAAGGTGAATGTGCTACCTATTGCACCAGTGACACTGCATGAGATGAGGCAGTATTGAACATACTGATGGCTGAAGCTGATGTAGGCAGAATGCAGGCACATTCTTAACTCCACCTAGGGAACACTTTAAAATATCTTCCTTTGGTCTGCTACCTAAGAAAAAAAAGAAGGCAAGTTTCAACTCATTCACAACTTATTATTACTTACTGCCATATTGGTGAAAAGTTTCATTATTAAGGAGGACATTACTGAAACATGCAAACCAAGATAATGTAAACATTCACTAAGTTCAGTGACCCATTGCTTAGAAAGCTGGACATAGACTCAGCCTTCAGGCTCTCGCACTTTTGAGAACAGGATTGCCATTTGCTTGGGCTATCTTTCCAAGGCCTGTTATACTTTGATATGGCTATGTTGATGGACTGCTCAGCTGCCTGCTTAGAATTTGAAACTTTCAACATTGTCCCTCCACTGGTGTAGGCAGACAGCAGTGCTGCATCAAGGATCTATCTAAAGTCTGGATGATTTTTCTCATCATGTGGGAGAGTCTCCACAGTGTCAAAGAAAGCATGGACATTTTTGCAGATCCATGTGACCATTCGGGGGTAATTTTAGCTGCTAACAAAATGCCATGGCCCAGCTGCTGCATCACATTTTTAGGCTTAAAGATTGATATGACTGGTATGGGATCTATATCATTTTATTAAAGGTTCATTCGGATGAACTTTTGTTCTTTGATCCATATACAGCGATCATTCACTTCCGCAAACATCCAGTTCAACTAATTACTTTCCCAGGGAAAATAACAAGTTGCTCAGCATCAAAAATTTGCCTTTTTACCCACTGTAGTGCAATTTTAGTATTGGTATATATAGTTGGGAAGGGAGGGGGGTGCAACCCCCTACCTGGGTGGATTTAAAATACTGTGCTTTGTGTAATGGTTCAAATGCTGGGAAACTTGTTACTTTCCCTGGAAAAGTAATTTGTTAAACATAAATGTTCACAGAAGAGAATGTTTGCTATATATTGTTTGAAGAACAAAGATTCACAGGAATGAACTTTTGTTAAAGTGATATAGACTCATTGATATGACTAGTAAATCTTTCAGTTTACCAGAGGATATACCCCACTGTCTCCTGGACTCTATTGATGAGTTTGTGCATGTGGGAAAAGCTAGAGTCAGTCAGGTTATATCTCTCCACAGGCAGCTTAATTTCATATGCAGGGCAGTTGCAGCCAGTGGAAAATTCACCAGGTCACTAGTGAACCTATTAAAAGGGGAGCAGTTAAAACACCACTGGGCTCATATCAACAATAGAGATAAGGATGACCAATTATGGAAGGTTTTCCTAGACCACTTCAATGGCATTTACCTTTGATAGTCCAAGGTATAATCAGACTCACTCCACTCATACATGGAAATAGCTTTCAGCCATGGGATGGGAGGGTACCTCAATGTAAAATGCCTTTCCTGCCCCTGGTCCAACTCCTGGGCACAAACATTAAAGAAAGGCCTAATCATCCTTGAGATTTCATTGTTCTGCATAGCTGGGTGTATTCAGAAAGATAATTTGAAAGAACATAATGTTTTCCCACTCGAACTACAAAGTGGTAGTAGAGGTTCTGTGCAAAAGATCTTCCAGTTCTCGGAGGGAGTAGTCTGTCTTGAAGTTTTTGGTTTTCCTCACTTTGCAAATTAATTTAACTTTCTCTGCCAAGCTTATCCATGGTGGACTTATATTTGATAGCCTCTCACATTTTCAGCATTCCAGGTTTTGGCTATTGGCACTGGAAACCCAGTAATTTGCCATACTAGTTCCATCTCAGTTATGGCTAATTGGTGAGGATTGATGGTAGCACTACTGAATAAACCATGGGAAGTAATATAAAAAGAGCTTTCTGTGGTACATCATCAGCCAAGTTTAAAACCTTCTACCTTCACCTGCCTTATGCAGACAGTTATTAGTACCTTGAGGTTCTAATGCATTACCTAATACATAGATGTGCACTATAGAAGTGCAACAGTTCAGTTTGCATTCAGGTCACAGATTTAGTTTGACTGTCTGGGTCCCATGGTTTTAATAATTCTGCAACACAATGGACAGTAATCAGATTTCTGGAAGAGTGGGTCTAGTTAAAAGGTGGGAACACAGACTCGAGAGCCCCTCATTGGCATTTTTTTACCTTACACCTTGATCGCTGGCAGCAAAGTAGTTGTAGAAGATTTTCATACATTTTGGTGAGCTTCATTCATCTGGCTTTATGATGGAGATTTTTGAATCATCGAGCTACTGCAGTCTTTAAGGTGGGGAGCTGTTGCAACATGAACAGCTGTGCTCATGTGGCTGCTCAAATCCAAGACTGACCAATGTGGAATCAGATTCATTTAGACTGTTCCAGATGTTATGCCTTATGCAAGATACATGGGACATTGTTGCTACACAGCACTCTCGACAGTTACCCCAAACCCCTTTATCTTGAGTTTAGATTACCATCAAACCAACCATTCACAGCATCAGATGTCTTATGCTCAGAAAGGCTCTTGACAATCAGAGTATTGCTTTTGAGGACTAAAGCACATACTCATATAGGATCAGGAGAGACACAGATTTGGCCAGGGAAGATCAATTAATTGAAATAACTAAGCACATGGGGAGATAGGCTTCTAAGGCCTTCTTGTCCTACAGCAGATGACTTCCTGCTTGCATTTCCTATCTAAGTCATTGCCACATCTTGGTCTTTTGTCACTCTACAATTCACAGAGCAACATCTAGAGCAGCAGTTCAACTTTATGAGTTGAACCTCTACCATGATCCAGCACATTGGTCTGTAATTTTCCAGGGCTTGGCTCCAAATCCTGCAGTTCATCTAATAAACTATGGCACCTGCTCTTATTGCTTTGCAACTAGATGGCAATGATTTAGGTTTGTCCCCATGTACATCCTCCTTGCCAAGATCATGCTGATGAGTAAGCTGAAAAGGCACTTGCACATCTCCAGGTTGATTGGGTGGAATTGTCTAGAATGGCCAGGTGTAAGATAACAAGCAACAGTGGTAAACTTAATGTGAATAAGTTGCATTATTATGATGATGGGTTTTATATGGTTTTGAAAGATTTTTAAAGCAATTAGTTGTTATTGTGTGATATGGTACCCATAAATGGTTGCAATGGCAGAAGCTGTTTTCTCATTTTTTGAAAGATTCGACAAGTGGACAAGGATAGTAATTGGCATGTTATTAATATTTCAGTATATTTCAATCTATTGTGGAAAAATACTTGCAATATAATAGCTTTTTGTGTTTCTTCATGCAAGATAGAATTGTTGATTTATTACGTTGTAAAGAAGGCAAAAATGAAAGGCTTACAAGAACACACCTCACTGACAATATATAAATAGAACCTTCAAAAGCCATGAGGTGTCAGAATTCATGTCTCTATATCTCCAGCACTAATCATAACTGAAGTACTTTCATTTGAGTGTACAATGCAAATTTCATATTTAGAGCAATAATATATGTTAGATAAAGTTAAAAGTTTCTGTGCCATATAAACTTGAAAAAAGCAGATTTTAAAGTAGGTAAGGAGATCTTTATGGGGCTGAGAGCTCATAGTGCTATCAGCTATCCAGTATATTAGTACAACTTTAACCAAAACTTGAATGCTGCTATGGGAAGATGTTGTTCTCTTACTAAGTTAAAGGAATCAAACCAACCGCAAGAACTATTTGCTGTTTCCCAAGTAGCAAAAATGCCAAATCAACATGAAAGTGAAATAAGGATCTTAAACATAACAGTGAAACTACACAGACTAACACTGAGAAGGAATAATCTGTTCCTTTCTAATAGAACAGATTTTAATAGCCATTGCACATCAATGCCTCATATTTCTAATATTCTGAAGATGAAACATTAAGTTGGTAGTGGTAGTTTGAACTTTTTTGTGCTGGATGTTAGTATATCCTAGTTGTACTGTATTCAGATATTTTACATTCCTTAAATTTATTAGGCTGACAAACACTACTGTTCAGCATCAGTATGATTGGTTTCACGCTTACCGATACTATTTATGAATTTTGTCATATTAACTGACTTTTCAAGCTGGACTGTGTGAATGTTGAATGGACTGCCAGAACAAAAACTACAAGTTATTTTATTTATTTATTTATTTATTTTACAGTTTGTTTACTGGGATAATCCATTGGGCCAAGAAGAGCCCGTTTTCAATGGAGTCCCAGGGAGAAAAGCTCCATGAACAACAATATAATACGAAGACAATGCATTTGCATTTATGTAAAACTATTGAAGAACAATGGTATTACAAAACATGACAAAAAATCCATGATTGCATTGAAAATACAGTCAGAAAACCAAAAGGTAAAATTACACACACACACACACACACACACACACACACACACACACACACACACACAAACACACACACACAAACACACACACATAAATAAGTCAATTAAAATATGAAAAATCCATTGGTGCATATTCCTGTTAGATTTGTTACAATGTGAAATAACACAGGGCTGACATTACAGTTTTACATGAAATCTTAGCAGAGTAAAAGTAGGACAGAGGGATAAGAGGTGTTAATTGTTAAATGTAAGAAGGGTGGGACAATAAGAAAAAAAAAGTAGAGCAAGAGTAGGAGTAAATGAGAAAAATAAAGATGGTAGTATTCAGAGAAACTCAGTATGATGAAGAGGAGAGAGAAGTAAAGGAGTGTGAGAAATGGGGAAAAAAGAGGTGAGTCTTGTGGGATGAGAGCAGGAGGATTCCCAGAGGGTTTTGAGATGGGAATGAAGCAGGGTCTGAAAGGTAGAGTGGTTGTCTGTAGTGCGAATAAGAGGTGGCAGGGAGTTCCAGAGGCGAGCTAGGGAAAAGGATAGTAGGTGTTTGCCTGGAGAACAAGCAGGCTTGTGCAGTTCAAGCAAATTCTGGTTATTGGATCTTAGAAGTCTGTTGGGTAGGTGCATTTTGAAGGAGGAGGCAAGGGAGGGGCAGATGGATGGATTAAAGATGAGTTTATGGGCATGAGTAAGTTGAATGTAGGTAAGACGGTTCAGAAGTTCGAGCCAATTTAGTTTTTGTAGGGCATTGCAGTGGTAGGAGGAGGATATTTAGCTGGTAGCAAACTTAGAAATTTTGTTATAACAGGAGGATAGCTTTGTTTTTAGAGAAGAGTGAAGGTTGGTAAGAAGTGGGGCACCATATAGGAGAGAAGGAATGAGGAAGGTGTTAGAGAGTGCACGTTTAGTAGTGGGAGTGATATAGCGGTTATGGCGGTAGAGCATGCCTAGATTCTGGTGTTTTTTTTTATATTGGTTAGTAGGTGGGTACCAAACTGTTCGTCAATAAGGACTCCTAGAAGTTTTGTCTGGGATACTACCTCGAGAGAGGTATTGTTTTGACTAGTAATGGAGAATAAGTTCTTGTATATAATGGTACTTTTTGAAGGGGAAAATAACATAATTTTAGTTTCTGATGCATTGAGTGATAGATGGTTGTCTATCATCACACATTCAGTATAAGAGAAAGCATCCTGAGTTAGTTTTAAGAGAGTGGAAGTGGAAGTGGCGGAGCAGATGATTGTAGAGTCATCTGCGTATTGAATCAGTTTAGCACTATGAATGTTTTGGCAGATGTCATTCATGAAAATGTTGAACAGTAGGGGACCCAATATGGAACCTTGGGTACGCCTGTACGTGTATTAAGGAAGGAGGAGGTGGCTTTTTTACATTTGTCAGCTTGTTGTCTGTTGTAGAGGTAAATAGAAAACCAGCTGACAGAAGAGTGGGATAGGTTAAGTTTAGAGAGTTTAGACTGGAGAAGGTTATGGGAAATAGTGTCAAAGGCCTTTGATAAGTCCAGAAGCAAGGTGGACACTTGACAGCTGGAATCCCAGGCTTTGTTGACAGTTTCGAGGAAGGAGATGAGAGCGGCTGTGGTGCTGTGGCCAGGTCTAAACCATGTTGTGTGGGGGGTAAGTAGGTGATTGTCTGTCAGGCAGGGTAGAAGTTGAAGGTGAATACACTTTTCTAAAACTTTTATGATAGGGGATAAGATAGCGATTGGCCAGAAATTGGGAATGTTGTTGTTATCTCCTTTGTGAAGAGGAATGATATAGGCCTTTTTCCAGAGTAGGGATACATAGTTTTCTTGGACTGACTGGTTTATTAGAATGGAGATGGTGAAGGCGATGGCATCAGCAGCAATTGTGAGGAAGTAGGAAGGAAGGTAATCAGGGGCATTTGAGCATGGTTTCAGTTTCTGAAGGAGTTTTTTTTTTTTATGGTGGAGATAGGGATGGGTTTGATAGTGAAGGAAGGGGGTTGGGAGGTGGTAGTGTTAGGGGAGGGAGGGAGAGAGAGGAGGAGGTGGAAGTGAAGTTTTGTTGGGGAAGGAAGTAGTTAGTTTGGCTATAGAATCAATAAAGATGGAGTTAAATTGGGTGACTAAGGACAGGTCTGGGACATTTGGGCCAGGAGAATGGTTGTATCTTTTGCCAGGATTGAGAAGGGTGGAAGTTAAAAATAACAAGCCACTGAACTTCTTCAGCATCAGATAAATAGGTCTATAGAGTACATAAATGTGAGAGAGCTGTGTTCAGACATAACATAGTAAATAAGCCTTTAGAATTTCCATAATACAGTGATATATAAATACACAAGTTAATATCATCATGACTAAGATGCCCATTAGCAAGATACTAAAATAATGAGTAGGAAGTATAACACAGACAGTACAACCCACGCAGTATTATTACTAGGATTTGTTTACATTATTTGTTTTTCATACACACCAGATAACCAACAAGCCACCTCTGCCAGTTCAATTATTCCTACCCACAAGTCCGAAAATGCTGGACCCCTGCTGGAAGAGTCTCCTTCTGATAGAGCAATTTCTCTAAGCAGGGCTGTGTATGCTAGCTGGATTATGTACTCACCAGGCAAGCAAGACGATGAGCTGGCAGAAATGTCATCATCCTTCTTCCTGTGGGAATTTTCTATATGTACCAGTCTAAACACACCAGTGTCGATGTTATTAACATTGACACAATAAAAATCATAAAAAAGTTGCCAGATCATTGCACATGCTTCATGACATACCCTCAGTTGATGCAACAATAACATGAACCCCTCTCCACCACCAGCTAACAATATATTCTAAATTTGAGATTGCACAATACTAGGGAAAGTGCAAATTCTGCAAGCTTAGTAATGTAGTGATCTTGCCCAATTGTTGACCTACTGTTTTGCTGAATAAAGTAGCCTACAAAACAGATGTCAACTTTAGCAAAAGTTGAGTAAATTAAGGACATCTCTCTCTTCCCCTCTCTTTCTTTCTGTATACATATATATATATATATATATATATATATATATATATACACACACACACACACACACACACACACACACACACACACACACACACTCACACACACACACACACACACACACACACACACACACACACACACACACACACTCACACGCAAACACAGAGAGAGAGAGAGAGAGAGAAAGAGACACACACATATGTGAAGTAATAGACATATATATATATATATATATATATATATATATATATATATATATATATATATAAAGAAACATATTCATATATATATATATATATATATATATATATATATATATATATATATATATATATATGGTTTATACACAGCGACCCAAAATGAATATATATTGGACACAGTCTCCCAACAACAACGTGCAAATCACAGTCTCTGATATATCCAGGAAAGTCAGCCGAGAACGTTGCTGAATAAATATATTTAATGCAATAAAACTGAAAAACACATAAGCGCTTTCACGGTCCAAGCCGCTTCATCAGACGTAACAATTAAATAAAGCGTTATTGCCTTATTTATAAAAAATTCAAAAGACTTAATTAATTACTTAACACATTAATTAAATAAACAGTGCCTCATTTTCACACACACACACACACATATATATGCATATATATATATATATATATATATAGAGAGAGAGAGAGAGAGAGAGAGAGAAAAACTCTCTCTCTCTCTACATATATAAAACACATCATAACCCCCCTTCTTTCCCATTTTCTATACAATCAGGGCATCTTATCTCTTGTCATCATCTCACTCAGTTCATTGCCAATCTCTACATTCTTCAGTCATGGCTGATTCATCTAGGTCTTCTGTAACACTATTCATCCATATATTTGATGGAAGTCTTCATTTCCTCTTGCTTTCTTCCTCTCTGCCAAATAACAGCAGTATTATAAGTTTGGGATCAATTATTTGGATACTCATATTATACATTTTAATGGAGAGTTAAATCTAGGATTTACCGTAAGGATACCTTCTGTAATTCATATTTACACTTTAACAGTAGCCATCCAAAAGCACAAAAAAAGATATTGTGAAAGGGCAACCAATACAGGCAGCTCGTATGACATCACACCATGAAGATGTTAAGGTGGAGTCAGAGAAAATTAAAATGATGTTTTATATGAGGGGGTATCCTAAGAAGTTGGTGGACGAAATTCTGGAAGATGTATATAAAAAATGTGGAATACTATATAAGCCCCTACTAGGTGTTGGATTAGATAAGAATTGTGAAATTGTGTCAGGGACTAAAACCAAGTATGAAAGAGCTTGCGTATTATAGTATAACCATCGGACAGGAAAAATAAAGAAGGTTTATAGAAAGAGCTGGAATATACTCATAGTTAACCCTGACATTTATGAAAAAGTAGGTGCAGGACCACAGTTTATTAATAACACAGGTGCTAATTTTAATAAGTTATTGGAGATTAAGACAGTTTTGGCAGGGGATTTTGGCAATGGTACCAAATCTTGTGGAGCTTGTAACCCAACATGGTTACATTAATAACAAACTAACTTTGCTTTGGAAAATAGACTAAGGAGTTAAGGTGACATTCAGGAAGGGTAATTGTGCAACTAGTAAGGTTGTTTATTTTGGCCCTATGCATGACATGTGGCAGTTTCTATGTGGGAAAAACTGAGAGTCCCCTTAGAAATTGGATTTATGAACATCTAAATGATATGAAAAGCAAAAAAAAAAAACAGAACAGTGCTTTGTATAAGCACTCTCAGCTTTGTCTAGGTTTTACTAAGTTTCTTCCTGGTATATTGGAGGGTGTCAAGCTTAATACTGAGGGGGATGATTTGAAAAATATACTCAAAAAGAAAGAGACAGAGTGGCAATTTAGGTTAGCTGCAATGTTTCCCCATTTCCATCACCCCTATCCTTTATGAGTGAGCTAATAAATTATAGATTATGTCTGAATAATAATTGTATGAAAAAAGCTTTGGTATAATTCTTTGTAAAAGTCTTTCATGTTTTTCATGTCTTTACAAATGTAAGTTGTTTTATTTTTTGAAATGGTGGTATTTATAAATATTTGAATATACATTTATATAAATTCTTTTAATATTTATTTTAGCAAATATGAATTGTTTAATAATTTTCATTATATACTGGTGAGGTTTTTATACATTTGGGGCTTCTAGTGATGCATTACTTTGTATAGGTAGTGATGTAATAGAAGTTCCTATTGAAACTTTTTATTCATTGTCACTAACTTGCTGATTTGTGATTGGCTGGTGAATATCCTACCCGGATGCGAGTTGCAGTATTTAAATGGTGTTGATGCATTGTATATTTATATTTAAATGAAGTCCCTAGCTCGAGAGATGAAAGCGCTCAATATTTTTATTATTAAATAAAGGAGACTCTTTTGAAGTTCTTGGATCATGCTTTTCATGTTATTTTTTGTTTGTTTCCTTTGCAAGTTATTATATGACAGAAGAATGTCAAAGAAACTGAAAAGTGAAGTGTACAAGACAGTGGTCGACCAGCACTACTCTGTGGTACAGAAACTTGGGCAGTAATAGTAGAACAGTTGAAGAAGCTAAAAGTAATGGAATGAAGTGCCTGAGAAAGGTGGTAGGATGCACACTGTGGGACAGATGAAGAAATGAGGACATAAGAGCAGCAGCCAAAGTAGCTCCAATTGCAGAAAAGATCAAACAGAGCAGATTACAGTGGTTTGGACAAGTGAAAAAAAGCAGAAGACAATCTGGTGAGGAATATTTGGGACAGACAGGAAGAAGGTAAGAGGAAGCGAGGATATCCAGCAAAGAGGTGTAAGGATTGTGTGAAAGCAGATCTGTGACAGTCACGAATGAGTGTGGAAAAAGGCAGGAGTGTGGCACTGACTCGAGAGAGTTGATGACAGTTAACAAAATACCCCAACCCCATGTAGAAAAAATGGGAAAAAAGGGGGCTGATGATGATGATGATGATAGGCCCCTTGGAATAGCTGGAGTTTGGTGTCTAAAACCTATCCCTTTCTAAGAACTAACAGTGAAAAGTAAAGGTAAAAAAGCAAAATATAACTCAAGATAAATCTCTTTGTTTACAAGCTACCCCTTCAGTCTTACAAACAGTGAAAAACAGTGGTAAAAAAGTAAATATAAATGCAAATAAAACTTTTCTTACCACGCTACTGCACAGTCAATCACAACCAATGCAGAACTTTTTAGATAAGCTCTATGCATTCTAAATTTCTAAAAATTAACAAAGAATATAAGATTAAAATAAATTTTTTGCAAACACAAAGATGAGGGCTGATGAAGAAAAAGTCTGAGTATAGTTTAACAATGAAGACAGGCTGCAAGATTCATTAAACAAAAATCTCTGTGCAGGAACAATGTAGCCACTCCTGCATGGAATATGGCCGCTGAGCAATCCAGGAAACAGCCGATCTGACTTGCACGAGCATGCCAACACCGTTTCTGCATGGAAAGCCATGCAGAAGGCTAATTAGCTCATTTGCTGGTGAAAACCATGCAAATTAGATGAATTAATGGTTCAGGAAGCAAGCAGGCATCTGTGCATGAACAGTGCTTGTTGCAGAAATGTGTTCAGTTACTAACCAAACACATTTCTGCAAATAACAAAATGGAGGCATGACAAAGCATGTATTATAAACTTTAGGTATGTCAATGGCCAAATATATGGTCAGTGGCATGGGAAAGTGTGTAATTTAATAAAAAAATCTAAGTTTTTTTTTTTTTTGGTCTATCTCAGCCATTTAAGCATAGGGCAGTGGCGCGCAAACGGGATCATGCCAAAAATTAAAAAAAATATATTAAAACTCAATTTTAGAGGAAATCTGCATTTTGCCATTATAGTCAATGGCATGCAGAATCAAAACATTACCAGGGAACACTGGTTGTCAGGGGGAAAAGCTCCATGTCAGAGCAGTAACTATGAACTAAGGCAGTGGGGTATGCAAATGAGGGGTAAATTTACTGAATCACAAAATATTCTAAGTCCACACACTGCACCTAACAGTGTAGGTGCTAGAACAAGATAGTGTAGGTAGGAGGAGCAGCTAACATAAAAAGGGTGTGTGTCATGCTTGCTGTAAGCACATTGGAGCTCCGTTGCCTGGGTTTGCACTTAGCTAAGCACAGTTAAGCAAGGGGTGGGGGGTGTCTGAGGCTGAAGACCGTGTTTGCGTCCAGATGATGGCCAATTCTGCTAAAATGTGTTTACCTTAGATAAATGTGTGTGTGTGTGTGTGTGGTGTGCACTGTGACTTACAAAAAATGGAAATAGCAGCACTGTTTACATTTAGGCAGCGGGTTTGTGCACAGCGCCAAGGGGTTTAAAACGGGTGGAAATGGGAAGGGTGAAAAGAAAAAAAAAGGGAAATAGAAAAATACAGACACTCAAATACAAGTAAAATAGCTGGCAGGTGGAATGTCTCGAAGTCAGCCAATCACACAGGCAGCATCTGCAGCACATCACTATAAACTATGCAAACACCTTCCAGTCTGTTTTTTCCCACAAACACTACACCATAGGTGTACACATATGGGGGAATTTTAACTGACAAACCTAGCAAAAAATGTTAGAGGCTGCTGACACTTTGATCTATCAGTATGTGTAAGAGGCCGGGGATGTTGAGGAGGATAATGATTACAACCGACTCAAACTGAGGAGGAGGAGGAGAAGACTGTTTAGACCCAGGGTAACCTACCAGGGGCTACATGATCTGGAGATAGTAGAGTGCTACAGGGTGAACAGGGACATACTTCAGTAACTCTGTGAGCTGTGCCAGCCTCACCTCAGACCCAGAACCAACAGAGGGGAACCCATCCCAGTGGATACCAAGGTATGTGTAGCCTTAAAAATACTAGCTACAGGTACTTTCCAAAGATTAACTAGGATATCATGGGGGCCTCACAGGCATCTGCGTCCAGGATACTCCACCAGTTCCTGGATCCCATGCAACCACATGCATCTGAGCACATTTATTCCCCAGCACCCGTGAGGAGAGGACCAGCAATATGCATCTCTTCCACCGTGTAGCAGAATACACAGAGGTACTGGGTGCCATAGACTGCACACACATCCACATCAAAGCACCAACTGGTGACCAGGGTAGGGTCTACCTAAACTGCAAGGGGTTCCACTCCATCATCTGCCAGGTTGTGTGTGATGCCCAGGGCATTATCATGAATGTGTGTACTGGCAGGCCTAGAAGATATCATGACTTCCACATCTGACATTTGTCACAGCTGTACCGGACATTTGCCAGTGGGGACATCCCATATGTCCATCTGGTGGGGGATGCTGGCTATGCACTGGAGCCATGGCTGATGACACCCATCAGAAATGCACACACACCCACACAAGAATGCCATAATGAGGCACACTCACAAACCAGGATCATTATAGAGCATGTGTTTGGGATAATCAAGTCATGGTTCCGCTGCCTTGACATATCCGGTGGAGCCTTGCAGTACTCTCCAGCCACATGTGCACACATGTTCATAGTATGTGCCATGCTACACAATAGGATCCTGTGGAAACAGCTGCAGCAGGAACAAAACAGGGAAGGGCCACACAGCCCCCCACCATTGCCAAGGTCTCTACAGGCACAGAGGGATTCAGAGGAGGAACATATTGAGCCTGCCCCTGTAGGCAGATGGAGGCATGCCCACTATGCCCTGGCCTTGGCAATGGATAGCACATACACTAAAACTGTTGGGCCTGAGGGAATGATATCTCTCTCTCTCTGACACGCACACACAGTAAAATGGATGTCAAACATCGCACCACCTATACCTTACCATGTATAGGCAGTGTACTGTGTGCATCCGACTTAGTCAGCCCTCAAGCACCATCCTCACAACTGCCTCAGGCACAAGGTAAGTCAGTCTTCTTAACAATAAATGAATGGAGTAGAATGTTCTGATAGCATACCTATGGTATTGATGCAAGCATGCAAGGGAATGGGGTGGCTTACTGGGATAGCAGCAGACAACTGACAGCTATGTGGGACAGCAGGACGTGTATGCCCAGTACTGGCTTACCCACACTATGCAGTACCACCCTAGTTGACAAATACTACTGCAGTATATGTGGTAAGCCAAATAACTGGGGGGGGTCATAGGTCACATGCATGGATGTCAAAGTGGGGGACCCATACTCACCCCCAGCCTCACCCAGCAGATCATCTGTAGAAAACCATACAGGAATTTCTGGCAAAGGTCCCCACATGGCGAAATCCATGAAATTCCCACCTACAGACTTACACAGCGATATCACAGCAGGTCTGGCAGTGGCAGCATGGCTATGAAAGGTAAGAAGTCTGAAACTTAAAATGTTTATGCCAGAACAATCTGACCTGTGGTTGATACTGTTATGCCTGTAGTCTCAAAGATAGGGCACACCACTATGCTAAATAGGACCAAAATGTTAAGCAAATATCAGTACAGTCTCTGCAAATGTGTATTGTGTACAGATGTGTTACCCCCCACCCATAGTCCCATAGAAATGCAGTAACATGTCCCCAGCCTTAAGCAGCATCCAGCTGTCAACTAGAGTGATGGCTAAATATGAACAGAAAGCAATTGTCGGTAACATCCATTCAGCTTACTGGTGCCATCTCAGGGGTGTCAACTGCCTGGCAGACTGGGAACATATGATCATCAGAATGCACTGCCTTGCTATAGATGGCCTGCATCTGTCACACCTGGTCTACAGGCCTCTGGCAAATGCCCATGCCTCACCCACCGTGCCCTGTTAGGGAGTGTCATAGGGTCCATAACACCAACATAACACAGTCTACAAAATGCAAAGAAAGGCCATGCTGCTAACTGCTAGGAGCAAACCTGCCAGCCTCAGAGAGCCAGAAATCTGGACAAAGCCATGAATAATAGGAATAAAGGTCCAAAGTGCAGGACACCTTTGAAATACTGCTCTTATAATGTTAGAAAGTTGATGGAATGATTGTATTAGCATGGAATGTCTGAAGGGTATGAAGTCTGAAATTGCAATGTCAACTGTCAGTAATATCTGACTTCAACCCTGAGTGACTTACAAAAACACTTTTTCTTGAAAACCACACTTGTTTGGGTAACCAACCAGATATATGCGTCATGAATCTGGACATTCTGTGAAACTCTGTACAGTTGACAGGTAGGGCTAGGAGTCTAAACATGGGAATGCATTTATTGCAAGCAGTCCTAACCCTGGAAGATGGTGACATATCTGCACCCAAAGAACCCTGGCCCACAGCCATGGGGAGTAACACACCCTTCCCTGATCACTCATCCTATGCAACATCCTGACTCCAAAATGTGGCCAGCCAAACCAAATGAGGTGGGCCAAACATATATGTGAGACACACACACACCACACACACACACACACACACATACACACACACACACACACACCTCCCGGCTGGTCAAACAGTCTGACACAGACAAGTGCAGTCGACCTTTGAGAAGACCCCTATGCAAAGTACTTGTAGCTATAGGCCAACATATCTGACCCAGGACACCCCCCCCCCCACACATGTCTTATCCCCTACAAATCTATCTGGAGTCTGCCTGTCACCCTGATCCTGCCTGACTTATATTACCCAACCATGGACTGGAAATTAAACCATGCCAGAACAGAAATGTACATAGATTCCACCTTTGTAATATATCACCAAGGTGCTGGACCATTTCATAGGTTCATAGGTTCATACTAGGCTATCTGCCCTAGGGCATTTACAAGCCTAGCCAGAGTGTGTTTGGCTTTCGCCACCCATTTTAAAATGAATTTTGCTATGCCCTTTTTTGAGGTTAGTATACTATGCATCTGTCTGACAGTGACACAGAAGTGATACCCGGAGTAAATCTACAATCTCCTATCCACTCATCAAGATTCCTCTTGAAGAGAGTCAAAGAGGAACTATGCCTAACCTGGACTGGGATTTTATTCGAGAGTGAAGGGAGTCTCTGGGTTATGAATCTGTCCCTCCAGCATGTCCTATTTATTTGAGTGCTGAGGTTCAAGTCTCTTGAGCACGTAGCTTGATGGTATTTGGATTTTCTGAGATGCAGCATGTCCATTAATTCCGGATTGGAAATGGCTTTATACGTCAGGCACAGATCGTCTCTGAGCAGGCGGTATGCCACTGAGTAGAGCTGGAGTTTCTTTAACCGGGCAGCATATGGCATCTGTTTGAGCCCTTTGATCCTCTTGGTGAGGTACTTTTGGGGTCTTTCCAGTTGCTGCAGGTGTCTGGTAAGGTACATCCCAAAAGGGGCATTGTACTCAATTATGGACCTAATGAGGGATGAGTAAAGAGGCACGATGACCTCCCCTGATCTAGATGTGAATCCCTTCATGATTAGGTGGGCTATATAAAATGACCACGTGGTTGTTGAATGAGAGATTGCTATCAACCTGGGTCCCCAGGTCCCTAATTACTTCTTCCGTACTTAATGGATTACCATCTATGTGGTAATTTGTGGGCACTTTGTTTTTGCTGAAGGGGATAACTATACACTTTTTGGCATTTAGCTTAAAGCCATGGCTCTGGCACCAGTTGTCTGTTTCTATGAGGCCCTTTTGTAGGATGCTTGTGTCAGCTGGAGAGTCGATTATGTCACCCAGTTTGCAGTCATCTGGTCAGCCACAGTCCTTCCGTGTTGGCCTGTAAATCCGAGAAATATATACCGAACAAGAGAGGTCCCAGAACTGAGCCTTGTGGGATGCCACTTGTAACTGGTTTGGAGTCTGACATGGCTCCAGTAATTCTAACCATGTGGGTTCTGTCCTTGAGCCAGTTTGCAACCCATCTAGTGACATGGGGGTTTATATTTAAGCTGGTAAGCTTATCTATAATGCCCAAGTGGGGTATTGTATCGAAGGCTTTTGTGAGGTCCAGGTAGGCTGTGTGGACCACCTTCCCCTCGTCAATGGCCTTGGTGACTGTTTCAAAGAAATCGACCAGGTTTAAGAGGCAGGATCTGCCCTTAACAAAGCCGAACTGGGTAGGATCCAGTGTCTGTAGGTCCCCAATATCTTTATTTATGAGGTCCATAATGATCCTTTCCATAGCTTTGCAGACCAAGCTAGTCAGGCTTATGGGGTTATAGTTTCCAGGATCCGTTGAGGCACCACCTTTGTGGAGAGGGACCACTATTGCTGTACGCCACTCTTTGAGTACATATCCTGTAGTAAGGCTGAGATTGAACAGTAGTTTTATGTTTGGGTTTAGTTCTTCTTGGAGTTCATGTAGGATGCAGCCCAGGACACCGTCTGGTCCCATTGATGCTGTGTTTTTTGGTTTGGAGAGGGTGGCTCTTACCTGAGCATCTGAGATGTCAGGGGGGCAGCACTCTGCTGGGATAGATATTTGCCCTTTTGGTGGGGAAGGGGGGGAGAAGTTTGCGCTGAACCTGTCAGCTAGGATGTTGGCAATGTCTGTGGGTTCGGTGTATTTTTTGTCATTTTGGACTAATTCTGAGCATATCTGGGAATTCCCACCCAGGTTTCTAACATAACTAAAGAAAACCTTGTGATTATCCTTAGTGTCCTGTGCAATTTTTCTCTCGAAGCTGGCCTTAGATGATTTTATGAGTGCCCATAGTCTTTTGCTAATACTGACCAGAGATGCCTTCCCTTTTTGGGATTTTGCTCTATCATGTAGTAGCTTCCTCCTTCTGGTGTGTAGTTTGTTTATGGCTGGGGTCCACCAGACAGGATGCCTGCCTTTGTAGGATATGGTCTTGGTTTTGTTTGGGATTGCACGATCCATGCATTCCTGAAGGCGTTCATAGAATGCGTTTATAAAGGATTCTGCTTTCCACAGGCCCAGGGGCTTTGAAGGATTCCACCTCAGTTTTGAGGAGTGTGAAATTTGCTTTAGAGAAGTTTTTCACTGTGGTTTTCTGGGCAGGGGCTGGGGTCAGGATGTGAATATCTAGTGAGATTAGTTTATGGTCTGATCTTACCAGTGAGGGATATACTTCTGGTCTGGAGCATAGAGTCCCCATGTTGGTGATGATCAGGTCCAGTATGTTTTCCCCTCTTATGGGAGTGGTAACAAGCTGTTCCATAGCATTTGAGTTTATAAATTCTAGGAACATTTGGGCTATGGTGTTGGAGCTCGAGTAATGCTCTCAGTCTATGTTTGTGTAGTTGAAGTCGCCCAATATAATGGTGTTTGGAGAGACCTTCATATTTTCCAGTGTTCTCAGGAAGGCTTAGTGGGGTTCCTGGGTTTGGGAGGGTGGTCTGTAGCAGGCTATAAACTGGAAGGCAGTTTTACCCACTGTTAGTTGCACATGGATAGTCTCTGATGCTTCGTGCCATGCCACCAACCTGGAGGTGTGGGATTCTTTGATGAATATTGATACTCCCCCTCCTTTTGTGGTTCGGTCCAAGTTTTGGGGCCGAAAAAAATGGTATGAGGTATAACCTGATAGTGCTGGGGTGCTCTCGGGAGCCTTGAACCAGGTTTCTGTTACTGCACAGATATCGATGTTCGCCATGCTAAGGAGAGTTTCGAGTGCATGCATCTTGAGGTTTAGACTTCTGGCATTGAGTAGCATTACTCTTAGTTTCTTATCTCTTGTGATACCTATGGAGGTGGGTTTGTCTTTTGAGCCTTGCCTAAAAAAGGCACTATAGGGGTGGCAAGAGCCTTTGCCAATATCCGAAAGCCCAGGGGTGACAGGTGCAAGCCGTCCCTAGCGAAGCATCGTGGCTTGTCGAGCATGTCATCCCAGGCTGACAGGCATTGGATCCCCTTTGAATGACACCAATACTTAAGCCAATTGTTGAAATTGATCATATTGTCTTCATATTGTGGCATCATTCTTGGTGAAGGTAAGATGCTACTCAAGGTCAGGGTCATACCGGCCTGGGCTATATGCTCAGAGAGCTCCTCTATGTCTCTTTTCATGTAGTCCAGGGAAGTACGTCTCAGGTCATTCACACCAGCATGAACAATCACTGAGTCATATTTGTACTTGCCTTGGAGTGACCTGAGTGCTTGTGTTATGTGGCGGATCCTAGTGCCCGACAGGCAGCTCACCGTGACCTTCTCCTTGTTCAGCCTGGTGAGCGGGATGTCAGTGTGCCTGACGATAGAGTCACCTATTACAAGTGTATCAGGTGTGTTGTTTAGCCTTAAGGGCTGCAACTGTTTGGCGCACTGGCTTTGTGAGCTATGTGTTGCACGTGTTTTGTTTTGGGGTAGCGGTTGCTTGGGTGTCTGCTTTGGAGGTCTCTGTTGCTTAGGCAGATTTTATTTAGAGCCTCTGAGTATGTTTTTGTATGTTTATGTGTTTGGTTTGCTGTTTTGGTATGTCTGTGTGAGACTGGAATTGTAGTGAGTGTGGTTTC